>NC_137196.1:26245986-26695986 GCF_960531495.2 Zeus faber | reverse complement strand
AGACGTTATTATTCCAACGTAGTGAGCAGCTGCGCTGTCGGCCGCCTGGCACCGTAATCATCCCTCCCCGTCGCCGGCCTTTCGGACGTCTCGCAGCGGTATTTATAGCCGCGAGACGTTTTAATTTGACCCCGCGTTTCTCGCGACACACGGCACGAGGCCGGGAGAGGTGGGAGCGACGGACGTTTCCCGGCTTCGGGTCGAGGCTCCGCGCTGAGGGATGGCGCATCGTCACAGAAGCGGAGCCGCGTGGGGCGCGGCGTTCGATCGACGTGAGGAGCACGGCGTGGGTCGTGGATGAGATATCGTTTTACGCGAACGCAGCAGGCTGTGGGGCGCTGAAAGGAAGGGGCGTGGCTACCTGACGGTGTAGTTTGTCTATGGAAGATCTTGTTTTTATAACCCACGTGCTGAAGTTGGCCGGACGATGCTTCGGACACGTAGGGTGTAGTCATTACGAGTTCTATTCCAAGTAAGGTGGAGTGTAAAACACGTTGTGTGGTCATGTTGTTGAGCAAACTCTGTTCCAGCGGCTGCCTTTCACTTTTTGAGCGTGACGGTTCTTTGTATTCTTTCCGGACAATGGAAACGGCGGATAGAGGATGAGGATGTAGAACACAAATACACTGAACGTTTTTATCTTATAAAGTGACAAATGAATAAAGTATCAAATGTGAGATTTACGGATTTCCACTTTAAATGTTTATTCATGTAGGTATACAGTATATACATATAATATCCATTTCTGACCTGCTGGGTTTTCAAGAGCCTCCCCTTTACGGACCCTCATCACCTCCCCGTCTCTCTCTCTCTCTTCTCCGTCCCCAACACACACACACACACACACACACACACACACACATACTCACACACAGTGTACACACTCTTCTCATCAGAGTTTTGGGTTTGGCTGCTTTCCCTCTCCTCTTGTTTTGCTGGTAACCCACACCACCCCCATGCCAGTGCGAGTGGCACAGGGTCAATATTTCCCACACACTCTCTCTCTCTCTCTCTCTCTCTCTCTCTCTCTCTCTCACTGTCTCTCGTCCTCCATCCCACTCTTTCTTTTTTCCCCTCTATCTTAATTCAGACGTTGGCTTGTGACCTCCACGCTCTGATATTTCTGCATCCCTCAAAGAAATCCTCCCGTGGAAAATTTCTCCCACCTACCCCCCCCCCCCCCCCCCCAAAATAGCCGGCGGACACCTTGGCACGCTCGCCTGGTGCCCTCCTGTCGCTCACTGCCGGCCGAGTACACACCGGCCGCCGGGCTATTTTTATTTTCATATTTATGAAATTCAATAAAAGTGTTGTTTCCCCCCCCCCGCTCGCGTGTGACGTAAGAGTGTGTGTGTGTGTGTGTGTGTGTGTGTGTGTGTGTGTGTGTGTGTGTGTGTGTGTGTGTGTGTGTGTGTGTGTGTGTGTGTGTGTGTGTGTGTGTGTGTGTGTGTGTGTGTGTGAATTGGGCATCGCTGGCTGACCTCATATTGGACTAAGCACAGGCGGTGAATGTAAACACTTCTGGGTGTTCTGGGGCGGCTGCACGCATGGACGAGTCGTCCTAAAAACGGAGCTTCAGTAGCGCGCACACTGCGCTGTCGGAGGCGCAAGCTGCAACGAAACTCAGAGGACGACTGGGTTTTATTTATTTATTTATTTATTTTATTTTAATACGTATCGTGATTATATAGAAAGTCACCACATGAGACCAGATTTGGGGTTTGAGTTCTGGCATTATGTTTTTAAGGAGCGTTGTTGTCTTCCGAACCTCATAGAATGTTCCGATCAGCGGCCTCCGTACCCACATCACCTGTTGGTTCTCCGGCGTTTCTCATGGACTCAACAATAGCCACGTCCCAAATATCCTAAAATTGAGGCGTTGCGGTTGCACGCCGTCACGTATTCATTCAGCCGTCAAATAACACGGGGATCCGTCTCCGGCGTTCCTACGCTGTGGCGCTTTTTGGAGGAAGTGCGGGACCCAAAATTGAAAGGTGCTCGGTTTGAAGGGGAGGGGATGTCTGCCACACCCCCCAAATATCCAAATTCTACAAAGTCCAACCTGGTCCCTTTCTGATTGAACCACGATGGAGCAGTCACCTTGAGAACAAAATTGTCTGACCTCTATTACCACATGACGGGTGATACACTCCATCTTACACAAAATAAAAGTAATAATGACTTAATGAGTTCAAAAAACAGACTGATCCTCACGAGGCTGCCAGCAACCCTGCTGTAATGTTAATTCTATTGCAAAAACACCTCAAATGTTATTGTTGTTGTTGTTGTTATTATCATTATTGTTATTATTTTTATTATTGTTGTTGTTGTTGTTATTAATAGTATTACTTTTGTTATTGTTGTTATTGTTGTATTATTGTTCTTATTATTGTTATTGTTGTTGTTATTATTATTAGGCTCCAGAAAGAAAGAAATAGTATAAATAAAGAAATAGTAAAGTAGTATAAATAAGTAACATCCAGCCCACGTGCCAAACAGAGTTCGAACCCTGCGCCGCCTGTGTATCTGTTTAACTACCTGGTTGTTTTTGGCAGGGTGGGGTTGGGGGGTGGGGTTGGGGGGTGGAGGTGTCTGTAAACAGGTACAAACGCTACAAATAGAATTCAGCCACTTAAGGAACGGTCTTGAGGGGACGGCACCTTCTCCTGAGCCTGCGTCAGCACTGACCTTTGTGCTGTTTGCTGAAGGGATTTGATTTCACCCGTACCCCGCTCCACCCCCCTGTCTCTCTCTCTCGCTTTCCCGGTCTCTCTCTCTCTCTCTCTCTGTCTCTCTGTCTCCCTGTCTCTCTCTTTCTCTCTCTCCCTGTCTCTCTCTGACTCTCTCTCTGTCTCCCTGTCTCTCTGTCACTCTCTCCGTCTCTCTTTCTCTCTCTCCCTGTCTCTCTCTCTCTGTCTCTCTGTCTCTCTGTCACTCTCTCCCTCTCTTTCTCTCTCTCCCTGTCTCTCTCTCTCTGTCTCTCTGTCTCTCTGTCACTCTCTCCCTCTCTTTCTCTCTCTCCCTGTCTCTCTTTCTCTCTCTCTCTTTCTCCCTGTCTCTCTCACTCTGTCTCCCTGTCTCTCCCTCTCTCTCTCTCTTCATTTCTCTCCCTGTCTCTTTCTCTTTTCCTCTCTGTCTGTCTCTCTCTCTCTCTCTCTCTCTCTCTGTCTCACTCCCTCTCTATGTCTCTCTCTCTTCTTTCAACGTTCATGGGAGACCTCTCCGTTCGAAAAAGGTCAAACCGGGTCTCGGGCCGGAAGTTGTTGCACCCGCTGCGACCCTTTGTCTCCAGGCGGATTCCGGAGGACCCGGGCCCCGCGCCGGGTCCGACCGGGGTGGAGCGGCAGACCAGCGCCATCGCCCCAGTCAGCTGATCGGGGGCCCGGCTGCAGGGAAAACACGGGAACCGGGATTTTTTTTCCTCCCTTTTTTTTTTTTTTTTTTTTTTTTGGCGTCCACCCCTGGGCTGGACGCCGCAGGAAATCTTATTTTGTGTTCTGTTTGAATAAGATAATTGGGTTTGGGGTCTTTCCCCGCGTCCAGGGAAGGAACGCGTGTGTATCCTATTTCCAGGCGCACGCGAAAAAAAAAACTAAAAACAAAAAAAAACAACAAAAAAAGGACACATTTATATTCCAGACCTTTTTGGCGGCGTGCGCAGGGCGAGGGCGCCCCGGGGGGAGGGAGGGAGGGCGAAGAGAGAGGGCGCTCTGTCCCGCGGAGGAGCTTCACGCCGCGTTATCGGCGGGACGGGGCCGAGCCGCGTCCCCGGGAACATCAACGGGGACCCGATTGAAAACAAAAAAAAAAAAAAAACACGGCGTTCCCCCAGGTCCGCCTTGCAGGGCCTCCAGACCCGGGGGCCCCCGACCATCTTTCCTCAGAGACATAAAAAAAGAAAGATAATAAAAACAAAGGGGTTCAATTTGGCGGAGCAAGTTGAGTATTTATTATTTATTATCTTTCTTTTTTTCCTTTTTCCTTTTTCTATTTTCTTTCCTTTTTATTTTTTTCGATTATCTTTCTTTTTTCTCTATCTTTCTTTTTACTTTTTCTTTTTAATATTATCTTTCTTTTTTCTCTATTTATCTTTCTTCTTTCCTTTTTCTTTTTTCTATATCTTTCTTTTTTCTGTCTTTCTTTTTTCTATATCTTTCTTTTCTCTATTAATTATCTTTCTTTTTTCTCTATTATCTTTCTTCTTTCCTTTTTCTTTTTTCTATATCTTTCTTTTTTCTATATCTTTCTTTTTTCTATATCTTTCTTTTTTCTGTTAATTATCTTTCTTTTTTCTCTATTATCTTTCTTTTTTCTGTCTTTCTTTTTTCTATATCTTTCTTTTCTCTATTAATTATCTTTCTTTTTTCTCTATTATCTTTCTTTTTTCTCTATTATCTTTCTTTTTTCTGTCTTTCTTTTTTCTATATCTTTCTTTTCTCTATTAATTATCTTTCTTTTTTCTCTATTATCTTTCTTTTTTCTCTATTATCTTTCTTTTTTCCCCTTTTCTTTTTTCTGTTATCTTTCTTTTTTCCTTATTGATCATCTTTCTTTTTTGTGTGTCCGAACTGGTTCCGTGTTCCCGGTAGGGAGAGGAGCAAGGTTTTCAAGGCGCATACGATATCACAACGTTGAGACTTGATGATCATTTATCTTTAAGCTCACACTCTAAGCGTTTTGTTTTTTTTTGTTTTTTTTTTAACGATGAGGAGAGACGTCCCCCAAAATGGTTCGAGGCCTCGTGAGCCCGCCCCACAGTCTCCGAAAATAGTGTGATCTAGCTGGACGGTATATAATAATGTCTATGTGTTTTTCCCTGGAATGGACTCCGTCCCCGTGACCCTATTATCTCTGATCAGGTCAGTACACCATGTGCATGTAGATCTACCAAATATAACAAAAAACTCATTGTCTCTTGGACTTTTGGACACATTTTGGCATCTTTTGGACTTTTGGAGTCTTTTCATTTGACCCTACGGTGTTGAAGACTCCAGCCGATCGAATGTCTTATCAGGTTGTGATTAAAATGTGTAAAACGATCTGGAGGCTTTTTAAAAAATATTTTATTTATTTTATTCAAGGGCCTGGACGCGGGCGCTTTCCATTCGGGTGTGAATATTATCGTGGGCGTTCAGGCTCAAAGACGAGGAGACGATTGAAAGACAAAAAACCCTGATGATGCAAATGTAGGGCCGACTCAGCTGTATTTGGGGCGTGTGTTGGGATGCAGCTGGGGCGGAAAGGAACAGGAAACAGAATATACTGCCCTTCCTACTCCTCCTGCGCACTGCATGCAGCACAGCTGAACAAGCGGAGGGAGGTGTGTGTGTGTGTGTGTGTGTGTGTGTGTGTGTGTGTGTGTGTGTGTGTGTGTGTGTGTGTGTGTGTGTGTGTGTGTGTGTGTGTCTGTGTGTGTGTGTGTGTGTGTCAGGGGGCTGCCTCTGCCCCGCACGCCATCATTTATCCATTCCTCTGCGTGCAGTTTCTCCCCCTCAAGATGGACGCCCGTCACTCTGAAAGGGTGCATTTCGATCTGGTTCATTTGACTTTATTTTTACTTGGAGCAATAGGATCGGTTTTCTTTTGGAGTTTATTCACATTGATTTGTCTTAATGAATGTGCAATGGTGTAAAATAAACACAAGTTGCTGTTCTTAACTCCATTTTTCATGCTGCTCTAAGTCCGTTTCTGGGATTTTCAACTTTTGCTCTGTTAGAATTTAATGCAAATATCCTCATTAAATATCTTCATTCAACATCTTTACTAAATATCTTAATTAAATATCTTTACTAAATATCTTTATTAAATATCTTTATGAAATAGCTTCATTAAATATCTTTACTAAATATCTTTTCTAATTATCTTTATTAAATATCTTCATTAAATATCTCTACTAAATATCTTAATTGAATATCTTCATTAATTGCCTTTCTAAATATCTTTGTTGAATATCTTTACTGAAAGTCTTTTCATTAAACTCATTTTATCAAAACCACCGAGCGTGGAGTGAATCTCTCAAACTCATTTAGAGTTGCTCTTCAATGACTCATTAGTTCCGTATCCAACTGAATTAAATTGGCCTTAAATTAGAAAGTTAGCTGCTTCTTATATTGTATTTATATGTGTGTGTGTGTGTGTGTATATATATATACACACACACACACACACACAGTATATACAGTATATACAGTGTATATATATATATACACACACACACACAGTATAAACAGTATATACAGTATATATATATAATATTGAGGTGTGTATATAATATTGTAATACATCCTCCAGATATGACTAAGTGGAGGTTTATTGCCGTTTATCTGTGAAATCCTAATGAATCGATAGATTAAAATCAACCTCCAGGGCAGACACCGCGCAGTGAACGCGGTGCAGCACCAGGTCCGGCCACACGGCGGCAGCACCGAGCCGACACACCGCCACGTTCGCCGCTTGTTCCGGAACTTTCGACGGATTCTCAGCCGTCGTCACGGAAACTTCAAGACCAACGTAGGTGTCAAGTAGCGCAATGGAAGCCACGCACAGCTGTCCCGCTTTGCGGTTACTTTTCACATTAGACTTTTTTACATTACTCAGGTATTGTTATGATTATTTTTGTTGATATTGTTATGAGTAGTGTTATTGTTATTATTAGTAGTAGTATTGTTATTATTATAATTGTTATTTGTAGTTTTGTTATATATTTTTTTGTTATTGCTGTAGTCTTGTTTCTGTTCTTTTTTTGTTGTTATTATTTATTATTATTTTATTATTATTATTATTGTTATGGTTATTATTCGTAGTAGTATTTTATTCACGAGGCTGAAGTTGGCTCCTGATTAGAATTGCTCAGTCCACCTAAAAATGGCCGCGATACCGTTGTTTGTCCTGTAGGTGGCTCTGTTGAGTGATAACCTGTCCTGCACTGTAGAGGCATCGACTGACATTTCCAACATGACTAATCTGTATCAATACTCTGGATTCAGAAAAATAAAACAGTGACTGTCCAGGAGGCATTTTGCAATGGAATATTATTAAAAAAAAAAAGTCTAAAAAGCGATTGAACTTTCAGCATAATTGTCATGACTTAACCGTAGGATTTATTATATTCTAACTTTTATTATGAATATGACCTTTTTCATTATGACCCTCTGAACATGGCGTGCAGACTGCGGTGTCATGGTGTCGTTTCCCTCACCCGCCGTGTTCCTCCCGACTTCAATTGAAAACTAATCCAAAATCGGAAACTTGTGCACGACAAACAATGTGACTAAGAATCAGAGTCCACGATTACAAGAGATTTTACTGTAGAAACCGTTCTTTATAAGCCTCCGAACATGGAGCGCACCGCGGACTGTACGCTCACATCGGGTCGCTGCAATTAGAGGCGTGTCCGCTGTGGACAGTCGTATGAATATGAACACACATGAACATGAACACATGAACAATGTGGTGATCCTGAGCCTGCTGGCCTGGGAACGGAGAGTCCTGTAGGCGGAGGGCAAGCGCTGGGTGGCCGGGGTGCGAGCCGTCCCTGACCACGCCCTGCGCCGGACGCTGGGGAGTGAGGGGCGGTGTGGGGCGCCCTCTCCCCCAGTGCCCTCCGGTGGAGTGCCTTGAAAAATAATGTGGAAGAGCTGTTGAATTACATCTTTTCACTGAATCCCCGCTTTTCATTTAGGTTGTCATAAAACCATAGAAGGTTTACGTTGGAAACGATTGTTTTAACATAGTAAAATAGTAGGTGTGCAAGGGATCACAAATCTCACGGTTCATATAATTTTTATAATATATTGAGAATAAGAGCAGTAATATATATACAGTGTGTGTGTGTGTATATATATATATATATAGAGAGAGAGAGAGAGAGAGAGCAGTAATACATATATAGAGCAGTAATATATATATATATATATATATATATATATATATAGAGAGAGAGAAGTAATACATATAGATATAGAGCAGCAATATATATATAGAGAGCAGTAATATAGATATAGAGCAGTAATATAGATATAGAGCAGTAAGAAATATATATATAGTTTATATAATAGAAACTGATGGTAAACAGTTTGTATTTTTTTTAATAAGAAGAATCTCTAATTCTCATGCAACACACCACATGCTTTAGATGGTGGCCTCTGCATTTGAGCCATCCTGGCTTGTCCTTCCTCCGGGGGGCAGCCAGGAGCAGTGGGCAGCATTCATTGACGCATCCGGGGCAGGTGATGATGATGATGATGCATGTTTTTAGTGGGGGTCCTTATTGATGGTAGGTGGAGGAAACCCCATGTGAGCACAGGGAGAACATGCAAACTCCACCCAGAAAGGCTCCTATTTGGGAAATAACCCACTGGAGCCTGTGCCAACAGCGCCCCCAGGCAATCAACCCCGGGACCCTCTTGCTGTGAGGCAGCAGTGCAATGCACTGCGCCACCGTTTCCACTGAGGTGACATTACACAATATTGAGTATAATTAACGCATACAGGAAGTTGATTTTGTTATGTTGTGCTTTTATTTTTGAACCTCAGCTAATCACTCTCTTTGAGGTGACCTCCGGGGGCGTGACACCAATCACCCTGTTAGGCTGTACCAAGCTGGCGAGGAACAGAAGGGGGTCGGTGGAGGCGTTTGTGTTGGATTTGGCTCTTGTATGGGATTTCTTTGTTTATTGTATGTTTTGTCCGACCTGTATTGGTCTAATCGTCAATGAAATTGTGTCGACGTGAATGTTGGTTCGGTGACTCTGGTGACGTCCAGGTTCCCCCGCTGATTGTGTTGGTAGGGACCTGGGTTAGATCAGGCCTGTGGGGGGAGAAAGAGAGACCGGGGCAAGTTGGTATATCCCTGCTGTGGTCCTGGATCTGGGTGTTAGTTTTGGCATTTTGGGTCAAATATATAGTTTAAATAAAAAAAGAATCCCTGCTGGCTCACCCCGTACGTCGCCGTCCTGCTGGTCTTCATCCTGGTTGTGAGGGATATCGCCATCAGAGCCCTGCACTCCTTCTCTGGTTTCTTTCCACAAACGACGGAATCCATGTGCAGTTGTTTTTGGCGTCGCCGTCCGTGCTGTTGTTGCCTTTCTAAACTCTCAACGCCGCGCCAGAGCACAGAGAGGCAGGCGGAGCGGTACTCCACGGTAGCCCGGGGTGAAAGGGCGGGGTTGTTGACGGGGCTGCACGTTGTCTGCGTTCTCTTGATACGGAGACAGCCGTTGGCAGCCGCTATCGAAGCGGTTCAGGAAACACGCGTCTTCTCTCGTGAGTCCGGGTTAAAAATAATTCGTAACTGCTGGATATTCAATTTCAGATGCTGCCTATTGACATGAACACGGTTTAAAACAATATGTTCTTTTTCTTCAATGCAGAAGGGGACTTTAATCTGATTTAATGGAAATACAGTAAAATATCATTTACTGAAAATAAGGGGGAGGGCTGTGTCAATTGGGAATACAATGGGACTACAGTCTGACATTCTATGTTCAGAGTTTTATAAAGAACAGTTTCTACAGTAAAATCTCTTGTAATCGTGGATTCTGATACTTAGTCACATTGTTTGTCGTGCACAAGTTTCATATTTTACATTAGTTTTCAATATAAGTGGGGAGGAATGCGGTGATGAGGGAAACATTGCAGCGACACCATGACACCGCAGTCTGCACGCCAGGGTCACAGGTCATATTCATAATAAAAGTTAGAATAAAATAAATCCTACGGTTAAGTCATGACAATTATGCTGAAAGTTCAATCGCTTTTTAGACTTTTTTTTTTTATAATATTCCATTGCAAAATGCCTCCTGGACAGTCATTGTTTTATTTTTCTGAATCCAGAGTATTGATACAGATTAGTCATGTTGGAAATGTCAGTCGAGGCCTCTACAGTGCAGGACAGGTTATCACTCAACAGAGCCACCTACAGGACAAACAACGATATTGCGGCCATTTAAGGTGGACTGAGCAATTCTAATAAGGAGCCAACTTCAGCTTTGTTTATTGCTTGTTGGAACTGTCTGATGGTACGACCATTGAAAATAGACTTAATCATAAAAAAAATATCTTTGTTAAATCATATTTATTTCTGTTTTAAATCCTGAAAACAGGGAAGTGTCTCTCTTATACTGGTTGGGTTTGTCATTTACGAAGGGTGGGTGTGAGGGAGGGGGGATTATCCAAGTCATTATTTGGAAGAATAATGATGTAATTCCTTATCTCACCCACCGCGCAATCTACATGTAAACACAGAAACACACACAAAGAAACACATGAACACATAAAATCACAAGACACAAACAAACATGAAGACACGAAGACACATGAAGACACAAAGACACATGAAGACACAAAGACACGTGAAGACACAAAAATACATGAAGACACAAGACACATGAAAACACAGACACATGAAGACACAAAGACACATGAAGACACAAAGACACATGAAGACACAAAGACACGTGAAGACACAAAGACACATGAAGACACAAAGACTCATGAAGACATGAAGACACATGAACACGAAGACATAGACACATGAAAACACAGACACATGAAGACACAAAGACACATGAAGACAAAGACACATGAAGACAAAGACACATGAACACAAAGACAAAGACACATGAAGACATAAAGACACATGAAAACACATGAAGACACATAACACATGAAGACACAAATGCACATGAAAACACATGAAGACAAAAACACGAAGGCACATGAAGACAAAGACACATGAAAACACATGAACATGAAGATGAAGACACAAAGACATATGAAGACACATGAACACAGACACAAAGACACATGAAGACAAAGACACATGAAGACATAGACACATTAAGACATAAAGACACATGAAGACGAAGACATAAAGACACATAAAGACACATGACATATGAAGACATAAAGACATATGAAGACATAAAGACACATAAAGACACATGACATATGAAGACATAAAGACACATGAAGACATAAAGACACATAACGACATATGAAGACACATGAACACATAGACACATAAAGACACATGACATGAAGACATAAAAACACATGAAGACATAAAGACATATGAAAACACATGAACACATAAAGACACATGAAGACACATGAAGACAAAGACATGAAAACACGAACACATAAAGACACATGAAAACACATAAAGACACATGAAGACATAAAGACATGAAAACACATAAGGACACATGAAGACACATGAAGACATAAAGACATATGAAGACACATGAACACAAAGACACATGAAGACACATGAAGACATAAAGACATATGAAGACACACAAACACATAAAGACACATGGAGACAGCTTCTCGTAGCTAACTCCACCTTGTTTTGGTGTCACACGCCTCTTGAATCTCCACGAGTTGTTGTGTCCGTGGGATTGCGATGCCTGTCTTCACTCTGATGCTGGTTGTTGACGTGGACATGGTGCATTGTGGTGCGTGTCAGGTCGCCGATTGTTGTTAACGGTGCAGTACCAAGATAGCCTTGGTGCGGAAACAACGGTATTATTTTGGTGGACGTGAGGATATGGTTCCAGGGATGCAGTCATCCCTCCCGGTGGACGTCCTCATTCACCTGTGAGAGCGGTGAGTTGGGTTTTAACGGCGGAGCGAGGTGTGGCCTCCATTGTCTTCCCTTCATTGTTGGCACCTGAAGGGGGAAAGGAAACGCCCACATCTAAGTGTTTACATGTGAAAGAAGCCCTGCAGCCCCCCCACTGTTAGTAACTGCCTTCCTGTGTGTGTGTGTGTGTGGGTGTGTGTGGGTGTGGGTGTGCATGCAGGCGCGTGCCTGTGCGCCTGCATGCTTCCCTCCCACGCTGACTATCAACACTTCCTCGTTTCCCATGGTGCATTGTGGGAAAGGAGCCACCCTTTTGTTTACCTGCAGAGAGTCAGGCGGAAAGTACTCGGACCAGGAGCAAATATTTTCGGCCGTTTTCTCAAAAAGAGAATGGCTTCCGTTTCATTTTGTGCGTTGGATATAGTTTCCAGGGTTTTTATTTCCAAGGTGAGGCGGTGTTTCCAAGGGTTTTTTTTTGTCTTTTTTTTGTGTGTTTTAATGTGGTTGTAAACATTCCTCCCCTTACCTTTCCCAGCCCAGCTAAGGTGAGTGAAGAAGGGGGCTGTGCCAGAACGAAGGGGCAGAGCCAGGGGAGGCTCCATATAAGGAGTCTTACATGGGAACCAGAGGTCAACTGGGGCCGGAGCCTTAAACAGCAGGAGGAGGACTTTAGCCTGCCTCGTGAACAAAGGGGGGACAAAAGGGCAGGCGCTGCTTCACGGGTTGTTTTGAGACGGAGCGTCCAAGAAAGAGAGAGCGAGAGAGAGAGAGAGAGAGAGATTGGAAGCTCACGCCGGAGCCGCGGAAAAGAAGACTTTTGGAAAAGCTTTGGAGTCGACTTTCACGGATATGTTTGAGTCCTGTGGTCCAGCTGGGATCCAGGGTGTTCCAGGGTTAGAAGTATCAGTGTGAGTGGGACGGCCTCGCCGGGGTCAGGAGGACGGGTGGGGGTGGGGCTGAACCCTCTGCACGCGGCTACACTCACTTTTTGGGGTTGATTTTGGACACGCCGCTTCTCACCTTCGGGTCCCTTCCCTGAAGCCGCCGCGTCACCGGCTGCCGAATAACACCTTGACGCGGTCAGAGGGAGGGAGGTCCGGGATGCCCACCAACTTCACCGTGGTGCCTGTGGAGGACGGCGACGCCAGCGGGAGTGGGGCCGCGGAGGGCACCGGGCGGCCCACTCTGGGCAACATCTTCAGGGAGGAAGAGGAGGAGCCCGAGCCGGCAGCTCAGTCAGGTATGAGATGTGTCCACAGCGTTGCCGTGTGTGCTCGGGGGGCACTGGTCCTGATAACCACATTAAAATAAGGTGTCGCTGTGTCTCAGTATGGAGAGAGCAACGGGCTGCACGCTAACTGCGTTAGCTCAACGCAAGGCTGCAGAGGGGTTCAACTAGGCTAGCTCCTCTGGAATTAGGGTAATGCACTTCCCAGCACCTAAAAAAAAAAAAGTTCTTTAAGTGATAAATCTTGCATACCCACCAAATTTCCCCAAAAAACGGGAGTATCCCTTCAAACCCACTTTTCACTCACAATTTTAGCAGTGAAAAGGGATATTGGCACATCCCCGGTGTGGGCGTTGCTCTAACAGCCAACACGCACAAGCACGTGACCAAACACACAGACACACGCAGCTCGGTGTGTTAACTCAATCCTGTGAACACGATTTTTATTCCTGCTTTTCCTCTCTCTGTGTTTTTGTTTTTTCCTGACACAAGCGAAGGCAGGTACAAGCAAGAGTAAACGCATAAATTACTAACTCACACACGTTCACCTGCATGACTCACCCACAAACGCACACTCACACACTCACACACACCTACACACAGGCATTCCAGTGTTGTAATGTGCAGCCGTCCCATCAAGCTGGAACTTGAGCTGCTTCGGTACCAGTTTGAGACGGGACTGTGTGTGTGTGTGTCTCACTCTTGTCAACGCAACACATGTTCATATATATATATATATATATATATATACACCACTTCTAGTTCAAAGTATCCCAAAATGGTACAAAAGCTTAATATTGGATACATGTATTTGACCTATGTGATTGAGCCTATTTGAGTCTTTCTGTGCAGTCGACAGTAAATCCTGCATTAAAAGCTTTTTCTCTTCCATCGTGACCTCGGTCGACACCGAGCTCCTTGTTGGTCCTGTTTTCTGTATTTCTGATAAAATGTTCTTTGTCTATTCAGTGTGTGTTAAGTAACAGACAATGATCATTTAAAACAGTCGCAAACAATGTCGCTTATTGAGATGAAGTTGTCATGGCTCATATTGGAAAAAAAAAAAAAAATTAAAATAAAAATCTCAAGGAAGATCTTCAGGGTCAACGGATTTTATTTTTTTTTTTTGTTATCATGTGTAGTTTTTGACGCATGCATTGATGATCATTATTTTGATTGATCCTATGATTGATTTCGAGCGAAAGTTCCAAAACCCTCTTTGTCGCTTGGTCCACATTGGTTCACCGCCTGCATTCACCATCATTTTGAGTTCCACCTTCGACATAGAAGAGCCCGGCTGTGCGTGCCGACCGGTAAACGGGCTGAAACTCAATTTGACAGCGGCGCGATCCTTTTAAAGGAGAGTCCCTACAAAAAAAACAAAAAAACATTCTCGTTTCATTCAATTGCTTCTGTTTCTGGCAAAGCCGTTCTTTCCTGTTTCGGGAAGTGCTCTCACGTTATCAGCGAGCGGTCCACTGTGTGCCGCCGACGAGCATGACCGCCCCCATGCTGATAAGATAAACCAGCAGCACCTTGTCAGCTGACGGAACAGAAAGCATCGTGAAAAAAACGGCGTATTGCCGCTCTCGACATTTTCCTAAACAGCGTTCCGGCCTGTCCGGGCAATGGAAAGACGGGGCGGCGCCGGTATCTCATCCCCAGGTCTTTCTCCCGTTCCCGCGTTGTCCTCGCGCAGCCTTTTCGGCTTCTCTTTACGTCCCGAAAACAAAACCGCAGAGGATAAGCGAGTGCTGCGAGAGCGGTGAGCGCTCCACCAGCTGTCGACGGAGGATTCCTCCGTCGCTTGCGTTTGGCCAGTCCGCGGTGAGCACCCACCCCTGTGGTTCCTGTTCCCCCAAAAAGAACTATCAGGGACTATCCAACAGCCATTCTCAGGACTACCTTCCTCCTGTGGATCTAAAAGTTCCAGGCTCCGGAAGTGACCCCTGCGGTGGAGGAGTCACCTCCCTGAAAACCGCGTCTTCTTCTGGGGACGGAGTTGCCCGTAGCTTGTGGAGCTTATTGTGATGTTTGACGGAGCCATGTTTTTCCCTCCCTCACTGTGACGTTTCAACATTAGCCCTGTTTACTCTGTTTAACCAAAGGCTATTGCGGTTCAGCGGAGGCCAAACATTGGAAACTGCCCTTCAGAGAGAGGAAGCAGGAAGTCGTGTTCCGCCGCGTGTCGATTGGCTGCGGTTGCCCGCTTCACAATCCTGCCTCCAAATGTCTTCCTCCCCGATGGTTTGAATGGAGATATTTATAGAGTGGTTCACAGGCTTCAGCACTGTTCTGTTTGTCCGGTTTGTGCCCAGCGAGTCTGTTTGGTGGCTGATAGGATTTTAGAAGCAGCAGCGGCCGCGTGCCCTATGCTGCTAGTAGGCATGCATACGTGTGGGTGGAGATCTGCAGATCCGGTCGACCACCACATCTTTGCCATGGGAAAATCCAACTGCGCTCACCACTACAGACCCCTCTTATTGTGTTCATTATGGGTGTAGCTGATGTGTACTGTACCGTGTGTGTGTGTGTGTGTGTGTGTGTGTGTGTGTGTGTGTGTGTGTGTGTGTGTGTGTGTGTGTGTGTGTGTGTGTGTGTGTGCGCGTGCGCGCGCGCGCACTTCCTCGCCGCTAGGAGATGGAAGCCCGATGGAGAACAGCCCCTTCCTGCCTTCAGATCCGGACTTGGAAGACTTCTACGACGGCAAAAACATGGCCTTGTTTGAGGTGAGGATGCCCGTTGCATTTCTTTTTCATTTTTCGTTTTTTTTCCCCCACCTTTCGTCGAAAATAGTAGACGGCGAAGGCAGACGGCGAGAACGAATGCACTGCATGCCTGTGCAAAAGCCTTTGTGGATTACCTCACCATCCATTTTTGCGAAATACATTGGAATATGGAATTATTTTTCGGGACTGATGGGCAAATCTGGAACCCGAGGCCGGTGCCAGCTATTTTCTGACAAATGCGTCGGAACCTCGGATCTCACGGTCTTGTCCGAGACGTTTTTGGAGACGATTTTCTAGGTCGTTCCAGACATTCCACAAAGTTTATTAAAACTAAAAAAAAAGAGAAAATTGCGACACATTTGCAGGTTATGGAAATGTGACCCTAATCCTCCCGCACTCACACTCAAACCACCTAAATCAGTATTGGTTCCCATAAAAGCAGATTGCAACGTGCCAAGCCCACACACACACACACACACACACACACACACACACACACACATTACGCTCAGTAAAGACCTAAACACAGGGTGGGGTATCATCAGAAAATATTTAAATACCAGTATTAGCACCAATATTTAAACCTTGATCCCGGTTTCTTAATGATACTTTTTCCTTATACCATTTTTTATTAAAAATACTGAGTCAAAGGTCCTATACTCTGTTAAAGTAAAAAAAACAAAAACATTATATGACACATTTTTACTCTCACAGTACAAACCTTTAGTTTAATTTTTTGGCTGGCTGATGCTGAAGAGATTAACTACTCAGGCAAGGCACATGGAATTGATCATTCATTCAACTATCCATTCATCCACCCATCTATTGACCCATCTGTTATGCTTTCATTTTCCTGTCACTTCATCATCGCTTTACCTTTTTTTTTTTTATTTTTTTTTTACAATAATCGAACAATTCACCAACCCAGCTTTTCCGTTTTCATTTGATCCTGAACGCGTCCACCCCTCCGTTCACCCCTCCGTTCACCCGATCGTTGTGTCTCTGCAGGAGGAGATCGACAGCAACCCCATGGTGTCGTCTCTGCTCAACCACCTGGCCAACTACACCAACCTGACGCAGGGCGTGATCGAGCACGAAGAGGCCGAGTACGAGGACGGCGTGCGGAGGGTCACGGTCACGGTACGACGCCACGCCCCAGCCCAAAGGGGGTGGGCATCCTTGTATGGATCCTCTCCTCCGCCACATGCGACTCAAAGTGCTTTTACATTAATACAAGGCAATCAAATAGTAATAAAAAAAAATAAAGCAAACAAGCAAAATACATTTAATAAATATAAGTTAATGTTATAGTTTTGTGTCATCAATTTAGATGTTGAAAAATCTCAGTTTCTCTGCAAATTATTTTTAAGTAATTGTTTCTCTTATTAGAACTTGCGCTGAAGCACCGTTTGGCATCAACTTGAGCGTTTTGTTGCCGACGTGAGCGACTCGGAGGCTTTGATCTGGGTCCAAAATGTCACATGTGCTTGCTGACGGCCCCTACAGACTCTGGGGTCACTGAGCACGGGGCGTAACCGTGGTAATGACACGGCCATTACAATCAGTGCTGCTTTTCAGGATCCGTGTTTTGACATCATGCGCAACATTTCGAGAGCCAGCCAAATTAAATCCAGGACCACCAGCGCCGACGACCTAAGACATGCTGGGATGCCGTTTCTCAGGTGGTTTCTAATGGAGCTCTTTTGAATCAGACATCAACCTCCGTGGCTGTCCCTTCAATACCACCCATGGTGCGTCGTTCGCACCCATTGATAGAAATTTGGGAATCCCCCATTTTTAGCTTTTAACTTTAACTTTTCATTTCTCTTTCGCACTCTACATCTAGAAAACAATGAGGGGGTTTTTTAGCGATTGAAATCCACCTTGCCTTTAAATGCCTTGCATTTAAAGATACCTGTTCCCTGTGTGTTCATGGCGAGTGGGATACTTTGATATAATGCCCGCTTTATACCCTTCGTAGCAGGAGAGCTGGCTCCATAACTCAGTTATTTTTGAAAAGTCTTCCAGGGTATCACTGTGCTTGGTGAGGCATAATGGCAGCGGAGGGAGGGGCGCAGGGCTCAATGACTGATTGTGTTTGTGGAGAAACGCCCGGCAGTCAGGGTCGCTCGTAGCCCACACAAATCATTTGATGCAGTGCAGTTAAAAAGGTTCACTGGCATAATTTTTTTGCATTGCCTCTTGACACTGCAATTCGCTTGCCTAAATTCCTGGTAATAGTAGAATTAAGCACTATTTCAATAATGTACTTTTTGAGGAATGTCGGTCTCACTGTATTGATAATGGGCTCCGTGTGGCTCCCAGGTCGCACGTAGCAGATAACCACATGATCTGAAAATCTAGTCGGGATGTACCTAGATTTCAACTTGCGGAAGTGTGTGTCTGATAGGGTTGTGATGGAATATCACTGCTGTTGTCGATGTGTTTTCTGCATCATGAGTTCAGGAAGGAAAATCCCCCGACAACCTCCGGTTGCCGTCCAGAGGCTGTGCTGCCTCTGAACAGCAGTACAGTTCAATTTGCCTCTGACGGCACCGAGTAAATCGTGGATCCTCAAATTCGACACTGAGACTTAATTCATACAAGCGAACAAAGCCTTAGTATTTATGTGACGTTGTCTCGTCCCGGAGTTAAAAACGCTTTTGAAATAAGAGTGATCCCCGAGGCATAATGCCGCGAGTGGGTCCGTGTGAGCCCCTGACAGAGGATCCAGGCGTTCCTGTGCATCGGTGTGGATGTAAAGCCAGGAGTGTTCCTCAATCACACCTCTTCTCACCCCTTCTCCCTGATTGGCCGACACCCAGGACAGACAGTACATAGTCACCAGTCAGGGTACGTGGTTGAAGGAATACATCCCTCCATCTGGTAAACAAAAGACACTGCGGCAGTGTGTTAAATAATATCCACGACTGCCCAGATGCTAGAAGCTGAAAAGAAACTCAAAGAAAGAGGCAGAGTTATAGAGAAGGAGTTCTAGCACGAGGAAATTTGAAGGAAAAATAGTGTTATTATTATTATAATAATAATAATAATAATAATAAAAATAATACGGAGTTGGAAGAAAGTTTGAAAGGAAGAATCATGAAAGATAAGATGAGGGAGTTTGGGAAAGCGCCGGAACACTGTTCAGTTTTCATAGAAAAGGAGCTGATCACGTTGAAGAAAATGCAGGAGAGAATTTTTGTCACTCGAAAAACGGTAGGTGCACATAGCAGCGGAATTGCTGCTATGTGCTGCTATAGCTGTGTGGAATTGGAAAGGGTGCGTGCGTGCGTGCGTGCGTGCGTGCGTGCGTGCGTGCGTGCGGCCCCTTATTCACCTGGACCTCATGCACATGTTATTTTCAGGAATTTCAGACAAGGACATATTTTTAAATGCATGGTCTTAGTGCTCTGTTTAAAATGTTAATAATGATTATAATTTTGTATTCATGTTCGTATAATAATAATAATAAGACATTATGATTATTTGCATGTTATTATTAGAAGAATTATAATCACTACCACACTGGTCAGCAACAATACTCAGGTAGGCGGTGGCATTTAAACAATACCCAGTTGGTATTAAGGCGTCTAATGTGTTGCAAGTAAACCTTCCCCACACCACAAGTGGCCTCTGTTACCAGGCAGGATGGATCCTCGTATCCATGTGATTTACGCCAAATTCGGACCTGACCGGTAAGAGGGGCAGGTACTAAGGCACATGGACCCCAGCTCCGCTTCTAGGCATTTTAGGCTGCTTTTTGGGGGGTGCTGATAAAAAAGGGCACCATGCGTGCCCCCCCTGCTCTGCACGTTGCAGCAGTGGCTGTCCAGTTGTGGTGCCCGTCCCACCATCGCATCACTTCCTGTTCTGAGCTTCAGCAGTGGAAGCCCGTTGTGGTTGTCATCCACGTCAAGGTTGGACGCGTTGTGGCTCCATTGTTCTGCGGAGAGGGTCTTCTGTTGCTCACTGCCGGTGGAACGCCTGCTTCTTTAAGTTCCCGTCAGCTTTACCTAGTCTCCCCCAATACCCTCCTCTGGGTTTTCACACCGTTCTCTGTGTACAACTGTACCGAGTAAAGTGGCAGCTGAGTATATAAATTTTACCATAAAAACTTTAAAAGCAGATGCTTGTCTGAATAGAATCATTTTAAAAGAATTTGCTCTGCCAGGGTTGTTGTGTCATCGCCGGTGCCGGTAATTGGAGCCGTTCCTCTCTCTAAGTCTCACCGCTGTCCGTCTCCCATCCTCTGACTCTATGGTGCTTCGTCCTTTTCCTCGGTGAACGTCAGTGGTGTCAATCTATTGTTTCAGTTTCCAACCCATTGTGCGTACATTTGGTTATATCGTGATATGTTCTTATACAACAAAATTTTGTGCCACAATACAGTATATCATTACACCCCGAGGGATCATTGTTGTCACTTTGGACAGAAAGTGGTGTGAAATGACCTCACCCCAGTAATTATTACAACATTAAAAACAATGCTGATAATAACTACTACAACTTAATTTGTAGTAATTGTCGTCACAATAGCGGCTCGACCACGGGCTGTCGGTCTCACCGCTGGGCTCGGTCACTGTCTCATGGTTCACTGAAGCCACTGAGTGGCGGATGATGTGAGTGAGAGGGATGAATGGCTGGTCTGTGATTAGCGCTTGATTTCACAATGGGGACTTTTTTTTTTTTTTTTTTTTGAGACATTGGGTCTGCTTTGAAACATAAAACACAACAAGAACCACAGTATACTGCATGGGCAGAATGTAACTGTGTGCGTGTTTATTTGTGTGTGTGTGCATGAATGTGTGTTTTGGTTTGTATATGGCTGTTTTGTTTGTGTGTGACAGATGGTGTGTGTATTTGTTTATTTGTGAGCGTGTGGTGTCGTGTGTGTCAGAGAGCTAGAACCTCTCTCCCTACGGGGCATGATTCAGCAGCTGACTAGAGAAACTCTCTTGTGAATATAATGTGAGTCATCTCCTGTTTTATGCAGATTAAAGTTAAACTTTGAGGTTGTGTTTGCATGTATACTTGTGATGGGTCAAAGAAAATGGACACTGCATTGCACTGCATCTGCCCTAAACAAACTGTATTTTGTATAATATTATGTAATAAAATGTACCCCTTCAGCTGTGCTGATATGTGTGTAGCCCTTATGTTATTAGGTGACAATTGTGGGTATGTAGATGTTTTCTTTGTATATATTTGAACAATGGTGATTGCCTATGTGGTGCATGGGTGATGTTGACGCTGCCTTCAAAAGTTCAACCAGTTTAAACTTTTTGGACTGATTCTGCTGCAACCTAATCACGCAGAAGCAACTTAATGGAAGCTGCTGCTTAAAAGGAAAGAGATTGGACAAGTCACTGTCTGTCAAGTTGCACAATTTACTTTTAGTTAAAATGATTTATAGAGGCTCGTTGTTTATTGTTCAGTATTGTTTGCATCAGTACTCTTCACCATTAATACATTTTGTACATATGATGCGTAAAAGCTCATTTCCACAGATGCCAGTGATATGGAGTAATGAATTTAACAAGCCGTCAACGGTTAGTTAATGATGCAATAGATAACAAGGTTTTTTTTGTTAATAATATTTTGATATATTTCCTCCTTTGCCCTCTCCTCTCCAGGGCCCCCAAATGGGGACGTTCATCGGGGTCTACCTGCCGTGCATGCAGAACATCCTGGGCGTCATCCTCTTCCTGCGACTCACCTGGATTGTGGGAACTGCCGGCATCCTGGGCTCCTTCGCCATCGTCTTCATGTGCTGTGCCTGTGTGAGTTGTGTGAGGTGTGTGTGTGTGTGTGTGTGTGTGTGTGTGTGTGTGTGTGTGTGTGTGTGTGTGTGTGTGTGTGTGTGTGTGTGTGTGTGTGTGTGTGTGTGTGTGTGTGTGCGTGCGTGCGTGTGTGGGCTTGGCACCTTGCAATCTGCTTTTATGGGAACCAATACTGATTTAGGTGGTTTTCTCAGCAACATTTGAATCATTTTCTTCATAAAACATATTGTATTAGTTATCTGCCCATTCTAGGACCATGCATCACTTAAACTCTTCATGCGGTTTTCTGGGGCATGACGGTGGATTTCGTTTTAGCCTAGTGACCAATCAACTCAGAGCATTCTCTTTGCTTTTGTTGTGCTGGCAGCAAGTTATATCAACGATATTAGCCAGTAATTAGGACCAAAACCGTTTAACTAATAGAAGCTGATGTATAGTAACATATGTATTGATTGACTTGATCCCAAAACCACACGTTGGTGCAATTGTCTTAATTTAAGTTCTGAGTTTTTTTTATTTATAGCCCTCATTATTACTGCATACTTGGAGCGCCATGAGGTGAATAAATCCAGGCAATTAGGAGGTTATTTATTGGAAGACTCCCTTGGGCCAAGAGATCAAAATTACAGCTCGGTGCTCCAGCAGCATGCTGGAGGACGTCTGGAATTCACAGCTATGATCCCTTTGCTTTGTCACGCAATGTGTAGAGTGGCTTTTAGGTTTTGTTTTAAGATGAACTACGTGGCGTCGATGGTCTTTAGAAGAGAACCTACGGGGCTCTGAAGCTGGTCCGAGTGTGAAGTGCTAATCCAAACAAATATTCTATATGTTTTCAATGTAGTGCTTGGTATATTGGTTCTTTTCTCACTGGACGAGACACGAGGCCTGAATAAATGAATTACAGATCAGCACAGTTGTTCTTCCCGCCATCACAGAATTGTGTGATTGCCTTGACTTAAGTGCATGTGTAAACAAAGCGTCACCCACATTATATATGTACATACCCACATGCACTGTGAATGAATGTATATGTTCGCATATACTGTACACTCATTCACACAGACATATACACTGTGTGTCTGTCACTTTCCTGATGCAGCTATTGAGTCTTTCTCTCTCTTGCAGACCATGTTGACAGCCATATCAATGAGCGCTATAGCAACCAATGGAGTTGTACCAGGTAAATCATGGTTCATATCCATATAACATTATATTTCCGCCATTTTGTTAAAAGCGACATGCAACTACATGCAAACTCTTTCCATGTGTGGCCAGGTATTAGGTCTGATGTTTGGGGGGAATCTGACCTGAAGATAATTAATTATTAGAGTTTGATAAGAATGAATAACTTTATAGAAGATGCAAATGTTATTGCGCGTAGTTTCATTTTCTAACGCTGTCACTGATCAGTGAATAGTGGAAATCTCATTGTGCCTTTAGATGACTATACATCCAAACACATTCTGTGGTAGCTGGACTGGTCATACCTCTGAAACGTTTTGCCCACAACTGATTATGTGTCTCCGTTGTTTGTCAGTTTTAACCGGCAGTTCTGCTTTTCCCCAGCCGGTGGTTCCTACTACATGATCTCCAGGTCTTTGGGTCCAGAGTTCGGAGGAGCCGTCGGCCTCTGTTTCTACCTGGGAACCACCTTCGCAGGATCCATGTACATCCTGGGCACCATAGAGATACTGCTGGTACGCCATACGTTGACCGAGCCTCGGGTCGTTTTAATGTTGAGCGGCAGCCCCTGTAGATCCGTTGCGGTGCTGCGTAACCAGTGTGGCCATTTAACGGCAACCATGAGTGTCGAAGCCGAAGGGTTTTTGGAAATAAAAAAGTCAGTCATTTTTTAAATCGAGGATGACGCCCGAGACTTTGGGTCCTAATATCTAAGGTTAATGATGTGTATATTTGGGGCTGTGGTTGCCATGTTTGACAGGGCTTTCTTTGGCGTTTTTCCTTCCTCTCACTCGTGGTTTTCATTGAATGTTGGGATTTGTGGGTCAGTTCAGTTTGCCAAGACACAGAGCAATGCAACTTCAATATTTTCCTTCTCCTCCTTGAGCAATTGTCTCACTAACCCCTCCAAACTGCCTCCAACTAGCATCTCTCTCTCTCTCTCTCTCTCTCTCTCTCTCTCTCTCTCTCTCTCTCTCTCTCTTCTCTCTCGCTCTCTCTTTCTCTCTCCCTCCCTCCCTCTCCCTCTCCTCAGACTTACATAATTCCCACAGCGGTGGTCTTCGAGGCAGAGAGGAAAAAAGACGAGACGATGGCGTTCCACAACAACATGCGCGTGTACGGCACCTGCTGCCTGCTGCTGATGGCACTGGTGGTCTTTGTGGGAGTCAAGTGAGCACACGTCCACCCACTGTCACACCCTCCTTTACCTTTATCTCGTTCTCTCACTCACACAAGTCCCCGTACAACTAGTTTTCCCACATTCGAATAAACGCACACACGAGGAGAATTTTTATTGACCTGTATTCGTACATAGAAAAAAAGAGCACGCACTGACGTTAATACCTTCCTCTCCCATCCGCAGGTATGTAAACAAGCTGGCTCTGGTTTTCCTAACCTGCGTCGTTCTGTCGATCATGGCCATCTATGCAGGAGTGATCCGGACCGTCATTGAACCTCCTGACTTCCCGTGAGTCACTTTTATAGTCAGTCACTTATTTGAGTATTTTTCGAGCTTATAGAGCTTGTGTGTAATCACCGGGTGTCATGACATTTCACTGCATATATGTATGTGTATGTATGTGACAAATAATCTCTTGAACTTGAACTTGAACTTGAATTTATATGAGATTACAAGAAACTGTTTTTTGTGAGTGCTACCAGTGCTAAAGCTGATTACACCGTTTACATCTGCCTCCCTTTTGCTGAACAATTTATTTTGTGGCAGTAAAGAGTTGAATAAAATAGTACGACTTGACATTGTAAATATGATAGCATGCATGTAAAATAAAAATGCAAAGTTCAGCATTTAAAACAGGTACTGTTCAAAGACCTGAGAAACAAGTCTTAGGACCGAGGGCCTCTGGCGTCCCATCTCACCGCCACATTGCCCTCTCTGACGGAACCTTCTCCACCCTCTGCAGTGTCTGTATGCTGGGTAACCGGTCCCTGGAAAACCACGGCTTGGAGAAGTGCATGAAGACAGAGGTGGTGAAGAACATGACGCGCGCCACCGAGCTGTGGGTTGTGTTCTGCAATAGCACGCTCCTCAACGTCACCTGCGACAAGTACTTTGAACTCAACAACGTCACGGTGATACAGGCCGTGCCGGGGCTGCTTAGCGGAGTCATCTACGGTGAGCTGCGGGTAGGAATGGGAAGGTATTACGCGGCGGTACGCTTCAGATCATGTGTTTTAAATGGGATGGGACTGCGCTCAAATGTTGTTTCCAAATTTATGTTGTAATTTCCACTGCAGCCATGATCCATGAATGTCACTTATACCCCTTTCCTACTGCGCCAAAAACCTGGTAACACCCGCTAACATCAGACATTTGTCATAAGTCAAAACGGTAACACCCGGGTGTGGCAGTTTCGCCTGCCACGCTCCTCCGAGTGGCGTATTCAAGGCCCTCCTGCACAGAGACACAGACGATGGGGTTGGGACATACCAGTGTATTGTAGAGAGTGGGCTAGCTGGAACAAGCTCGGAGCAGATGGACACGTGTCATGACAAGGGCTCCTCTCCTGAGCAAGTGTGGGGATGGGGGTTTTACCTGTTGCTTGTTAACCAACAACTAACAGGTGTACAGTCACACTGATCCTGGGCCTCAATGACCTAGACCCAGGACAGGTGTGGCTGCTCAAACCACACTACGCCGGGTTTCAGTCCCGGGTCAAATGTCCCTGCAACAGACATGGGTTATTATCTGCTCCAGCTCCGATCGGCTATTATGTAAACAAGGACACCCGAGTAGACGTTGGCGCGTAATTAGACAGGAATATCCGTGTATCATTCTATCATTTCATATCAGATTTAGAATCCAAAATTAAAATCTGATGTTATTGACTTTCCCCGCATGCGGGACCATAAAATATTTAGAGTGTGGGGGTCGTTCCGTGGGGACCCCTGCGGAGAACCCCCACGCTCCCCGCCGGTTACCAGCCACTCCAGCACCACCCAAAGCTGGTCTTTGAACCAGAGGAGCCGCCGAAGGACCGGTGTGCGCATCGTTCTGGTGTGGGCACGGATACTCTGTGCAGCTGTACTGTTGTACTGTAGTGTTGGGTCGTTCACGAGCGATCCGATTCTTTTGAACGACTCAAAAGACTTTTTGTTTCTGTCTGTCTGTCTGTCTGTCTGTCTGTCTGTCTGTCTGTCTGTCTTTCTATGTATCTGCCTATCTATGTATGTATGTATGTATGTAGCAGATAGAAGTTTTACAGTTTTATGTTGTTGTTTGTTTACATTGCTGTGCCCACACTGGCACCATGACACGGCTTGTTTTTGACGTTGAACGTGACACACCTGAAAAAAAGATAGTACTGCATTTTCTCCTGGCAATGAGAAAGGCGTCAATCGCCTATTTTTAGCAGGTTTAAAAATCCCGGGTAACCTGGGTATACCCGCTTATATTGGTGTAAAAACAGTATTCAAACATAGATTGACCAATTTATATTGGCATCTGTTGGTGTCTCTGTCCTGTAGGGGTTTAGGAAGGGAGATGGAGTCTTTCTGGCACTGGGCTGGCGACCTGACGAGAGTTTTGATTACAAAGCTTAATAAATAGGCTCTCTGGCCTCAAGGATAAATAATTAGCAATAAGAATCGATCGGTGAGCAGGAGAAATGGCGTTCCACGATCCCTCTCTGCAAGGCAAACAAACGTTAGGAAAGCGCCTTGACTCTTCGTCGGCTGAAGGGCAGCTTGGCGGCCGCGGGAAGGAAGCCATGCTTGCCATGCCCTTGGTCCCCCACAGCAGCCACTCCTTTCCTCCGCACACACACACACACACACACACACACACACACACACACACACACACACACACACACACACACACACACTGCAAAATAGCATAAATTTGAATGAACAAAGCAAATCGTCTTAGAAAACCGTTTTATTTGTCAGGAGACAAAGTTTGCTTGAACATTCTTTTGTATTTTTCCCAACCAAAAATGCATACCTAAAACCAAAGTTTTCTTTCCTGGATGTAGACTAGTACAATGTTGGCTTCATTGTTTATTACAGTATAAACAGTTTATTTGTGAATTTACTTTGACGATCTCTGCCTGTGCAAGAAATTGGTGGAGTACCTGCTTTCAAATACATCACGAAGATAGACGATAGCTTTATGTAAATGTCTTAGAGCATGTCTTATATTATTAAATCAGCAAACCTCATCAGTGTGATGACCAGTCATGTAGAAAAAAAACAAAACCTCTTTCAACAACGTTTTGCCTGATTAATCAAACTCCTATCACAAGCTGTACTGTTTTCATAAAAGGGCTTTCAAATTCTTGTTCTTATTTTCGTGTTAAAGAGTGCCACAAAAACGCTCAGGATCATTGAATCAATTGGCTGCTTTGTTGCATTTAAATGTTGAACTACAAATGTTCTCTGTCTAAGCATGTGAAGAGGAAGGGACACCTCTGGGAAACTGTTGAAGTACCTCTATTTCTGAGAAAGTGACACAGGGATTCCATTAGAGCTGGGTATTGTTTAACAAACTACGATACCAATACCAGTATCCCTAAAGTGATACCGATCCCAATGGAGTACTTCATTCGATACCTTTTTTTTTATTATACTATACCGATCATGTCAATGGAAGCTTTCAGTTGGGTAAAATATCACTACTCCGCCCCATCCAAATGATTTTTACACAAATACTTTTGAAAGTGTTCAAATTATTGAAATATTTATTAAATTGTGCAGTGTCATTTTAAACAAATACCCAATACAGGAGGGAAACCTCTTTCACAGTTCATATGGATGTTTTAAGACAGACTTGAAATATTGTGAACCTGTCCTTGAACATGTCCTTTAACAGGTAGTGAGCCAATCACACGTCGCATTAAATCGAAAAACGCCTGCGGTGATGTATGGATAAATGTTGGAAATATCGTGAAAGATGACTCGTCAGACAACAACCTGTCTGAGCTTTGACTTGCGACCACAACTCACATCGAGTAGTTTGACAGTTTCTTTGACCGATGCGCCTTCAATTTAGGTGTTGACTATTTGGCTTCTTGGGAACTCTGTACAGCCCCTTTCCAAAATGGAATCCGTAACATTGCTAGATAAAAAATATCCGGCAAAGGCAGCGGGTAGTCATTCCCACATAATCTCCTTACCGGTTCCATATTGAGTCTGTTCCCACATTAGATGATAAGTCTCCCCGCCCCACGGACCCCTTCCTCCGCTGACTGTGAGGGGTCAGAGCCCCTGTCCCCCGGACGCAATGACCCAATGTTATTAAATCAGTGTGATCATTTTCCACCTGTCCTACACTCTCTGCCGGAGAATGAAGGTTCTCCACCAGTTCTACCTCTCCCGGTTCGCTCGTTCCCTCTCCGGCTCGGCGCTGTGCACTGCACCCCTAACTGTACAAGGCATGGCTAGGGTCTGAGTGGCATTTTTGAGAAGAAAAATAATAACATTTAAGAATATAAAGACCTGTCTCAAGAGACTGGACGTGTTTTAAATTTTGGTCAGTGTCTTTGCAGGCTAGCGCCACAGTTCAGATCAGACTTGGATTTTATATAAATATAGATATATCTATATCTACATATATATATATACATCGATATTTAATCTTCTTGAAAGCAAATCTTTTTTTGATATTTGTACAAGATAAATATTTGGAAAAACCCACTATTTGTGCTTTATTTGGATTTGTCTCTACCCCTACTTTACAGAAATGTTACTCCTTCCATTCCCACACACTTCCATTCACAGCCTACCATTTTTCCGGAAATTATACGTGGTCGAGAGTGGGAACATTTACGGAACATTGCCAGTAGATTTACTGCTTTCAGTTCCAATGGGAAAGGGGCTTTACTTGGCTCAGGCTGCTGCGAAAACTCAATCAAAGTGCTAATTGTTTAGTCTAATACTTTGCTTGCTAAACTGGGACTGACCATTCTGGAAAACAACAGATCCAAATGTATTCATCTTCAGAATAAAACACAACAATGTAATCACTTGTCTGTCCGTCTGTCTGTCTGTCTGTCTGTTTTTGTGGTAGACAACCTTTGGGGAGACTACGGTCCAGCTGGTATGATGGTAGAGAAGAAGAACAGTCTGTCCATACCTTCCCCGGACGGCTCACAGGACCTCTCCACACCCTACGTCTTCAACGACATCACCACCTACTTCACTCTGCTGGTGGGAATATACTTCCCTTCAGTCACCGGTAAATTGTGTTCTATATTCAGGGGCAAATTCACAAAAGGATTGCGTGGCTTTTGCGGCCGCTAAACCTGCGCAAATAACGGAAAAAGCAACCGTGTAACTCACAAAGCACCCGCCAACGGTGAAATGCACGCCTGACTGCTCTGCTCCGGTGCTATTTGTGTGTATTTAAATTTGTCCCTATGCATACATTTGGTGCAAAATTGGCCCCTTTCTATGCAAATGAGTCTCATTGCAAAAACCATCCAATTCACAAATACTGGCGCTTATAGCCACACACAGTTGGAGTGAAATTTTTACCGCCTGCAATAATAATATATTTATTTTACTCCCTTTCCTAACAGAAGACATGCATGTCAGGGGTTAATACCCCTGTCGGTGCCGCTGACTAAGGCGCTGGCAGAAAGAGCTGGAGTTGGTCCCCAGGTCAAATGCAGAGGATATATTTTCCCCCGATGCATGCAAGCACGGAGTATTTGACTCTGCCACATGGATAATTGCGATCAGATGCAACACAAGCGCAAATTGCACTCAGCAGCAAAACTTTATGGCCATGTTTACATAGTCATATCCTTCGCGCAGTATCTTTTCTGAATCGGATGTTGAGACGGCGCAGATAGCGGCCGCAATGCATGCCCAATTTGTGGTGCTATTAGCTGCCGCAATCCATTGTTTGTGACTTTGCCCCTCAGTCTTTTTGTTATAGTAGTATAAATATAGTGTACACCTTTTTGATATTTTTATTACAAATAGGCTGTATTTGTGCACATGGACACGGTTAGTTCATCCTGCAACTGAATGTTAAGTTTTCTGTGACTTTTTCTGACCTGTGTGTGTGTGTGTGTGTGTGTGTGTGTGTGTGTGCGTGTGTGCGTGCGTGCGTGCGTGCGTGCGTGCGTGCGTGCGTGCGTGCGTGCGTGCGTGCTTGTGCCTGTAAATATGCATAGGTATAATGGCTGGCTCCAACAGATCAGGAGATCTGAAAGATGCCCAGCGGTCTATTCCTGTAGGAACCATACTGGCCATCGCCACCACCTCCTTAATCTGTATCCTTCACACTTTACTCCATGTAGCAGACCTTTTTATCCACAGTGACCTACATTAAGTACCTTAAATACAGACAGACAGACAGACAGACAGACAGATAGATAGATACATAGAAAGACAGACAGACAGACAGATAGATACATACATACATACATACATACATACATACATAGATAGGCAGATACATAGAAAGACAGACAGACAGATAGACAGACAGACAGACAGACAGACAGACAGATAGATAGATACATAGATTGATTGATTGATAGATAGATAGATAGATAGATAGATAGATAGATACATACATACATACATACATAGATAGATAGATACATAGTTGATAGATAGATAGATACATACATACATACATACATACATACATACATACATACATACATAGATAGATAGTTGATAGATAGATAGATACATACATACATAGATAGATAGATAGATAGATAGTTGATAGATAGATACATACATACATACATACATAGATAGATAGATAGATAGTTGATAGATAGATAGATACATACATACATACGTAGATAGATAGATAGATAGATAGTTGATAGATAGATAGATACATACATACATACATACATACATAGATAGATAGATAGATAGTTGATAGATAGTTGATAGATAGATAGATACATACATACATAGATAGATAGATAGTTGATAGATAGATAGATACATACATACATACATAGATAGATAGATAGATAGATAGTTGATAGATAGATAGATACATACATACATACATAGATAGATAGATAGATAGATAGATAGTTGATAGATAGATAGATACATACATACATACATAGATAGATAGATAGATAGTTGATAGATAGATACATACATACATACATACATAGATAGATAGATAGATAGATAGATAGTTGATAGATAGATAGATAGATAGGTGCTTTATTCATCCCCGAAGGGAAATTGCAATGTCCAAGCAGCTCACATCAACACAAGAGGCGAAGTAATAATGAAGCAATCAATGAAAGCAGTGGTTCTCAACTGTTTTACTGATTTAACAAGTCATGACACAAACCAAACAAAATCAAAATCAAACCCAGTTCATGATTTGATTTAACGTATCTCACAAAATGAACAGTGTCGGAATTCGTAATGCTTCCATACTCTGTTAGGATACAACAAACAAAAATGCAAACTACAGCTAAATACCCAATTAAATAAATAATAAAAATTCTGCGGTTCCTCATTTTTTTCCAGACATTAATAGTATTCAAAGAGGCCTTGTGATAACATCAGAAAAATAACAGCTAAGCCACAAAAGTAGTTTGTCAAAGTTGACACTGATCAGCCACAACATTGAAAGCACCACTTATAACCACTAATGTTGTGCAGCTCCCCCTCGTTCCTCCAAAACAGCCGTGACCCGTGGAGGCATGGACTCCACAAGACCTGTGAAGGTGTCCTGTGGTGTCTGGCACCAAGACGTTAGCAGCAGATCCTTTAAGTCCTGGGAGTTGTGAGGTGGGGCCCCCATGGATCAGGCTTGTTGTTCCAGCACATCCCACAGATGCTCCATCGGATCGGACCCTAACCCCACCCATCCACATGATGTTGAAGAAAAGGTGATTTATCAGACCAGGCCACCTTCTACCATTGCTCCATGGTCCAGTTCTGATGCTCACATGCCCGTTGTGTAGGTGCTTTCAGGGGTGGACAGGGGTCAGCATGGACACTGTGAGCATTCCCATACACAACAAGTTGCCATGCACTGTGTGTTCTACACCTTTCTATCATAGCAACATTCACTTTTTTTTAGAAATTTGTGCTACAGTAGCTCTTATGTGGGATCAAACCAGACGGACTAGACTTCACTCCCCACATGCATCAATTAACCTTGGGCGCCCATGACCCTTTTGCCGGTTCACCGCTTGTTCTTCCTTTGACCACTTTTGGTAGGTACTAACCTCTGCATACCGGGAACACCCCACCTGGGTCAGAGGTCAAGAACTGACTGTTCACTTGATGCCTTATATATCCCACCCCTTGACAGGTGCCATTGGAACCAGATGACTTCACCTTCACTTCACCTGACACTAGTTGAAATGTTGTGGCTGATCGGTGAACACGCCTGCGGTCCACTTGAAATGGACCTGAGACCCAGTTTTGAATCGAAGCAGTGGATCAGTTGAGAACCACTGGTGCAAAGGACACTCAGAATAGGGAAGGATATAAATGGTTAATACATATGAGTAATGTGTCTACAACCATGTATAGCCATTGAAATATGAATTGGTTACTTAATTCTGTATATAGTTCATCTTAACGGCGTCTCCAGACATGTCCTGCGTGGTGCTGTTCGGGGCGTGCATCGAAGGTGTGGTGCTAAGAGACAAGTACGTGATGCCTCAAAGCTACGTTGTCCGAAAATATTTACAGTTAAACGTCCCTGTAACGCTACTGTGGATCTAACGTAAAAGATGTAGTATCGAGAGTGGGTGTGGGAAGGACCAAGGTGATTCAAAGCATCTGGTAACATTTGGGGGGGAGGCGCGAAGATAATGGACCAGCATGTCAGCATTTCTCAACATGTTTTGGAAAGGAGGGAACATCAACAAACTGCCTCAACCAGCATCTGACTGACCTGAAGTTTCAGCCCCTTTACTAGTCAGCACACACATTTTACATGACTAATGACCATTTTTCCAGGAAATGGCTTTTAACAATTGTTACAAAAATGTATATGTGTCAAAGGGCTGGATGATATGGCCAAAAATGTTATCACAATATGTTTTATAATATCGATGATCATCATTTTCACAATGAATATTTATTATTATTATTATTTTTATTATTATAAATAATAATAATAATACTAATGCTCAATTAACAGTTTCAAGCCCATTCTCATGGCTTTACGTTAAACACTGAATAAATAAAGTAAAATAGTCAATATGTAAACAAAAAAAGAGATGAATAAATAGAATAAATAATATATAAATATATGTTATATACATTTAAATATATTAGACTTTATTATTTTCTCTTGGGGATAGTTATCCTGTGCATTTGACCCATCCTATACCTAGGGGCAGTGGGCAGCAGCATGATATCATGTAATCATCATTGTTGTTTGAGAACTCTCCGAAAGGTTCCTGAATCTGCGCTCCATCATTGTATGCGAGTTGTTTGGACCGGACTGAGGGACACTGACCGTGTCAGACTAGATGTCACTGAAAACCACAGATTCTTTCTGAAATCGCTCTCCTTCTGCGGTGAAGCGGGCGGTTGGCTGTTTGTGTCGCATCTTTGTAGCTAGAGGAAGACGGATTCAAAAAACTGCATCGAAAAATAAATCTCATCAATTTATCACCGTTATCGTGGCAGATTTTATTTGAAGAATGATCAAGACATTTTTATCGCCCAGCTCTAATGTATTGTCATGTTTTGCCATTGATTTAGTCGACCCTCATGGACCGCTAGGGGGGCGCTGGGTGGGGTGGAAGATGGCTGCATTAAACAAAACTGTGTAGTTTGGTCATCGTGCCACGCACAGACTGTCAAAGTTACATCCACACCCTGTTAACTGCATGTAACATCATCAAAGAATGTGTTGTCCCCAGTTTGAACAACAAGCCCTTGTTGTCTGGTTTATGATAAAAGTTAGCTCGACACACCAAAGGCCTTAAGCTGGAAGTATAGAGTCTTCTAATTTGGAATTTGGCGTACGCCCACGTGCAGAGCAGCTGTCTAGTGACCAGTGAGAGGGGTTGCAGCGGCGCTATTACTTTGTTCCCTTCTGTTACCCCTTTTCTGTTCTTTCACCCTTCTCTCCCATCTTATTTTTTTTACTTACTCTCATTCATCCAACGTGGTAAGCCATCCCATCCTGCCTTTTCCTGGTCAGGGTTGCTGGAGTCTGTCCCAGTGGGCAGTAGACACAAGACACCTCGAATTGGAAGCCTGTGTTTGGCTGGATCACACATCATCCACAACCAGTGTCATGAGTCAAAGTCACATATTGATGCTTAAGGAGACCATGGGGTGAATGTCAAATAACAGACTTTATTTTTATTCTGATTTATGTCTTTATGTCTGAATTAGACGATCAAATAATATATATTTTGTTGGTCAGATATGCACTGCAATCGTGGATTCCCTCATCACAAGCCTACCGAGTAGAAAGTAGAGGGAAGTGGACTAGACATTCACCAGACGTCCAGGTTTCGAGCTGTGTGTCCCGAGTCTCGACAGATATATGTAAAACATGAAAATGTCCCGGTTTTCAACATTCACTACCAAATTCTCGGTTTTTAGCACAATGAAAATAAGAAAAGTAATATTATACTTGTTTTCTGCACTTACATGCATACACATATATATATATATATATATATATATATATATATATATATATATATATATATATATATATATATATATATATATATATATATATATATATATATATATAATTTATATATACCGTATTTCCTCAAATATAAACCGGTAGTCAAATAAAAATAAGCCATCTAATAAATGCCGGGGGCAAGAGCTGCGGCGCTCCACTCCCAAACAAAGCAAATAAAAGCAGTGTTTTTATTGTAGATATATTTAATTTACTCCGTTTCTCACTGCTACGTAGCAGATCGCAGAACGCTTCTTGGGATAAATGCCCCGATCGGCGCTCAAAGCAGGAAGTGGTGCGTTCAAGGCTAACTCAGAAAACTGTAATTCCCCCGTCGGCTACCACCACAAGTGTGACTTTTAGGGTATCTACTAGCTGTCTCTTTTTTCACCATTCATGTGTTTGCATGGTTTGGCACCCAGATGGAAGTTTGATTTTAAATTCATGCTATATGAGGCAATATGATCAAATATACTCGTTAAACAGAGGGAATTAGATAGCTCTTACATATGGAGAGTCCCCTTACCGTTTCGATGAATTACCACCTTGTATTTGTGGATAGAATCGGACTATGCGGTGCAATGTATTTTAATGTTCAGTTAAGGCTGTGTTGTCTCAGGCCTTTGATGTGAAATGATATAAAAACATAGTGTGCTGTGTGAACAACGTTGACTGTGTTGATCTACCTTGGAATCACTGGTCTGCATGAACAGATGCGCAGATGTTTGGGTGTTTGTCTTGTGACTTATCTGATATTAATGTTTAGTGTTTACTGTTCTGTTCACTGATTTTAAACAGTAACATCATGGAGCGGGAAAAGGGGGAATCCCAACAGCACTCCCAGCTAATCTACGTTATACAATTTGACTGGGTCCTGAAATAAACTAAAAGAAACCATTATGATTCAGAGATTCAAGATTTTAAAGGTTTATTTGTCACATACATGTTGCACAGGCAGTGTATTACAAACAAAAAAATATAGAAATAAAAATAGGAATAAAAAAATAAAAAGTAGGAGTATTTGAAAAAAATAAAAATCTTTATACAGCATTTAAGATATACCAACAATCAACCGCATAAAAGATGTATGTGTGTGTTTATGTACTTAGTGCCAGGTTTGTGAACTGAAAAAATGAATTAACAAGGAATACCAGGGAAGCACAAATGTGGGAAATATGCCAACAATCAACAACAGAAACTGCATGTTGTGTAATGTTTGCGAACTAAGAATAATAGAATGAATAATAAATATTGAGTAATATTAAATAAATTGTGTACAAGCATTCCAGTATTTATGAGGTGAGTTGTAGTTTGTGACAGAGTTCAATGTCCTTATGGCTTGGGGGAAGAAGCTCCAAGTCTCGCTGTTTTGGTTTTTTGGCTGCGGAGGCACCTGCCTGACCGCAGCCACTGGAACAGTCCCAGGTTGGGATGGTGGGGATCCTTAATGATCCTCTTAGCCCTGGTCGTGCGCTTTCTGGTGTATAATACTGTTTTTACACCAAAATTTGCGAGTTTTAAACCCTGTAAATCGCAAATTTTGGGCGATTGACACCTCTTTCTTTTCACGTTCGATGTCACAAACACGCCGGAAAAGGGGCGTGTCGTGGCTCCAGTGTGATGGGGAATAAAACAGCACAGGAGACGGCAATGTAAACAAACAACGACATAAAACTGTAAAACTTGGTAAAAAAAAAAAAAGAGTATTTTCAGCCGTTCAAAAAAATGGTATGGTTAGTGGAGGACCCAACACTACTGTAGTAGCAGCGTGGAGCATACATGCTGCCGGTGCACATTGAAGTATTGAAGTGGCGGTCATGCTAAGTTGTTGGCCAACTTCCATAAAATGAACAAAAGAACAGTGGAAGTGTTGAACCAAGGAAGTCAAAGGACAACAGTCATGTCCGAAACTTTAATTCCGTTGACACCTATTCATTTGGGTTCGCTAGAGGTCCCTAATGAACCCCTTAGAGATTTTTCTTTTGTTTGTTTTTTCCAAAGGGGTTTTCATTCTCACCTCCGGTTGCATTAAAGGATTGTGGACACACAAAGTGCAGCACACACACATTCCTGAGACTGTGATATATGAGGACAGGCTGTTGGCCTGGGGTGTGCCCCAGTTACACAATGGTTGACAAAGACGAGCAACTATCACCCCTGAAAGCTCAATGTAACAGACTTTGTGATTATATCTTGTGATTATCTGATAAGACACAAGTCAAACATATTCCCAGGGGCCTAATTGGGGTTGGCTATTTGTTATTGATTTAGGTTATCTATATATTTTACGTACTGCTGCAATGACGTAGCTTCTCCCAAGCCCCCTTGCCTTGTGTAAACACCTTGATTTGGATCAATAGGATAGTATCTAATTACCCATAGTTTCTAATTTAATTACCGGCGCAAGGAATTCTTCACACAGTGGCCACAGGGGCTTCTGGATATTGTCAAATATTACTCAAAACATCTATATCACTTAAACAAACCAAATTACGAGTCTGTGTGTGTGTGTGTGTGTGTGTGTGTGTGTGTGTGTGTGTGTGTTTGTGTGTGTTTTTTCACAGGTTTGGTGACTCTGTCCAGAAGAACATTGTGATCGGTACGCTGGCGTGGCCGTCACCCTGGGTGATCGTGATTGGCTCGTTCTTCTCCTGCTGCGGGGCAGGGCTTCAGAGCCTCACCGGCGCCCCCCGGCTGCTGCAGGCCATAGCGCGCGACGGCATCATCCCTTTCCTACAGGTGTGTGTTAATATTTACATACTTATGCTGGTTTCTTAATCATTATTTGGATAGACTTGTTAAGGACCAGGTTATAGTCTTTGATCAGGTATGACAGTGTTAATCGTCTCCCTCCAGCTAATTCTTGTTCATGTGTCTGAATCTCTCCCTCTCTCTCTCTGCCTCAGGTCTTTGGTCATGGGAAGTCCAACGGGGAGCCGACTTGGGCTCTGCTGCTGACAGTTGGGATCTGTGAGATAGGAATCCTAATCGCTTCTCTGGACGCAGTAGCCCCCATCCTCTCTATGTAAGCTCTACTGTGGCCCTCATCCTCTCTATGTTAGCTCTACTGTGGCCTCCATCTTCTCTATGTAAGCTCTACTGTGGCCCCCATCTTCTCTATGTAAGCTCTACTGTGGCCCCCGTCCGCTCTATGTAAGCTCTACTGTGGCCCCCATCCTTTCTATCTAAGCTCTAATGTGGCCCCCCTCCTCTCTATGTAAGCATTACTTTGGCCCTTATCCTCTATATATGTAAGCTTTTCGTTGGCCCCTATCCTCTATATGTTAGCTCTACAACGGTCCCCATCCTCTTTATGCAAGCTAAGCTTTTCCATGGCCCCCATCCTCTCTGTGTATTTAGCGTATTTAAGACTAGTGCAGGGCCCGTTCAAAACATGCCTGTTGGGAATGGGCTGCACCGTTGGGAACGGGCTGCACTGCAGACGTAATTGACTCAGTCGCAGAGCCCTGAAGCCCCACCCGTCTGCCGCGCAGAGCTGAGCAGCTTCTGTTCGCTTGTTTATTCAAAGTTTAATAAATATTACACATGTTGCGTTTTCAATTTCCACCAAATTCGACACTGCAAGTCCTTGGGTCCCCAGCAATAGACCCCCCAATGTGAAGCAGAACGGATGCACGGTTGTCAAGATAATTGAAGGACATACAGACAGACAAATTTATGGATACATTTGTGAATGTACTGATTAATTGTGTGTGTGTGTGTGTGTGTGTGTGTGTGTGTGTGTGTGTGTGTGTGTGTGTGTGTGTGTGTGTGTGTGTGTGTGTGTGTGTGTGTGTGTGTGTGTGTGTGTGTGTGTGTGTGTCCGCGTGTACTCAGGTTTTTCCTGATGTGCTATCTGTTTGTCAACCTGGCCTGCGCCGTCCAGACTTTGCTGCGGACCCCAAACTGGAGGCCGCGCTTCAAGTTCTACCACTGGTGAGATCAGCTCCTTAATCGATCATTTATCACAATGAATTACATTCGGCGTTGCGAAAATGGAAGTGAAAAGACAAAGCAAAACCAAGCAATAAGGGCTGAACAGTTAGCATGGACACATGAAAAAAACAACATAGGTTTTAATACACAACCTGCTGAAAGAAAATTGGAATAACCCCCCAAGGATTGTGTTCACTCACCAAAAGTAATTTGGCTTTGTGTGGCTGGAAAAAAAACCTTCTGCCACACGCTGTGTGTAGGAATGGCGGAACCGTGACCGCCTGCAGCTCTAACTGGTGTAAACATCCTGCACAGTTTTAAGATTAACTTCTTGCCTTGGCTGATGGCCAGAGCCGCTGTTTAACAAAAGCTCTAATCATATTAATAACCTCCACTGTGTGTGTGTGTGTGTGTGTGTGTGTGTGTGTGTGTGTGTGTGTGTGTGTGTGTGTGTGTGTGTGTGTGTGTGTGTGTGTGTGTGTGTGTGTCCGTGTCCGTGTGTGTGTGTGTGTGTGTGTGTGTGTCTGTGTGTGCCCGTGTGTGTGTGTCTGTGGTTGTGTCTCAGGACCCTGTCGTTTCTTGGGATGAGTTTGTGTGTCTCGCTCATGTTCATCTCCTCCTGGTACTACGCCCTGGTCGCCATGACGATCGCAGGCTGCATCTACAAGTACATAGAGTACCGAGGGTGGGTGTCAACATTGGATTGAAGATTTTCTTTTGTGAGATTCGTTTGCGACCTTTGCGCGAAACTGTCAATGACCAGTGACCAACAGGAAGTGAAGCAACGTCCTTGACCTCCTCTTCCCCTGCACGTCTGCTCTCCACCTGTCTCCAAAGTTATTAACTACTATGTCTGTTTCTAAAGACTGTTTTTTTTGCTCTAGATATAATACCTTAAAATCCATTTTCTCCGCACAGGGATCTATTAAGAGTCACTGTAAAATCCCAATCTGTGCTGAGGTCACAGATGGGACCAGTGCCTGTATTTTTTCAAGCGTCTCAAATTCGGAAATTGGTTCAAACTGACCCAAATTTCTCAAAATAGAGACGGGGATGCACGCGTTCTAAAAAAAATGCCTCTCGATATCATCATCATTTCCATTTTGCGGCTTTTTTGAGGCTGCCGAAAGCGACTATGTCAGATAGTGGTTAAACTCAATGGGAATGTAGTTTTAATATGTTTTTTTTTGCTGAATTGAACTCCTCCTTGGGCCTTTTACTTTTTTTCTAAAATAAACCCCCGTCTTTCGAAATGAAGTGTAAATATTGCGTAATCAGGAGGTTTTTTTGCGATTTGTGACAACAGGGCAGAGAAGGAGTGGGGCGACGGCATCCGGGGATTGTCTCTCAATGCCGCTCGCTATGCCCTCATCCGCCTGGAGGAGTCACCGCCACACACCAAAAACTGGCGGTGAGTCGCATATGTTGCCACATCAACCCCCCAAAATGACAAGTTCAAGTTTTTAGAACAGTGTCCTACTTGAGTCAGTTTAATTTAAGCATGTGATGCTTAAAACGTAATATTCTCATAGTCGCTCATATATGATGCATTTTTAACTGTACTAATTATATACATAAAATGAACTTAATTAGTCAAACATTGCATGCACATGTAATTTATATGTATTTCATTCCTTCCTCCAACAGTAACTGGAAAATGGAAGAAAAATCATTGAATTAAGTCAAATTTTTGCACCGGTCCAGTGGTGCAACATTTGTTTTGAGTGCTTTGTCTAAATGTCACGTTGGGCAACAACATAATCTCTGTGTCTCTTTCCCTCTCCCTCCCTCCCTCCCCCTCCAGACCCCAGCTCTTGGTGCTGTGCAAGTTGGATGCAGACCTGGGCGTGAAGCATCCCCGCCTCCTCTCCTTGACCACGCAGCTGAAAGCAGGAAAGGGTCTGACCATCGTCAGCTCCGTCCTGGAGGGAACCTACATGACCAGGGGGGGTGAAGCCAAGACTGGCGAACAGGTCAGGAGGTGGATGGGTGGATGGATGGATGGATGGATGGATGGATGGATGGGTAAGTAGATGGACGGATGGGTGGATAGATCGGTGAGTGGATGGATGGATGGATGGATGGATTCATGAATGTTTGGAGAATGGATGGATGGATGGATGGATTCATGGACCTTTGGATTGGTAGAAGGATGGATTCATGAAAGCGTTTGGAGGATGGATGGATGGGTGGATGGAAGGATGGGTGTACAGATAAATGGGTTGATAGATTAATGAATGTATGTGTAGGCAGATGAATGAAAGGATTTTGAGGATGGATGGATGAATGAAAGAAGGACGGATGACTGGACAGAATGGATGGATGGCTTGTTGATCGCAGGATGGACGGGCGAATAGAGAGATGATGTATTTATGGATGCATTGAAGGATGAAGGAGTAAAGCAAAATAATCAAAATTATTGGAGTAAAGTGTAGACAGAATCCCACCCACGAGGTCGTGGGTTCAGCCACCGCTAGCAAGGCCACCAATAGAATGAGCAAGGCAGAACTTCTCTTCATTGGAAAAGGAGACAGATCGAGAGGTGTTCGTTGTCATTCTGTCTTTCCTTCAGCAGTCCCTTCCCGTCTTGCTGATTTAACTGAAAAACCCTCCTCCCTGTCGTCACAGCAACACCGTCTCCTGACGGTCTGAGTTTGTCCCTTCCAGAAACTCAAGGCGGCCATGACGGCGGAGCGCACCAAGGGCTTCAGCCACGTGGTGGTGTCGTCCAACCTCCGAGACGGTTTTTCCCTCCTCATCCAGTCTGCGGGGCTCGGAGGGATGAAGCACAACGCCGTGCTGATGGCCTGGCCCGCCGGCTGGAGGCACTCGCAGGACTCCTACCCCTTCAAGAACTTCATAGGTGAGAATGAGCAGTGAGGGTTGAGGATGATTCACATTAACGCCGGGAAATATATTATAAATATATTTATTTATTTATTATTTATTATAATATCGATATCATGATGTGAGACTAGATATCGGCTGCGGTTGCGGTGATAGTAATATTGGGATATAGTTAAATGTTGTCTTTAAGGAAAGTAATGCAGTCATTACAGTAATGCAGTTTTCTGAGCCTCATTGACTGTTCTAGAGAAGAAGAAGAATCTTTAATTGTCACACAGCACACCACACTACAACACATGCACACACACACACACACACACACACATGCTTTGGATGGTTCTGCATTTAACCCATCCTTGGCCTATCCATCCTCCGGGGGCACAGCCAGGAGCAGTGGGCAGCATTCGTGGACGCGCCTGGGGACCTGGTGATGAGTGTCCATCGCTGGTCAGACGATGATGTGTGAATGTTTTTGGAGGAAACCTCATGTGAGCACGGGGAGGACATGCAAACTCCACACAGAAAGGCTCCTATTTGGGAGATAAGCCACCCGGAGCACGGTGCCAACAGCGCCCCAGGCAGCAATCGAACCCAGGACCTTCTTGCTATCGTTCCAATTTTAGTATATGTCCCACCGAAGTGGGACATATACGGTGGACATTCTATATGGGACATTCTAGCTTTTCTTATAGATGTTACTAGGTCCTAATATCCACATTTCTAATGATTGTTTCTCAAATATTTCTATTTATGATAACACCAATCATCACACCTGTTGTTACTGAATCCCAACTTCCTCCTTTTGTAATTGTTAAATTGGATATTTATGAGGATTCCAGGTCTGCTCAGATGGTGAAGAAGCGGCAGTGAAGGGCTACTTACACCACTCAACAACAACCTCTGTTCACTTCTTTTAAACGATTTTTGTCTGATTTTCAGCTTAATGCGTTCATACTTATCAGTCTACTTGTCTCTGTAAAGTCTGTATTTTGTCCAGTTTGTCGACCAAGACACGTTTCTGTCACATTGGGATGGACCACAAAGCTGCCGAATCTAAACCGGGACAATAAACATGATTTAATAAATGAATAAATGAATGAAAATGCTACTCTCTCTCTCTCTCTCTCTCTCTCTCTCTCTCTCTATCTCTCCAGAGACGGTGAGGGAGACCACCTCCGCCCACCAGGCCTTGTTGGTCGCTAAGAACATCGACCATTTCCCCGGGAACCAGGAGCGGCTGAAGGAGGGGACCATCGACGTGTGGTGGATCGTCCACGACGGAGGACTGCTGATGCTGCTGCCCTTCCTGCTGCGGCAGCACAAGGTGCGCGTGTGTGTGTGCGCGCGTGTGTGTGTGTGTGTGTGTCTCTGTCTGTCTGTCTGTCTGCCTGTCTGTCTGTCTGTCTGTCTGTCTGTCTGTCCGTGTGCGGGGAGAGAGTTTTAAAGTCCGCTCCTGTGCTGAGAGAACCTTTGAACAGCTGAGATAAAAATGCAGGCTGACCCGGTGAAGTGATTATTTATTATTTTAGAGGCGCTGGCTACACAGAGTCCGTTCACGCATGGATTCTCCAGTGATGTGATCAGCTGTTATATTGACAGAATGTTACAGGAGAAAAGGTGTTAATGGGATGTATTTCTTCTTGTTTTGTTCCTTGTGTTGGGGAGACTTTTCTTCATTTGCAGGCAACCCAGGGTGATGGCCCCCGTTTATGCACCACTTGGTCTTACACTCTCTTTCTCCCTCTCTCCCTCTCCCTCTCTCTCTCGCCTTCTGCGTCTCTCTCTCTCCCCCCCTCTCCCTCTCCCTCTCTCTCTCTCTCTATCTCTCTCTCCCTCTCCACCTCTGCCTCTCCATCCCTCCACCTCCACCTCTATCCCTCCCAGGTTTGGAGGAAGTGTAAGATGCGTATCTTCACTGTGGCCCAGCTGGACGACAACTCCATCCAGATGAAGAAAGACCTCCAGATGTTCCTCTACCACCTGCGGCTGGATGCAGAGGTGGAGGTGGTGGAGATGGTGAGGGGCCCTTCTGTCTTCACCATCCTATGCAGTATTCTTCAAGGATCATAGGATTGTCTGACATGAAAAAAACAGCTTTATTCACATAGCAGCTTTAAAAGAAAAGTTTCCAAAGTGCTTTAACCTGCTACCCCCCCCTTCCACAGAACGAACGCGACATCTCCGCCTTCACCTATGAGAAGACTCTGGTGATGGAGCAGAGGTCTCAGATGCTCAAACAGATGCAGCTGTCGCGCACGGAGAGGGAGAGGGAGGTAAAGTCCACAAAAAAAAGAAAAAAACAGGCTCAAGCCTAAACCGTCGGGCACGGCAGCGTGACGAGGGAGCGTTATAACGGAGCCCTCACACCAGTGTGGGGGGAAAATAACAACAAATAAAAAACATCGTAGACTTTTGAAAGCGCTCATTGAAGCTCGACCGCTCCAAGAGGGAGGTGGGTGGAGTAAAACGTGACCGGTCGGCTCTGCCTGTTCTGCACTGTCTGCTGGGCTCACACCAAGAGGCTCCTCGGTTCAACCCGTGCGGGGTTCACTTGGACCTGAGTTTCTTCCTCAAATAAAAGGGGAAAAGCCGGGTGGAGCCTCATCACTGCCAGATTCAGCGTGGGCGCAATGATTGGCGGAGGGTTACGGTCAGCGCTTGGGCCCCCGGGTGCTTTCAGGGCCCCGGACGTCACTGGTTGTGGCTCTGACCAAAGCTGCTGGACTCAATTTTCACCACATCTTGAGATTAGATGAGACTTGGTGTGACTGCCCTATTAACCCTGATATACTGTATATTATATATATATATATATACTGTTTATATGTATATATATATATATATATATATATATATATATATATATATATATATATATATATATATATATATATATATATATATATATATATATACTGTTTTGCATTCAGAGGTGTAGCATAGCGACTCAGTCTAATGAACGATAACTTGATGTTTTAACTTCCCCCTCCCGACTTGATGGTCGCGTTGTGATTGGACCCCCCCCCCATCCCCCCGGTGGTCTCAGATTCAAAGCATCACGAACGAGTCTCGCAGCTCCATTAAGAGGAAGAAGAAGCCGCCAGCGGTCGACGCCCCGTCCCTCAGCGCCCCGCCGGCCTGCAGGAAATGCGCGCAGGAGGACGAGGTAGCCGCGGCGACCGGGGTGGGGGGGCCGTCGACGCCACCGCTCCCGCCCCGTCTTAACGCTTCATTCCATCCCGTAACCGCATCCGGCTTCGTATTAAGGCGTCATCCCCTCCATCCCCATCCTCTCCTCCATCGACGGCTTGACGGAGCAAACTTCTCATTCTCCACCCCCAGCCCCCACCCCCCTCCCTCTGACGCACCACCCCTCTCTGAGCGTCTTTGGACCTGAAGGTTCTTGCTCTCCAGCTCTGTCCCTCTGAAGAACTGCTCCACAGCTTTCACAGTAGACGCTCATAGCCGCTTGATGTCTCCTCCCAAACGAGCTTCATGACGAGGAAGCCGTTGATGTTTCCTCTTCCCGCCATGTTAAAGGAAAACTCCACTGCCAAGCAGCACTCGACTTATTTGACAGATGGGAAGCGTGCTGGGAAGGACCACACGCGGCTGGTTTACCTGTTTATGGGTTATCTTCGGCAGGCTTTTCCCCCTGTTGTAATCTGGAGGTAAACGACAGCTCTACTGGAGGAGGGGCACCCCAGTGGAGTTTTCTCTTAATATGTTCGTTAAAATAACCCTAAAACTTCCGTCAAAGCCGGGGAGACCAGCTTTTTAAAATCCCACGCCGGGACACTGTGTTGACCACAGACCTGTATTTGCATTTTTCATTCTCATCCTTCACCATCACTGTCATTACGTTACATTGAGTTCTTACATGTCGTCACATAACATGGCATTTACATTTAATGTCAGCATATTGGTTTGGATTATTTAATACCTTAATTAAACTCATGTCGGCAATAAATGTAATTTGTTGCGCAGAAACAACAGTGTTGTCGACAACCATTCACCATTTACAATCATCCAAATATATAAACAGAAGAAAGCCGTGTTCAGTAATTAAATAAACACTACGCGTCGTTTCTATAAAAAGGCCAACGATGGATGCACAAAGAGAGTGTCTGTTGCTGAGGAAGGAAATAGTTTCAGTTTTTTATTTTAAAAACTTTTGCTCTTGTTTGAGGGAAAAAAAAAAGAAATTCAAGGTTTTGTGAACGGCCAAAACCGGCACTTTTTGCGTATTTCCGAAAATGTCCTCGGGCGTCAAGAGTGAAAATGTAGATGGTCCTTACGAAACCAGGAAATCTGGCCCCTCTAGTTAAAGCATATTGGCAACAACATTCTGCTTTGAACCAAAAAAAAAATTTATTTTGGAAAATGCAACAACAAGAGTTTTTGTGCTGAGAAGTGCGTCAGTTTTCACAAACCCCTGCGATGAACTTGTGCGATGAGAAGCATCCTCTCTGTTCTCTCATGTTTTATTAAAGGACAAAGCATTAATATAACCCCTCTGCCCCTTTTTTTAATCATCGTTTGGCAGCAGCGAGTTTTTCATTTATTTACTTATTTATTTCCTCACAGTGGCCTCATTATTCCTTGTTCTTTTATCATTGTCAACACTGTTTCTGTTAGAGGCCAAAAAAAAAAAAGACCACGCCCAGCCAATGAAAAGAAAGACAAAAGGCAGTTTTCGAGTGAATCGGATTCAATCTCCCCGAGTCACCTCGCCGCTTGGAAAAAACGGCAGAAAATTTGACAAAAAGAAAAATTTGACAAGAGAGGCAACATTTATTAGAAAATGGGGGGAAAAAATCTTGAAATTGGATGACATAACGTCTTAAAAAGAAGTACGCAAAAATCTTTACCCTTAAAATAAGGAAGGAGGTTGGCGGGCGTGGCACTCGGGGAGTAACGCGGCGTGTGTCGTCCGTCAGGCCCAGCTGATCCACGACCGCAACACGGCGTCCCACGCGGCCGCCAGCGACAAGGCGGCGCCCAGCACGCCGGAGCGCGTCCACATGACCTGGACCCGGGACAAGCTGATCAGCGAGAGGGCGAGGCAGAGAGAGGGCGGCATGGGAGTCAAGGACATCTTCAACATGAGACCGTGAGTACCAATGGGCTGGTTTGCCTTATTATGGGCTGGTTTGATCGCACAATAGAACCCTTTGTCTCCATAACTGACTTGATTGAACTTCGCCGGTCAACCCAACCAGCTTTTTTCCCGCTCTACTACGGCCATGTTTGTGCCATGTAGCTGTATGTTACTGACTGTTTACCCTCTGAGCCCTATTCCAGTCAGGTTTGTTTGTTTAGCCCGGTTACAGTCTCAAGGCGTCTTACTGGGTTAGCGCCGCCCTCAGAATAAAACCCTCGAATCATCCGTAGGAACGTAGTCGTAATAAGGTAACTCAAACTATTACGAGCCAGGACGTAGAAGTCTCAAAAATGTTGGCCCGGAGCAGTGAGTCACTTTCCGCGCTGGGAGGAGGAAAACCTGCACGACGCTCATCCTTGTTTCTGTTCTTGTTTTTGTTCCCCTACAGACAATGGGAAAACCTGTGAGTCACTTTTTCCTCTTGCCTCCGTGAGCTGTGCATGCGCTTTGTGTTTTTTTTTTTTTTTTTTTGTTTGGTTTTTTTTTTACAGGTGTGCACGCCCTCATCTGTGTGAGTCAGTGTCTTTCTGTCCGTTACCTTGGCAACCCGTTTGCCGCGTCCCGTGACCCCTGACCTTTCACGGCCTGCCTGTGTATTTGCTTTGCATGAGACTCTGGGATCGCCGAGATGCAACATGCTGATCGATGGCCATTGCATGTGCATGTACGTGCAATTCAAATGCTTTTAGATGCTTTTAGATGCATGTGCATGAAAAGGTGAAATTGGTCACTTTCATGTAAATGATGTTTATCAAAAATGATATTTAAGTCTTTGTGACCATTTTTTATATTTCAAAACTGCGTGAAACTGGATGCAAGTGAAAATGGAACCTAGGCTCAAACCGCTGAGAGAGTTTGAACCTAAAATACCCAAAATATCCGTGCAAATGCTCATAGATGCAACTATCACAACAGAAAAGCGTCAAACAACCACGTTCGAACAGCGGTCTCAGTGAAACTAGGATGCATTTTATGGACCTTAAATAGAACGGTACATGGGTTGGTTGTGATATCAGGTCTTTGTAGAGAGACTTTTTGGGAGAATTTTTGGGTGGGGAAGCCTGACCGTGGCGCTATTGGCAATGGTGCCGCCAGCCGAGGCGGTGCAGATAACCCGCCGCACCTCCTCCGAGTGTGCCCTCAGAGTTGACCTCTCTCAGGGCGTCATTGTTGAAATGCATGCTGGGACGTCAAAGTCCGTCCCGTCAGTCAAGTCACCGAACAGGTTGAGGGACAGTTTGAAACCGGACGAGGCAGGTTCACCAGAACCACAAGTCTGAGGTGCAGACGTGGATCAGCAGCCACGGTTCTCTCTACACCGCCCGACAACCATCCCAGTAACAGAGCGACGCGTTCACCCCTCACTCACAGCTGTGGTTCCGCCTAGAAACCGCTCCAACGTGCGGAGGATGCACACGGCCGTGAGGCTAAACGAGGCCGTGGTGAAAAAATCCAAGAACTCCCAACTGGTCCTGCTCAACATGCCCGGGCCGCCCAAAAACAAGGAGGGCGACGACAACTGTATCCTTTCTCCAGTCATCCATCGGTTTGAACACACTCAGATAAGTGCTGTTCTTATCTGACTTATATTTTCCGAGCCCCCCTCCTTAAAATTTGAGGGAATACTCTGAACCCTCTCTCTCTCTCGCTCTCTCCCTCTCTCTCTCTCTCTCTCTCTCTCTCTCTCTCTCTCTCTCTCTCTCTCTCTCTCTCTCTCTCTCTCTCTCTCGCGCCCAAACAATAACAATACATTCCCCAAATCATTGCCAGTGCACCTTGCCCCAATGTTGGAAAGACAAAAAACACACATTATAGTTCAGTATGAGATTCAGAAACTTAAAATAAATTATTTCACATTAATATTTAAATGTCAGGCCTTAAATATAGTTAGTTAACAGTTATACCGTGTGTATTCGTGGGGAGTTTCCTGAACCCGAGGGCGTGGCTCAGACATGGAGTTCCTGGAGGTTCTGATGGAAGGTCTTGACCGCGTCCTGTTAGTCCGCGGTGGAGGACGGGAGGTCATCACCATCTACTCCTAGCGCCGGGAGGCCGCGGGCCGGAGCGGAGAACGGCTGCGTTTCCCAGAGAAGGAACTACACCCGCCGCTGGAGGGCGGGGGGGGGGGGGGTGGACAGCTGGACCCGCCGCTCTGCGTTCCCCAAAAAGCTCGGCGCCGGTGAAGAGACGGAAGCCGGGCTGCCCCCCGTCTGGGGGCGGGGGACTCCCACACGGCGGCTTCTCCACAACGTCAGCCACTTCAAGGGGGCTCAGCCGCGTGGCTGTGGGCCTTTCCTCACACCATCGTCATCGTCATCACCACCATGAAGTGTTCTTAAAGGGACGCTCACATTTCAAGTTTTCCTTTTAGTTTCAACTCGGACCAAAGTCGTTTGCCCTGGAGATCAACCGTCCAACGAGGGATGATCTCCAGGGCAAAGGACGAATGACGACTGCTAAGAAGCCATGTATTTGTTGAAGTGTGATTAGTGTTGTATTCAGTATTTTTTTACCACTACATGAAAAGTACGTAATGTTGGAAAAGAACATTTAATGAAAGAAAAGTCCAAGCGAGGGGTTGAGTTCCCACAATGCTTTGCACTCCAGGTCTCAGCGCTTGATGCTGAGCTCCATCTGTATATTAACTCTCTGCAATGTAAACATGTACAAAAGCCAACTGTCCACCTTTAAAAGAAAAAAAAGTTCAGTTTCCAAAAAAGAAAATCACGCCACCGGAGGAAAAATGAATCTGCATAGACCTTCGCATTTTAGCAAATCGTAGTTTTGTCAGGTTTTGGTTTCATCTTGTTTATTCTTTTCCTTTTTGGCCTTGGTGTTTTTCGTTCTCAATAACGTTCGATGATCATTTAAAATCGTTGTTTTGAAAAAATGTGGGGTTTTTTTCTGTTTTTTTTTTGTTTTTTTTTGCATTTCCCTTTCCTGGGTTTTAAAAACATGGAATAACACAGAACCTCCTGTGCTCTGTATGTACCGGACGGTGTTGCTATCATGTTTTCATGTTAATATAATACTGTGGAGGCTCCTCCTTTTCTCCACCCGCTACCTGTACTGTGACATTAAAGGGATTGTTTTTCTAACGGCCTCATTTCTCCCAATTTGTCATGAACCACGAGTCAAGTCTGCCCTCAAAACCACAGACTTACGTGTGCCCCAGTCGGCCCCAGTTTGTGCTTTTGACCGTAGGACAAGCAAAAAGGGTCCAACCCTTTGAAATCACGCGTCTTCTCTCATAATGTCATAATAACCGAAATGTCAAATAACACACACGTCATGAATAATTGTCCATTTCATGTGATGCTGTCTCCTGGACAGTTTTTTTAATTTTCTTTCCTTTTCCACTAGAGGGCGTAAAAAATACATAATTTCAACAGAGAAACTGCACCGTGGAGCCATCTTCCCTGATAATGAACATATTATAGTTAATTAACACTGTTGTATTCATTAACAACAATTTTTTTTATTAATCTCTCACCATTTATTTTTCAAATGTTCTCATAATTTCAGATATTGTCAACAGCGTGATTGAATTTGGAACGTGTCGTTCACAGCAGGGGTTTCCAAACTTCATAGCACGGCCCTTTGGCAGACTCAGCTCTGTTCCAAAAGGGTGTATCTCATAACAACAACAACAACAACAACAACAACAAAACGCCATCATTGGTGAAGTTAAGTATATTTATAATATATATATATATATATTATTTTTTTCTTTTTAATTATCTCAAGGGCATGAAAATAATAATAATCTGAGGATCCTGCATTTAATTTTCTTACCTCTAGTGGGCGGCAGAGGCGGTTTGGAGCCCCAGGTTCCCACGTCGCTGCGGCAGCCTCAGGCCTGTTTTGTCTTTCATGAATACTTTTTTACAGGAACAGTTTTCATACTTTTCCATGAAGGACGTGACAGACATCAGAAAGGACTGTTTGTTCGCTCCTTTATAGAGCGATAGACTTTGACCCAGATACTGTGTGTGTGTGTTTGTGTGTGTATGTGTCGGAAGTGAGAGTTTGCTTACAGTTTGAGGTTTCCTCCGACCTAGGAAATGTCTATTATTAATTTGTCTTTGTCTTTCAACACAATTGTAAAGCAGCCGCCCACGACGTGACGCGAGACGCAGGCACTTGAGAAAAACACCTTTGTGTCACACACACACGCACACACACGCACACACACACACACACATACGCCACAGCGCAGGAAATGTGAAATGACCTCGGCAGCGTCCAGTTGCTCCGTCAGAGAGAAATGAACCATTGTGATTGTTTTCTCCGGTTTCCTCCCATCCCAACCCCAATTTCCCCTTTCTATTGCTTTGACCTACTTCCTAATGAGGAGCGGGACACTGGAGTCCTTCACCGTTTTTGTGTGTCACGTTGGAACCGTTCAGAGCTCAACCTTGCGAAGCGCTTTCCCCCTGAGAAACTCACCGCTCTGCTGCAGCTTCTCGCTGTGCTTCAACGCCAACGTCCAATGGGGCAAATGTCTTGAGCCTTTAAAAAAAAAAAAAAAAAAAAAAAGCACAATATATTCACACATTTCTTCGCGTATGTTTAGAACGACAGGAGTATCACATTTTATGTAAAACAACATTTTGCATTTGCCGCAGGACGCCCAAAGCTTTAAAAAAACGGCTACAGCCGGTTTCCAGGAGGAAGCATCACAACTTCCTGTTTCTAGTCTCTTACATCAGCGCTGATGGAGGTGCATAAAGACCCGTATTTTGAGATTTAACATGTTTTCCAAACGTTTGCCCCATCGGACTGCATGGAATCACAGCCTCAGTGAGGTCTGGGTGGAAAGCTGGCGAAGCTGTCCTTTAATATCTCATTGAAACGGTGAAATTCTTCTGGATAACTCAGTTATTTCAAGCGCCCACAGTAAAAAGAAAGTGATCATAGGATTGAATCTCCTCAAATCCACAAACCATATGAAATATCTGAGTTCAGCTGTGGTGATCATTTCTGTTTGCAGGTTCATTTATACTAGAATATAATCACCACGGTATCCACGATCTCAAATGCACGGGTCATTTCTATGATCATATGAATGCGGGTAATAGCGTGGATGTTGTCATCCATCTCAGATCTGTTTTTCTTATTTTTACATAACTGGTCCGTCGCCCGCCGCCAGCGCCCGCCTCCCCTCCGCGCCCCGCGTTGCCAAATGAACAGAGACAATCCTGGAGCTAAGATGCTTTTGGGGGAATCTTGGCCCGGAATAAATGGCTTCCTGTTTATCCCACATACTGGTCAGCTGGGTCAGCACACTCCACAACAACAACAGCCAGCGGCTCCGGCGCCCGATCCCCGAGCGCCGTTCCGCGACACCGCAGTTGGGGTTTCGGGTCCTCGCCCCCCCTCCCCAAAACGCCCGGGCGGTAGAAAGAATTAAAATGGCGAGCGGACGTCCCGCTCCAGGGTTTGGAGGGAGGAGGGGACCGTGTCGCCGCGAGGGTTAACTCGGACTCTGGCTTTATGGTTTCCCCGCGGCGAGGCTCCTTCCCCCGCCAGGGCGGCACACACGGAGGCCGCAAAATGTTAATTACCGAATGAAACCCGGCGTACAAGAGAAAGAAAAATGCCACCGGACGTCGCCTCTTATTTCATGTTTGCTTGTGCGTTTCAGCTTTTTAAAGCTTTCTGAGAAAGAGACAAAGAATTGTGTCTGAGTCACACCAGTGTTTTAGGGGCAGTCCAGGCAGTTTTCACACATATCTCCTTCGGGAAAACGTGTTCAGGTTGCTCAGGATTGATCGGACATTGGATTTAAAATCTTAAGTATGAATATTGTCAAATATTTCCATGAAGTTTCAGTAACATTGGTATGGACAACTAATACCACCGTGGCATCAACTTTCAAAGTTGGAGAGTGGTTCTCCACTTGCTGGCTGATGTGTGTAATAATAATAATAATAATAATAATAATAATAATAATAGCAACAACAACAATAATAATAAAATATTTACAATGATGATAATAACAATACAATAATAATAATAATATTTATTATGATAACAATAACAATACAATTATAATACAATAATAATATATTAATAATGCAATAATAATATATTTGTTATAATAATAATACAATAATAACAATGATGATAATATTATTATTAATAATAATAATAGTAATAATAATAATAATACAATAATAAAGTAATAATTATGATAATATTACAATAATAACAATGATTATTATAATTATAATACTATTATAACTACTATTATATGATAATTATATTATTGTTATTATTATTGTTATTATTAATAATAATAATCATGATGATAATAATAATAATAATAATAATAATAATAATAATAATAATAATTATAGTAATAATAATGTGTTCAGGACATAATTCAAAATGACCGAAACAAGACCCAAGGAAACCATTGAAAAATAGCTGGATTTTTATAAGTTTCAATGTAAACATAAAACTGCTTGTTATAGCGCCCCCATGTGGTGGCTTTCACTTGTGCACTTGTTTCCCCAACTGACTGACTGACTGACTGACTGACTGACTGATACACTCCCAGCGACCCTGCGCTTTTTGTTATCTCTCGGCCACCTTAGGTGGGAAGGTAAAAAGATCTCTTGGATGGGAACACCGGGGAGGGACGGTCCAAAGTCGTAGCGTGTTTGCATCAATCGCCATTCCCTTGAAGTTAGCAGAATGCAGCTTTGGAGACACCCAGGTGGAGCAGACATCTCCATCTGAGCCTGGAGAGAAGTTTCTTAATTCTCAGACTTCTCTGTGTCCGTCTCGGGACAAATGGCCTCTGTTCCTTCACTTGTACCGCGGTGGCGGAAGGAAACCGAGCGAGGATTTTCCGGGCACGGGTCCATTATCGACGCCGCGGCGGTGTGAAGAGGCTGAGGATGAAGTGGGTTCTCTTCCGGGAGTTTCAACCTGGCCGCGCCCCCGTTTCATGCCTCATTTGCGGCGGAAATGGGCTGAGTGGGAAGAAGAGGCTGCACCGCTGCCGTAATAAGCTGAGCATTCAACTATCTCATGTTTTTCTTTGGAAAGTCATCACGATGCAAGATCAAGATGTCAAACTCTTGTTAAAATGCCGCTTTATGTCCCATGCCGGCGAAGTCTATTGAGGTTCCCGCGTCCGAGCAGAACGGACGCCATCGTCCATCGGGCGAATGGACTTTCTCCGGTCATTTTGAGGGCGAGGGTGGAGGGGAGGAATGCTGGGTGCATGGATGGATGGATGAGGTGCCTTCTACATTGGATAGAACGCTCAGAACCCTCTTCCTCCTCCCATGTGCATCTCTGAACCCGATGCTGACGAGCAACACGCCTGCGGGTGTGAAAATAGTGATTTTGATTTGAAGCCCCGCAGCCCCAGCGCCTCTGCTCACGTCAGCTGAGCTGTGGGTGGTGCCCCTCGGCCTCCTGATCGCTTTGGGGAAACGTCTACCGTGTGGTCTTGAAGTGTAGCGCGTGCAGAGACTGCAGTGGCGTGGTGTGTTCACTGATCCCACACCCAATTCACCGAGCACGGGATTCACCCATTCGCCCTCATTCGCCCTCATTCGCCCTCATTCGCCCTCATTCACCCTCATTCACCTTCATTCACCTTCATTCACCGTCATTCACTCTCATTCACCCTCATTCGCCCTCATTCGCCCTCATTCGCCCTCATTCACCTTCATTCACTCTCATTCACCCTCATTCACCCTCATTCACCCTCATTCACCCTCATTTACCCTCATTCAGGGCTTTGTCCTGGAGTTCTAGGTCTCACCAGATGATACCAGATATGAGTTTTGACTCTTTTTAGTTGAATTAGTTGAAAATCGATTTGTTTCCTCGTCATTTTTTGGTTTCCCGGTTCATTCTGGAAAACACCTGAACACACAACAGTGTCGGACGTTGTGCTTCTGTGACCAGCTGATGGGATCTGATTCCACCATCCATCCACCCATCTGTCCATCCACCTGTCTATCCATCCATGCCATCCATCCATCCACCCATCCATCTATCCATCCATCCCTGCCATCTGTCCGTCTGTCCATCCATCCGCCCATCCATCCGTCCATCCACCCACCCATCAATCCGTCTGTCTGTCCGTCCGTCTATCCATCCATCATCCATCCACCATCTATCCATCCATCCATCCATCCATCCTTCCATCCCTGCCATCTGTCCGTCTGTCCATCCATCCGCCCATCCATCTGTCCATCCACCCACCCATCAATCCGTCTGTCTGTCCGTCCGTCTATACATCCATCATCCATCCATCCATCCATCATTATCCATCCATCCCTACCACACAGGAAAACTAATTCAACAGTTATTTGGAAAGCGGTGAATGTTTATATCCCACACAGCATGTGGTTATCAAAAGGGAAATTTGGATTTTTACCAACTCACAGTCTCTGCCTCTCTCTCCTTATGCCCCCCCCCCTCTCTCTCTCTCTCTCTCTCTCTCGCTCTCTCTCTCTCTCTCTCTCTCCATTCCATCTCTTGGGGGTTGATGTGTTTATGGGAACATCAGGGTGTGTCCGACTCCGATTCTCAGGAGAAAGATGTACTTCTCCGACCAGCGAAGGCAGACATTCTCAACTGATTCTTATCAGGAGCAGTGATAAGACAGATGGATGCCGGACGGGAGCCACAGTTTCCACAGGGAAACGTTGTAAAAACGAAAAAAAAAAAACGTCACCTGCGCGACGTGCGGGAGGCGCCAGCGCCGACACGCGTCCTCAAACGTGATATATTGTTTCTCCGAGCGCTGATGTGAGCGTGTGCTTGTTACGCTTTGCTAATGGTTAAACCGAGAGTCACAGATTACCTGCGGGTGGGGCTCAGCCTCCGTGCTCTGTTCTGGAAACTGTAGTTGAATAACCAGCAGGACGCTGGATGACGAGTAGGAAGTTACTCATCAAACCTTGAAGCGTCATCCTGTTCCTGAGAAAAAAAGAGCTTTTAGTTTCGTAAAGCTGGTCTGCTGAACATGTTCAGTCTACCAGCAATTCATTCCTCCATCCATCCATCCATCCTTCCATCCATCCTTCCTTCCCTCCTTTCTTCAGTGCATAGATAATAACTGAAAAAAATAAAAATAAATATTTTATATACAGTATATATATATCTATATATATATAGATATATATACACACACTGTATGTGTGTAACAGAAAATATTATATAATTTATATATATTTTGTTTATATTTTTTCACAACTTTTAAAGTTTCTCCTCAAATCATCCCACAGTCACATCAGGCCACTGTGGGGTAAATTTGGCCAGCGCGCCTCATCTTTGACATTGCACATGGGTGTGGGAGTACATAAAGGAAGTTACTCACCACAGCTAATCTGAAATCATCTCAAATCTCATCTCAAGTTTGGATGATAGAGACATGGCGGGTCGGTATCCACTCATTCATTGAATTTAAAGGGGGCCTACTGTGCTCCTTTTCAACAGGTAAATATAAGTCTCTGAGGTCCCCAAAGCATGTTTTTGATTTTTTTTTTGTCTAAAATACTGCTCAGATTATGCATTCTAGCCATTCTTACATGCCTCTAACCCATCCTGTGCCAAGATGGTCTGCTTCAGTGGGTGGCTCCACCCTCCTGAGGCCCCTAGTTCTGTGGGCCAATGGGGTTTGAGCTTTTCTTCCGGGTTCCTGTTTTTTGTTTTTCCATTGTAAAGTGTCCTTGGGTTCCTGAAAGGCGCTATATAAATCCCTGTTTATATTATTATTATTATTATTATTATTAATAATAATATTTTTATTATTAGTTATTATTAATAAACTTTCACTGATTTCACCTCATCACTCCACCAAAATCTGTTTCCTAACAAATTTGAGGGCGAGAAATAATCAATCCAGTTGCTGAATCTTCACTCACATTAGATCTACAGGGCCTCATTTAAAAGTTTGTTCCCACTTTCGTTATTGACACCGCGCCGGGACACGGCACACAGGGATTTTTTCGTTTCATGGAAACAAATAAAATAAATACATCTACAATAAAAACACTATTTTTATTGCTCTTGTTTACAGAAAAGCACAGCGGACCGCGCCGTAGCCGACAGTCCATCTACAGCATACATGTTTTTTTTAAGAAAGGAGCACACAGCGGGATTATCTTTGAAATACTTACATTTCCATCGTCCGCTGCTCTCCTTCGTCTCTTCGCGGACAGTCGGTATTCATTCCTCTTTCTTTTAAAAGATTTGTGCTGGTCCATGAAACGAACAAAGCACTTTCCCGGCGGCGCCGGTTATTTCTCCAGGGGGCGTGGGTGGAGTTCCTCAGATGGAGGGCGGTTCTAATTCTACTGAGGCACCAAGTGACTTAGGAAGGGGTCGCAAATCTGACCGCCTTATTTCACCACATGTTTTCCAAAACAATACAGCTCACAATAAACTGACGGACCTTTCTTATTTCACGGTGTGCGTGTGTGTGTGTGTTAGTAGGTCCATCAGAGACCCAAATGTATGTGCACGGGCACCGAAAATGTGAGTTTTGAATGACAGGTTCCCTTTAATAGTTTGCCATTTATTCCAGAGCCGACCGTACAAGTCCTCCAAACCAACAGCCTCCACATTTCTGGAAGTACTTCAAATCCGAAAAAATCTAGAGCTGGAAATCTGCTGAGGTATTCAAGGTGAGCGGAGGGGAGGGTTTGAGGGAAACGTTAGTTTGACTTAACTTTTTGAGAGCATCTTAAATCCCAGCCGGTCTGACTAAAAGTGATGGATTGACGTTAAGACGGAGAGGTAAGAGGAGAGTGACGGGAGGTTAAGGAGGCGTCGGTCCGCTGAATGGGGGGATTTTTAGGGAGTCAAATTTCCGACGGGCGACCAAGAACTGAGACTGCCTTTGTACTGAGGGAGGGAGCGAGAGAGTGAGTGAGGGAGGGGTGGGTGGGGGGCAGAGGGAGAGGGAGAGTATGAGAGACAGAGAGCGCGAGAGAGAGTAATGAGAGAGACAGGTAGAGAGAGGGAGAGAGGTGGGGAGAGAGAGAGACTCACACATAGAGAGGGCGAGAGAGAGACAGGTAGAGAGAGAGGGAGTGGAGAGAGAGAGAGACTAGCCCATATAGAGAGGGAGGGAGAGAAGTGGGGAGAGCAGGACAGTGAGATAAGGGGAGTGGGGAGAGAGACGCACACACAGAGGAAGAGAGAGAGAGAGAGAGAGTGTGTGTGTGTGTGTGTGTGTGTGTGTGTGTGTGTGTGTGTGTGTGTGTGTGTGTGTGTGTGTGTGTGTGTGTGTGTGTGTGTGTGTGTGTGTGTGTGTGTGTGTGTGTGGAGGGGAGGGGGAGAGAGAAAGAGCGAGAGGAGTGTGGAGTCCTCTCAGTTGAGGAGTGACTGAGCGGAGGAAAGGTGGTTTCTTCTCCGCACGTCCCTCACATGCATCACTTTGGGATTGTTCGCACTCTTCACACTTTGGGATTGTAACTTCCACAAACATGGCCCCACGGTAAGGGAGGGACGTGCGCACTCGTTGTTTTTTGCGTTCACTGACATTTTCTCACATTTGAACCCGGGGGGGGGGGAACGTCTTGTGATGGGACGTCTTTGTGCCAACAGACTCCTCAGGTGGCCGCTGGCCCTGCAGCTCGTCCAGCTGTGCGTCCTGGCCGCTGCCCTGCAGGTCATGGAAGGTAGGACCGCATGCTTTTACTTTTTAACCACTTCTGCGGAAAAAAAAAATGTTTATTTATATTTACATATTATATACGGTTATTATTATTATTATTCTTACTTTCATTTTTATTTTTTGTTATTGTTATAAATCTTTTTTTATTATTATTTATTTATTTTTTATGAAAATGGCTAGGGATCCGTTATTTGCTCTTCCGCTGGTTCTCTCCATAAACCTCTTACAAATAAACTTTAGAATCCGTTGTGACCGGGACCCGCCTTGAACCGACACTCGGTAATCGACGCCTCTGAGGCAAACAGGTAGACCGCTGTATAAAGAAACGATTTGATTGTATTACGTCTTCATCGTCGACGGCTGGCCCGATCAACGGGCGGAGCAGAGGTGGAGCACAAGTATTGTAGCGTCGAGGGAAAGGAGACGTTGAGAAGGTTGGAATAGATGTAGAAGTAGAGTAGAGGGAGGTTGAGTATGGGGTAGAGTTGAGGGTGTAGGGCAAGGTGGAGGGGAAGCAGGATAGTGGGAGATAGAGGAGAGGAGGGGTAGATGTAGAGGGAGGTAGAGTACAAGGAAGCAGAGTAGAGCAGAGTTTTCTACTGTGGGATTATAGAAGCAACGACTGTGCTCACATGGTGTTTCCACCACCAACAGGAATCAATCTGCTTGAAATAAGTTTTTTATTCATCAGTCCATTGATTAGGTTTTTTTTATTTGTTGTTTTTTTTTCACCTACTCTGAGCAGTGTGTCATTACCCCCTTGCTCATGAATGTTGCCCAGGTACCTTTACCGATAACAACATTCATATCATAAAGAAAGACTGCCGCTCCCTCAGACGTATGAATGAGTGGTCGGACTGTGGCCCAGGCCAGATGTTCTCGCATGTGACTATCGACCGAAAAAACAAACCTGCAGTCTGAGTCATTCCGTGATTGGATTTCACCTCAGGAGAGGCGCCTCAAACCGTCCTCATATGACAGCCATGTGGCTGTGAGGCGGGCGACGGTGGCACGATGCGTCGCCCTCCCCCTCAGTCAGGCTCCACGGCGCTACACGGGAGAGTGCAGAGCTCTCCGTTGAAGACACCTCTCAGGTCCAAAGGACGCTCGTCGTCAGCTGTTCGACGCCGCCGCTGGGGGCTGTCGACGTCCGCCACGCGGGTGATGCGCGCATGAGCCTTGACGTGAACCCAAGGGAAAACGCCAAAAGTCTAAAGGTGCCAGTTGCATCACAGCAAAGATAGAACTTTGAAAGCATGAGGTCGGTGGGAACAGGAAACGCTGGCGTCTGGAGCGTGTGGCCCGACGCGTGGCGCGGAGCACGGCAGTTGTTCCGCTTCAGAGCGGAAGGTGTCGGGAACATGTTCTCTGCCTGCTCAACCTTTTCCCAGGGTGCGTCCTGCCTCCCGGCACCACACCATGTCTTAACGGGATGCATCATGGTGTCCGTCCCCTCTCCTCCCTTATCAGCCCCAGCCCCCGACCCCCACCGCCCCCCGCTGAGAGCCACTTCCTCCTCACCTCTGCAGGAGAGAGATGGTTTGTTTGTTTGTTGGGCAATACACTTGGCTTCCTCTACCCTCTTTATCCTGTGTGTGTGTGTGTGTGTGTGTGTGTGTGTGTGTGTGTGTGTGTGTGTGTGTGTGTGTGTGTGTGTGTGTGTGTGTGTGTGTGTGTGTGTGTGTGTGATGTGGTCGCTGACAGTGGCAGACTGGTTAAACGCAGCACCGTGGTGTGAAATGCGGTGTTTAGTTTATATGGTAATGCACTGGAGGGCTTTTCTTTTCTACATTCCACTTTAGTGTGTGTGCGTGTGTGTGTGTGTTTGCGCGTGCGTGTGTGTGTGTGTGTGTGTGTGTGTGTGTGTGTGTGTGTGTGTGTGTGTGTGTGTGTGTGTGTGTGTGTGTGTGTGTGTGTGTGTGTGTGTGCGACAAAGAAAGAAGCCGGTGGGGGGTGGGGGCACATGGAGCTTTGAAGTACAAGGTATGGAACACACTTGTTTGCGTCCCTCCCAAGGAGAGGACATTGGTGTGTGTGTGTGTGTGTGTGTGTGTGTGTGTGCGTGCAGTTTTTACATCCCTTATTATTATACCGCTCTCACACCAAAATTAGCGGGTTGAACCGTTTTTTTTTTGTTTTTTTTTACGCGGGTCAACACGCTAAAAATAGGCGATTGACACCTTTTCCACTGCCAGGAGGAATTACGTTTATTTTTTTCTAGTGCGTCACGTTCAACACACGTTGGGAAAGGGGCGTGTCAGGGTGCCAGCGTGGTGGGGAACCAGACGGTAGAGGAGACGGCGACTTAAACAACCAGCGACATGAAACTGTCAAACTTGGAAGAAAGAAAAGTATTTTGAGCCGTTCAAAAGAATGGGATCGTTCGTGAGCGACCCCACACTACGGTAGAAGCAGCCTGGAGCAGCGGCGGCACGGTGACTCCACGCTGGCGGTTGCGGGCACCGGTCTGGGTGGCGAGGCGCGCTTGGGGCGATGCTGGAGGGAGCGTGAGGGTCTGCTGTGCTCCCCGCGCTGCCGTCCCCACACTCACAACATTTCACAGTCCCCCACACGGGAAAAAAAATGTCCATAACTTCTGATTTTGGATTCTAAACAGGATATGAAAGGATGGAATGACACAGGGATATATTTCTGTTTATTTACACGCAGGTGTCCTGAACTTCAACATGCGTCGCATCGCGCGGGTAAAGGGGCCAAAATAATTGCGCCGACCCCGGTGTCCTGCTCACATCAGAGCCCATCGGAGGTGGAGATGATTAAAACCCGGTCCTGTTGCCGGGTCATTTCCCCCGGGACTGATACCCGGTTTTCCCGTTCCCACTGGTGACAAATGCTGGATGTTAGCGGGTGTGACCGGGTTTTCGGTGCAGTGGGAAAGCACATTTAACTGACGTATTGACACAGTGCACATTGAGCAGTCAGGCCTCGCTAAATGAGCTTCTACCAAAGGTTCAGTACAATGGAGGGCCATCATGACTCAGAAGAGGCATCAACTTGGCCTCGACATAAAAGAGAGCAGTGAAAACAGAATGGAGCCACGGCTTCGAGAGGTCTCTGCCAGCACTGTGGTCACTGACAACCTGCCGGTCAGTCGGCCCCCTCCGCACCTCAACACGGGCCCCTTGGATGGCAGGAAGAGAAGACTAAACACAGTAGAAGAGGACTTCAAAATGTAAGGTTGTCCTTGAGAGTCTACGGGTTTTGGGCGATATTTAAGAATGGCTGACCAGGCGTTGACATTATAACATTGAGGGGCGAATTCACAAAGAATGGATGGCGGCCGCTGATAGCGCCATGAATTGCGCATCAATTGCGCCCGCTATCCGGGCCGTTTTAATGTCCAATTCACAAAAGGTATTGTGCTCATGACATGCCAGTGCAAACACGCCCATCAAGTTTTGCTGCTGAGGGTAATTTGCCCTTGTTTTGCGTCAGATCCGTGGAGATGCGCAGAATCAAACACACTATACTTTTAGGTAAGAATGTAGTATTCTTGTTTTATGTGCCGTGACTAAACAACATTTAAATAGTATGAATAAATCTATAGCAAAACGTACTCTTCCCACACAGTTAATTTATTACACAAATAAAAGGTGTATATATTAAAAATTTTACTTAAGATATTCTAGTTCTCGCTGAATGTTAATATTATGTAGAAATTGTGATGGTTCATTTTACTCGACCACAAAGTAAATTTTCTTCAGTGCGGGTCGAATGCCGCGGCCCTGCGGAGCTGTCCATGGTCCCATGAGGTTCGATGCCATTGGTGGTTCAATGCAAATTTTGACCACCTTATCGCTATTCTCCACAACTTTAAATTGTTTTTTCGATATCTTTTGAGTTTAAAAGGAATTACGGAACTGTTTTTGTCACCGTTTGTAACACCTTTTTTGTACAAGAGATTATTTAAAGTTTCAACGAGTTGCTTTCCGAGTGCGTTTTGAAAACCACCACGGACTGCTGCCCGTTCAAGGCATCGCTACCTTCAGATGCTGTGACAGTTCTAATAATTATAAAATAAGCTGCAGGCAGCAATGCACTGGGTCCAGATCAGACGTGATGGGTGCGGCGGTGTGAGGAAAACCATGTACAAGCCCTGTTCACAATACAGGACAATTTATTTAGGTTAATGTGATAACCACTACCATTCAAGATGACATATAACCAAATTAATTGTCTGACATGGAATGCACACTTATGTTATAATGGCAACAAATCTGGCTTTGACTATGAAATTTAACGGTTATTGTAGACTACCATTCATTTCGAATATGGCTTAATATCTAAGCACTAATACAAATGTTTGTAACTGCCGCTCTTAAATGCCTCCACCGTTTTCAAACAAAAGGGTCTGCATATCAAATCCATATATTCTGGTCTGGGGAACAGTGTGCCCCAACAGTGTTCGTCGCTGTACACCAGCCATTATTAACACATGCACACTCCTCTTACCGGACTCTGCAGTCCTGTCTGCTCGGTAAACAGAGCGATCCGCTCGCTCCATAGCCACCTCAGGAATGGTGCTGTCCAGCCAAGTCTCTGTAATGATCGTCACACAGCTATCCATGTTGTGCGAAGTCATCCTCAGTCTAATTTCGTCCATCTTGTTGACGAGTGACCAGGAGTTGGTTAGCTTTGTGCCGTCTGAGATGTGCCGTGTCGCACAATGATGACACAGCGAGGCAACGACGCAGTGACGATATGTGACCAATCAGTAGTCTGCAATGTTTTCACGTGACCATAACAGGGGTGAAAAAACACGTTTTTTAACAAACTCCGTCCACAAATACAGCCTGATGTGGATCAAACTTGGACGACAGCGTCTCTGGACTGCCCCCAATCCAACTATCTATCATTCTTGTGCGTTGGTTCGGCGAGTGACTTTTTTTGCAATGAGGCTCATTTGCATAGAAAGGGGCCAGTTCTGTGCCAAATGTATGAATAATAACTAATTTAAATATGTGTAAATAGCACCAGCAGTGGGATATCCTTCGCCTGGCAGTGCAGTTAGGGGTGCATTTCACCCTTTGCAGGTGCTTTGTGAATTAGACGGTTGCTTTTTGTGTTATTTGCGCAGGTTTAGCGCCAGCAATCCTTCTGTGAATTCGCCCCTAAGATTGACAGTTCAGTGGGAAAGTAATGTCTAATATCAGACCGAGACCGTAGCTTTCAAATCAAACCCACCCAAAAGATGTCATTTGTCCTTCCTATTGTAAAGGAAAGTTCTTCTCATTGTTCGATGCTCCCAAAACCTCGTCCCGGGCACCCACACACCCCTTTGGCCCGAAACAAATCGGCCCTCATCTGTTTGCCCCCCAAGCCCTTCACTTCATATTCCCCCTGGTTGAGTTCCTCTGAAAGGAGTTCATGTTTAGCCAATATCAAGGCCCATGAGGTGAGCCCAGTGGGAGCTCTTTTTGGGGTCTGTTTTCGGAGGGTGGGGCGGGGGTTCCGGGGCTCTTATCTGTACAGTGCAAGCTATTCACATAATTCTGACTGTGAACAATGTACGTCCTTGATTATGTGTGCTGAGCGACACTTGTTATGACAAATTCCCCTCGTCCCATTTACAATCCGAAACTCACTTTTAATCAACTGCCGGATCTTTTGTCGTGTTTTGTCGCTCGTTGAGTTAAGTATTTAGCAGTTGATGGATTTCCGGGCCTTTTTAGATGTTGAAAAAAAAACCTATCTTGGAGTCATTGGATCATATTATTTTTTTTGTTTTCCAAACTTTAAATTGACACCTTGATTTCTTAATTTGAATTTTTTTTAAACAAATATAGGTTTAATGAATTGAGAAGCTTTTTTTTTTTTTTTTTTTTACCTGAACTAACCAATAATATTTTTCAGTGGCGTCAAAGTGAAAGGAATTCATGAGTGGAGTAACTCATGAATTCTTTAGTCTGCGATCTATTCATTGATACCGGATAGATTTAATGAGTATCCATAAAACCTTCAACCGCCCAGAATATCCTGCCTTGGTTTCGCTCGGCTTCAAAGGTAGAACTGCTCACACTGTTGACGTACACATCAGCACCGGCGAACTTTACCCTTTTGATAACATCGCCCTCGTTGGGTGACGTTTCTCTCGAGTCGCAGGATTTAAAATACCGCCCGCCCGGTTTTGAGCGTTTTACGAGTTTAGCCCTCCTAGCAGGAGGAAGGGAAGGGGGGGGGCTCTAAATTGAGCCACTTCCCAAAAACCTAAAGCCCGTCCGCGGTGTGACGGCAGCGAGCGGCCCCGGCTTGGACGCGGCTCCTGGCTGGAATGTGTTCCATTGAGCCAGAGCGACTTTGATTCCAACGCAGGCGGGCACAATGGAGCGACTGTATGAAGGTGTCGTTGGGTTATGTATAGCGGTGCGGAACACTCGGCAGCTTGGCGGTTGCTGCACAGGGGGAGAGACGCTGGCGGGGAAACTTGGTCGTAAGAATGGCCGTTTCTTCAAGGGTCAGGGGGACGCTGGAAACGATCGGGAATTTTCCATCCCGTCATGGTCGCAGGGCTGAGGTCATCCCCGAGCTGAGGTCATCCCCGAGCTGAGGTGCCTGTTGCTGTACGGGGGCTGCAAACGTAATGATAATAATGAAACAATGAAAGGACACACAATGAGATGGTGCACATCACGGTCATTCCCCAGTCCGGTGCCCTCGGAACGCATCTGATTTCTATCTCGGAAGCCGATTTTTACAGCCTCGCTTATCAATCGGGTTTATTGTGGTCGAAAAGGAAACGTTGAAATGTCACCGTGTCACTGTTGTTGTTGCTGCTGTATATTATTTCCATGGCGACCAGCTGCTGGAAATGTTTGGCTGTGAATCGGTATCATTGTGTATTTTGTTTCGGCACTGTTGCAGCTTTGAGGCGGAATACGAAGAAAGAAAGCTTTGTTCCTGGATGAGAGTGTCTCAGAACATTTATGTTGCTGCTTTCGGGAGATGAGCTCGCCTGCCGTTGTCTATGGCTGTGCAGATATTGACAGATTTAGTGTTTGTACAGTGCAGGTGTGTTGCCCTGTCCGGTCTGATGACGTGAGCCCCCAGGAAAGCCCGTGCTCTTCATGAGGTGAGGAAGATGAGGATGAGTACTGTAAAGTACTGCTCCATGTAACTTCATCTGCGTTCAAATTGATTATTCGCCTTCTTTTGCCCCCCCCCCGCCCTGTGTATAAAGTTATTTTAAAACCGGGTCTTCGACCTGCTTCGTTTAAGATAATGAACTATAAATTCAGGGGTACCATTTCAAGAGTAAAGCTTCCCTTTTAGAGGTTCAATGTTCATTAAGTCTGAACACAACTGACCTAAAATAGGGTTGACATTGTGAACAGCAGAGACTTGTATGAAAACAAAGATTCCTACTTATAAACTGGGAGATATTTATAGAAACCCTTCTCAGCCTGTAGGGAGAAGCTTTACATATGTATACGTATGTATACGTATAACCTGTTATAAGTTAAAAGGTCTACTCAGACCTGTTCCGGCGCTCTTCTGAAATCTGTATTAACAGAGAACACATGGTGAGGGTGAGGGTATGCGTGTGTGTATGTGTGTATGTGTGTTTGTGTGTGTGTGTGTGTGTGTGTGTGTGTGTGTGTGTGTGTGTGTGTGTGTGTGTGTGTGTGTGTGTGTGTGTGTGTGTGTGTGTGTGTGTGTGTGTGTGTGTGCATGCGCGTGTGTGAAAGAAAGCAAAAGAGAGTTCTGGTATGTGAATGAAATGAATAATGGCACAGGGGGCTAATTGGAAGTGAAAGCTCTGTGTGGTACTTTCATTATGTCTGTCTGTTTTCACGTCTGGCTGTCTGGGCATAGTATTGGAATTCAATATGTCATTCGCACATATTCCACCAATTCCACAGACAGAACCGATTTCCTGTCCTATTTGTGACCACGTTTTGATATGCAATCATAAGATCTGGGTTCTAACGAGAGGGCGAGTCCACTCATTAGAGGTTGGACCGACGCAGGGAGGCAGAACAACCAGGCCTCACCTCGTTCAGCGCCGGGAAATCTCCTTTCGCCTGAGTTCATCATCACATTTTGAAGCACACCGCCCGTCCAACAGCTCAGCATTGGAGAGCGTTCTTGCTTCCTTTTTGAGATGATCCCTGTAATAGGCTGTGGGTGTAAACTCCACTGAAGTCTTGGATTGGCATAGGGGGGAAAAAAAAGATCAGTCCCAAAACAGATCTCCATGGGGCATTCTAGGCGCTCCGGAAATCAACAGCAGGAGAGTGGAAAAAAGTATAAATAAAAAGCCTTTGTTATCATGGCTAAATCGACTTAAAAAAGAAAACAGGTTTCGACTGGGAAAAAAAAAGGTCTTTACCCGGGCGTGTCGTAGTGGTTGTGACGTCGGAGAGCGTGACCTTGTTCCACAGAAATGCCGAAAATAAGAGAGTTGGTTCAATCCAAAATGGCCAAAATAGCATGGATTGATCAAGAGAAGTTACCACACACAGGCCTAGAAAGGGTCTTCCAGGCCCTCGACCAGCACCTGGCAGACGGACTGTTGATGTTCTTGGACTCATATCTCCTCGATATGAGTCCATTTACTGCCGCTCACTTTTAGCAGAAGCCCCGTGGGCGCTTTTCCCTTCCCCAGTGACCACTGGTTCCACTGCTTTCACAAACCGCAAACATACGTCTCGTCAACGTTCCAAAGAAGTGTTTCAAGAAGAGGACGTCTTAGAGCAAATGTAGGCTAACAATTGGTGAGTAATCTTCAGGGTGCATACAAACGGGGCTGGTCATCGAGAATCTACTTGATTTATTAAGTAAGTTGTTGGCAAAAGCAATGGGCATCAATGGAGAGCAGGAAAGAAATGTAAAAGTGAGTGACATTATACGGAGTCATGTCGGAGGAAAGGAACTTAAGCAACCTAAGAATTTGCACACGGCCACGCAACGTGCATGCGTGTGTTCCTACGACATTAAAGCACCACGACTGTGTCCTTTCCCGGGATCAGTGCGGCTGTACGCCTGTTGCTCGTCAGAGCAATTAATGATCAACGGGTAAATCACCCATCTCGACTCACACACGGAGAGAGCCTTTGTCATGACATGTGTCCATCTGCTCCCGGCTTGTTACATCTTGCCCACTCTCAACAATAAACTGATTTGTTTGCAACATCTCCGCCTGTGAGGGCCCTGAAAGCGCCACTGGGGTGGGGTGTGGCGGGCAGAACTGCCACACTGTCCTACACTCTCTGCCTCCAGAGGAGGAACTTTCTCCGACTGTTCTACCTCTCCCTGTCCGCCCCATTCCCACACACGTCTGTTCACAGCTGTACCGACATTTTCCCCGTAAATGATACCGGCTCGAGAGTGGAGAAATTTAAGGAACGACTTTTAAGGAACATCAACACTGGCTTGTGTTATGGCTTTCAGTGCAAGTGGGAAAGGGTCATAAGCCTCTTTTATTCCCGTGTCATTCAATTAGGGGAAAAAAACGCAGCATTAAACTCGACCGATTCCTTTCACGCTTGCCTCTGAAAGTTCCCGCTTCATCTTCCCTTCACTCCGACGAGTGCACCCGGTGATTTGCATGTGATGAATGTTTGCATGTGTGCAGGTCCCATTATGTAACAACACATTTCCGTGGAAATAGTCTGACGCGGGACAATTTTCTCTCCCGCCTCAACCCCCAAATCAGTCTTTCAGCGCCGCGGTGTGTGATCCATTCATTAATCGGTGGAAAGTTTGTTTTTCACAACTTGGTCAGGAAGCTCCTCGGCCCCCGTCGCCGTGTTTTATGGGGATTGACAACATGAGCGGGAGCAGCCGTCGGCCTTCACACCCAAACGCTGCCGTTTTTCAAATCAATTGCTCTTAAACTCACTTGATTTCTTCGGACATGCAATTATAGGCCAGTGAAGGTTTTTTGGCAGGGAATTTCTCTTAGAGTTATTTATGTTTGGGCTTCCAGTAGCAGCTGTAATCCAGTAATCTTGTTAACACCCGTCCACGGTGCAGGAACCTTCCCCCCGGAGGCCGAGTGGAAGTGTCGCTAAGCGCCGGAGTACTAGAGTGACGCCTATAAACAATATATCACAGCTTTCCAGGTCTCGCGAGGAGATGTGAAAAAGGGGGAAATCATTTTTGGGAACAAAGCAGCCGTTATTTCAGTGCCTCTTGGTTAATTACAAGGACAACATGGCGGCTCTTAACGAGGCTCTATGAGCTCGAAAACGATCCGACGCGTCGTAAAAGTGAATTTCAGTCAAAGTGCCGTGCCCCCCAAAAAGACGCCTGTTTTTCCAAGAGCGTGCATCAGTCATCAAATAATACAGTTTATAGAAATGATGTAATGTTGAATTCAAATCTTATCCTCTGAAGGAGACGGAGATGATCTGTTACGTCACTCGGTCTGAAATACAAAAACACATTGTTGGAATTTTTATCACGTGCAGCTCAAGGACCCAATTTGTCGTACATTGTTTCCTCGAGCATTCCTCCAGGGATACTCCCGTTTTTTCCGGAAGAATTCGCCAGTGGAACGCCAACGTGTTGGTGCGCTAGCGTCGGCATTACACTTACAGAGCCTCTGATGATCACTGCACCATGAGGACAGATCGGCAAAAATAGTTCCCGGTGTAGCTTTTATAACATTTAAAATAACTCTAATCTGATAATGGCATTCTACCTTCACTGATGGCCAATGTGTTTTTTTTTTTGTTCGTTTTTTACTTTGGATGCACAGATCACTGGATGGATTCCTATGATAACCACAATACATTGACTTTAGTTTCAGGTTCCAGTAGAAAAAACCTGAATTACTATGCAGCGTCCTTCCTGCAATCTGTGGCCTCTGCTTGTGGAGGAGATGATGTTAATGAGAGAAGCTGTGAAAGCTTATTTGCTGTGGACTGACAGCTGCGTCAACAAGCGCAGACACACACACACACACACAAACACACACACTCACTCACACACAGGGAATGGAGAGTGCTGCATGCTGAGCTTGTTCATGTTTGATGGAGACGCAACCTTTAGCGCGACTAGAAACTTGAACTGTGAGATTGAAACCCGTGTCTGCAGAGATTGCTGTATCTCTCTCTCTCTCTCTCTCTCTCTCTCTCTCTCTCTCTGTTCCCTGGTGGAGGACGACCTGTGTTTCCAGTCTGTTTTACACGTGTAGGGCTCTGTTATTGAACAAAGTGTGTTTGTTGTATTGTCTGCAACTGTGAACTAGAGAAAATGTTAAAATAAAGATGCTTTAAAATCAATCTCTCTCTCTCTCTCTCTCCTTCTCTATCTCCCTGTATGCACTGCTTGAAGTGGGCCAGTACTCAGCGCTGCGCAGTACCGGTAGTTCTACGTTCTACTTTTTGCCGTACCGGGACTTTTTCCTGCTCACCGGCACTTCTCACAAGCTGCCGGTGTCTGTCCTGTGGGCATAAGTGGACATGTTGGAAAATATCTCATATTTTATCGAGTGGACGGGGGATTTCTTTAGATCCAGGTCGTCCGTGTTCGCGCTTTCTGTTTCGCACCTTTTTGGTGGAAACAGCCGGTTTCACTCATTATCGATTCCACCAGTTCTGCCCCGTCGTGGGTAGCGGCTGCTGCCCGCGCTCTGGTTCAGGGGGATTAGAAACTCCACGTTTGCATCGGGTGGAGAGGCGGCAGGAGGCGTCGCTGCGTTCCGCGGGATCTCGGAAAACTGTGATTCGTGTCGGTAGTCCCCATGGTAACATGACACCAAATCTACAGAGTAGTTCAGAACCACGTTATACGTGTTCAAAAAAATAATAATCTGCACAAAGGGAACGTTCATCGTCAGCAGTGCGGGCCACCATGTTACCATGATGTCATGGTATCTTGGTAAAACTCGGCCGTAAGTCATCGGCTCTGAAATTCCAACTTCACTAGCCCCCCCCCCCGTGAATAAGGGGAGTAGCAGCACATATTTATTTCCACTTCAAGCACTGCCTGTGTGCGTCTCTTTGTTTTCCTATTGTTGCAGTTCATGCGTGGGGGGTGATTTAGGGGTGAGTTTGGGGTGAAGGGATGGACACATGATCCAATGGAAACTGTCCCTCTGCAGATGTTCCCCCGCTCTGCACACACACACACACACACACACACACACACACACACACACACACACACACACACACACACACACAACAATACTGTCCTTCATCGCAAGACATTATGTAGGCCTTACAGTGTGTGTGTATGTGTGTGTGTGTGTGTGTGTGCGTGTGTGTGTGCGTGCGTGCGTGCGTGCGTGCGTGCGTGCTTGTGTTTATGCATCTAAATCACGAGTCTTTGACATGAGTCCGTTCATCCAGGTAATTCCCCACATCCTGATGCAGTTACCCAGTAAACCACTCCACGCTGTGAACACGCTCCAATCAGGAGATGATCAGCTGCTCTTGCCCCTGGAGGGTTATTAAAGTGTAGAGTATATCTATTGAAACCTATATTAAGGCTATGCAGGGCTATGAAGTAGTATTTCAATTTCCTGCTCAGCAAAAGTTCACTAAATGTGTTTTGTAATGTTATATTATGATAGCAGGTCACAGGGGCTCAAATTTATAAGCTAGATAGAAATCAAACTTTAAAAAAATATACTGAAAACATTCCTTTTTCAAATATCAAATGAATTAATACTTAATACTTACTAAGTATACACTTAGAATTCACAAAAACAATAAAAAATAAGCCTAGAAATCCACAAAAAGCAAGAATAACTGGCAATATACATGAAACTAACATTCTCTAGAAGATAGGAAACATTTCCAAGATACAATAACCTGGGCATTGAGAATAAAATAAAATAAACTTTACAATAAGACAAAAATAATAAACCTAAGAATGAACAATGAATAATAGAAACTTTTGATACAATTCAGTACAGTAACGCTAGTAATCATAATCCAGAAACCAAAAATCAACCAACACAATAAAATATAAAACAACCAAACCTAATTAAACCTATAATCAATAATAAAACCACCCCGGGGCTAAGTAAAGAGTCATGTAGTTCTCTAATAAGTGAGATATTTGTATTTGAATGAGTTTTCAACAGGGGTTTGGGACATTGAGGGTCCTTGAGGAGAAGCTTCTCTCTGGGACGGTTCTCTGTGGGTTCAGCTTCCATACTCCACCTGATGTGTTCATTATGAAGGTGATTGGAAAGTTTATTTTTTATTTTTTTTTTTCAGATCTTCTGTATATTTTACTTTTTTTTTTTTTGTAAAACCTTTGTTTTTATTCTTTTTTTTTTTTCATTTTGTTTTTAAATCTTTTTTTTTTAAGTTCGGTCAGAGAGAAGCACAAATTCCTCACGTGTGAATGTACCTGGATTAAATTCATTCTGATTCTGATGTTTATATTTATATATACATAAACATGAAATAATGTAGTGATGATAATAATGTCTAAATAATAATACTTTGTATTTTACCTTCATTCTATGAGCCCTAATAGTTCCTGATTTCGGGATGTTATTCAACACAAATTGAGTCACTAATTGGAGAGGGAGGGTGGAGGGGGGCAAAGATTAAAAGATTTCCCCCCAGGTAGTGCCTTTGTCTTAGCTCCACGTTTGGTGTGTGTGTGTGTGTGTGTGTGTGTGTGTGTGTGTGTGCGTGTGTGTGTGTGTGTGCGTGTGTGTGTGTGTGTTTGTGTGTGTGTGTGTGTGTGTGTATACGTGTGTGTGTGTGTGTGTGTGTGTGTGTGTGTGTGTCCATCCACCGTCTCTAACATTCCTGGCATTCCCCCCGCCCCCCTCCCCCGCCCCGCTCAGTCAGAAACAGAAAAAGATTTGAGAGAGACAGACAGACAGTGCAGAGAGACAGACAGACAGAAAGCTAGAGAGAGCAGGATAGAGAGGATAGATCCGCTCCCTTTCAAAACTTTGAAACAGCTCTGGGAACCTCGAAATAACGACGGGTTCTTCGTAGTGGCTGTGGCATCGGGTGAAATTGACAAAATCAACTATCACGATATACTATGTGGACCAATACTTCACCGTCGATAATTTCCCGATAACAGTTTTGGGGCTCACTTTTGTTGTTTCCATCAGATATCGACAGGCAAGAATCAAAGGGTAGTAATGTTAGTAACAGTAGAACATTCTGTGAAATTCAGGAAACTGCATTACTTTACCGTAATGCTCCTAAAAGACATTTACCTGTATTGACATTTTGTCGATATAGCGAGAGCTGCTCGTGCTGCGTCTTTTTTTTTAGCCGTCGAGTGGGAGAGGTCGCTGTGATCAACCCTCTCCACAATATTTTTCCTTCGGGTGTTTCTTTAAATAATTGTCTGGGAGCGGAAATTGGAGGCAAGGTCACTTCGGGGTTCACCCGGAACAGGAGGCCACGCCCACCTCTCACAGTGACTTCGAAGTATTATTCCCCCTAAAAAGGCTCACTTGAGAAACACCACCCTCAAGGTGAGGTTATGCAAGAGCACCGGATCAGACGGGCTCCAGCTTTACACGCGCGCTCACCATGTGCACGCACGCACACACACACACACACACACACACACACACACACACACACACACACGGGGACCAGATATATGAAATATAAACACATGAGGAGGAAGGGAGGGGAGTGGGCATGGGAAAACATCTTTACTACACAGGCTTCATTGATTTCACAGCGACTGGCATAGAGTGTGTGTGTGTGTGTGTGTGTGTGTGTGTGTGTGTGTGTGTGTGTGTGTGTGTGTGTGTGTGTGTGTGTGTGTGTGTGTGTGTGTGTGTGTGTGTGTGTGTGTGTGTGTGTTTTTGTCTCTGTTTACCTTTCCCATATCCGCCCCCTCCCCCACCCTTTCCTCTCTGCTCTGGGATTGGTCGACAGATCATGTCCATCAAATTAGCTTCAAAATCTAAGTAAGTAAGTAAATATGAAGCCATTTCAACACGCACGCACGCACACACACACACACACACACACACACACACACACACACACACACACACACACACACACAGTTCCGGGACTCAAAGTTAAATTTTTTTAATGCTGTTTTGACAGGAGCTCTTTAAACACGCTCTAAAATATTTGGTGTAACATGCCAGTTGAGATATTTAATCATTTTGAAACGTGTCCATATTTGGGCCTGCGTGCGACATCTGACCACGGTGGGTTTTCTGGCGATGAAGTTGTTGGGCTCGCAGTGCCGGTACTTCTCGATTACCTTCAGATTTACTGCTTCCACCGTCCAGCTAATTCAGCCGTCTCGAAATAGCAGAGGTTGTCAGAGTTACAAGCTCTATTTAAAGATTATTATTTGTCTTATTTGTCTAACTTGAAGCTCTGATCTCGGAAAGGCCTTGGAGCGAGAGAGAGAGAGAGAGGGGAGAGAGAGAGAGAGAGAGAGAGAGAGAGAGAGAGAGACAGAGAGAGAGAGAGAGAGAGAGACAGAGAGAGACGTGGTATTGTTCTCCTGGGACAGACAGACTGGTTCTCCATGTTCACCATGTTTCACTTCCCAAACTGAACGTAGTCAATCTGAGTGGCTGCCAGACGGCAGGCAGACGGAGCACTGGGCCAAAATACTGATTCATTAGAGGGAGACAAGTGATCCACGCACATGCACACACACGCACGCACGCACGCACGCACGCACACGCACATGCACGTATGCACAAAAACATAAACACTCACATACACAGCTACACACCCACAAATATGGTTAAAAAGACACAACGGGCATTCTCTAATGTGGCAGGTTCTCGCTCTCTCTCTCTCTCTCTCTCGCCCTCGCTCTCGCTCTCTCTCAGGTTCACTGTGTTGTTAACATAGCGACGCACAGTGTCCGATCAGAGCGACGGCAACCTCTGAAATCAAAGCTGTTTCACTTTCTCTGTTTACAACCTACAATTAAATTGTTTTAATCGTAACCTTTCCTCCTGGAATTAGTAATCAGTCCTGGTAATCACTGCCCAAATAGATGACGGCTTCTGGGTGCAGTACTTGTCTGTACCACTTGGCGGAGCCAGAGCACCGTTGATCCGTCTGTCTGTCTGTCTGTCTGTCTGTCTGTCTGTCTGTCTGTCTGACTGTCTGTTTCTGACGTGTAATTACTGATAGATCATCCTTGGTTCCTCTTGGAGTAAAGCTCTTTATTATCATGGTTTATAAGCATTTACAGCAGTGTGTACAGGGCAGTGACAGCATCAGGAGTTTTCCCAAACACACTTCACTTTCCATTGAAATGAAGACAAAAAGACAAAAAGAAAGAAAAAACGCAAACTGTTGACGTTCGGTGCGTCTCCCAAGGGCCATATTGTCCTGGATTATTTATATTCTGCGAGTAAATTTGGCAAATTCCCCGAGCGATAGGCTGTGACAGTAAACCAATTAGACGTTATTGTAGCGGCGGGTTGCTAGGTAGAGCGGGAAGTGAGGGAGAGAGGTGAAAGGTGAGGGGGTGACCGTTCCTGGAATCCAGAGGCCCTGGCAGGGGTCACCCTACGGAGGAGAAGAAATCTCACGAGAATGCAGTGAATTACCAGCAGAGATTTCAACCATCAACATTGAAGAGCCCAAAAACCACCGCGGAGGGACAAACTACCCGAAACACACGAGCGGGGGTCCTACTCTATGGCGGGTGAGGGAGGCTCCGTCTCATACAGAAAAACCTTCCTCCAAAGTTTGTCTTCTTCTGATCTATTGGTTTGACACTTGAGGTGGTGCTTGCGTATCCACATTTCCCTGACCGCAGCTACGATGCGCTGCGATGCTCGATGCTGATTTATCGACTTCGCCGCGGCTGCCTTTCCACTTCCTGTGCGTCCCCGACCGGGGCGTCCTTGCCGGGGAAGCCGGACCCTGCCGCCATGCGCAACGCGGATACGTCGAACTGCTGTTCGCCGCATAAAGTTCCGCCTCAGTCTGGGATTTTCTCACAAAATGTTTGCTGGAGGAGTTCCCGAGGCCTCGGAGAGGGTGTTTACATTGTGCGCAGAGCATTGATCCGTTCCTCCTAAAACCCCTTAACTCCGACCTCCCCCACCCCATCACCTCCAGCCCCATAACCCAGGGGGCTAATCCGCGTCTAATCAGGAGCCCCCGCCCCGACATCCCACCCAACCCTCCATAGCTCTTAAACCCATCATTTACCCCATTAGTGAAAACTGCCCCCCATACACACACGCACACTCGCACACACACACACACACACACACACACACACACCAATGGCAGATGTCCAGCGTGTCGCAACAGGCCCGGCTCCCACGGACTCATGGGGTTCGTAACCTTACTTATGGACTTATGGGGGGGGCCAGCAGTTTTCTGAGCGGTTCCTCTTTGGGGCCCGAGCGACAACAAACCTCCTTATATAATGTTAATCACGTTGTCCACCCACTGCAGCCCGGTCGTCCTGGAAGTGGGATCCCTGGCTTTGTGGCTTTTCCTCTGGGAGCTTTTCCCCTTTGCCTTCAACCTCCTTGCGGATGTTCAAACTCAGCGAACCCCGGGGGGGAGACTGTGGATTCCTCTGTGTAACGTGAGCTTGAGGCTGCAGGGAGATTCAGGTCTATAGAGATAAACCGGGCTCGAAGAGGACGGGGATGCGGTATGTCATCCCGATGATTTTTGCACTGATTCAGGCGTCCTGAACGGTCATTCTGGACCGGGCGCTTGTTGTCCACAGGCTGTAGGGGGTCAGACGGGGAAACCTCGCCCCCGGGAACCCACCCGGCGCGAGGCAACTTCTGGGACAGAGAAGAAGAGATGACACCGATGCGCTAACTCCGGCGCAAACTTCCCCTCCACCCGCACGTGTCCAGAATGCCTTTTAAACGCCTGGGTGTTTTTGCCACTGCGCCCGAAACCACCAAAGGACGCCGAGTGGAACCTGATCGCCGTGTCATGGAGCTCAACCGTGACATTGAATCTTTTGAAACGAACCCTGAAAGTCCCACGTTTTATTTCTTTTTAAAAATTTGTTTTATCCGGGACCAATTGCCCGCGGGCAATGGATTTTGCCCCGAATGCCCGACATTTCACAGTCTGTTTTTTTCCTAACGCAGCGGTTTGGTTTACTCTGAATAATCCCGGAGCCAAAAAGATTACCGAAGAACTGGGCCATTGATGGCGAATAAATACCCCTTGGACTTGACCCATATTCGATCAAGGAGCTGACCCGACCCATCCACCCATCAGTTCATCCATCTACCCTCCATCATTTCGTCCACCCATCCGTCCACCTTCCTTTTCTGTGCCGCTGGAGTCTATTCCAGCTTTCTACATGCGTCCTTTCAGTACAACCCCATTAACGGGACGCCACACACACAGACAAAACATTCACACCTCTGGGAAATTTGGGATGGAGCACAATCGGAGGCGGCGAGAGCAGAGGGAGGTAAAGCGGAGGTGATATCACCTCGTTTTGGCATAAATCTGTCATTTGCCAGTTCAGGGTAAATTTACATGTCGTGTCTGTGACGTGTTTGTGGATTAAACCATCGGTTCCCACACAGTGGTCGTCTTTTATGTTTGTGTGACAATATCAATTTGTCCACATATTGACGAAATTTGACAATGACCTTCTGAGCTGGTCCGAGCAAACCATACAGCGCTGCTGAACAGTCCTCCCTTTGTCACCCTCACTATGGGGCCTCTCTCGCTCTCTTTCCATCTCTCTATGCGTCTCAATCTCTCCATGCGTCTCTCTCTCTCGCTCTCTCTCGCTCTCTCTCTCTCTCTCTCTCTCTCTCTCTCTCTCTCTCTCTTGTTCCCGTTCCCTGATCACTGAGCCATTGCAGCCTGGCCCTCGCTCGCCCTGCCTGATGCTGCTGATGTCTTGTTTGTTTTCCCATCCGTCTGAACGCCCTGCTTCACTCTCTTTGGGAACGTGGTGAAGTTGGTCCAACAGACTGTATTGGAGCCTGGAGTTTAGGGGGATTGTACCGCAGAGAGACACCCTATTTTTTTTTTAACTCTGAACGGCTGAACGGATTTTATTTTTGTTCGTTTTCCAGAAAGTCCAATGTAATTCTTAATTTGAAGGCGTTGACTGCATTAAAAGAACAAACCTTTTCCTATCGCACAAACATTATACGTATTTTCAAGAATACACTAATAGACTAACCTCAGAGATTGACAACAGCCAATTTTTTATTAGAGGAATAAATGTAAATATGTTTCAGTGGGCAATCCCCAAAATAATTACCATGGCACAACTTTTTGTCAGAGAAAATAATTAAACCATCACAGTGGTGTTATCAATACTTTAAAGCACAGTTTAAGTCAGTCATTGGATCTCACAGGTGGTAAACTTAACCTGAGCTCCCACAGTGCATACAGTACATTTAAAGCCTAGTCCAATCAAAAGTGTAAAATTATTTTCTCATGTAAATAACTTAATTTAAAGACATAATGCAATCCCAACTGCCCCTTTAATCTGTAACTCGCAAATATACAGGAATATAATGTTTATATTACCATGTCAATATCCATAACCATCAGTCAGCACCGTTGAGCTCCATACGCCTGATAAATAACTTAATATAGGAGGTTTCTCATACCTGGAGTGTTGGTCATTTACTGTTTGCAATTATCTAGTGAATTAGTGAAAAACCGTTGCAAATTAACCCGAAGTTGAAGTACATTGGCGCAACTAAACTGGCCCCTGTGTACTGCTGCCTACAGCTATATTTATCATTATTACTAGTATTATTACGTGCGCCAAATGTTATGTGAGGATTTAACACCATCCAACCCCCCATGCTGAGAGACAAGCTCGAAGGGATAGAGGTGGATCCCTCATTTGTTTCCTGCATCACAGACTACCTGACAGGAAGACCACAGTTGGTTTGGCTGGGGAACTGTGTCTCTGGGACAGCGGTGAGCAGCACTGGGGCTCCACAGGGGACTGTTTTGGTTCCCGGTCTGCTGGGGAGGCAACCTGAAACGCAAGGACACCGGGCGGCCAGACAAGGCTGGCTCAGAGCTGGGCGGGAGGTCGGACTCACTGGGCACTGTGGTGGACGGATGCACAAGGAGTAGGACACAGGCCATCCTGAACAATAACAATCATCCCCTCCACAACATCCTGGCAGGCCAGAGAAGCAGCTGCGGGCGGACGGCTCGTCTGGCTGCGCCGCAGGACTGTGCGGTTCAGGAGACCCTTTGTGTCTACTGCCATCAGGCTGCACAACACCTTGCCAGTTGTGAAACAGCCAGGAGCCAGTCAGTCACTCTCTTTGTCTCTAAATAACTGAACCACTGGACTCTGTGCAGTAATGCTGTATTTTTAACACTGTGCGTGCTGCATTACCTCTTCTTTGTGTACCAATCTCCAATCTACATTGTGTGTGAAAACCAGGATTTCCCCAAGGGGATGAATAAAGTATCTACCGATCGATCGATCTGTCAATCGATCCATCTATTTTTCTTTTGGTACTTTGCTCGTATTCCTCTTACTGAAGGTAGTATAATCAATCGGCCCTCCAGCCGTGTTGCGGGGCTTCCACGGTGCTCTGTATGTGGGAGAGGCTCTGTTCTTCATTCTGTCCGTGGGAGAAAGAGCCGCAGCTGGTTATCTGCTCGGACCTTTTGAAGTGAAACACACTGTGCAGTTTTTTTTAAAGGTCGTTGGTAATGAACTTTCTTCCCTGTTCACTTCAGGACTTAAGGGAAAGAGGTAAACATCCGAGATTTAGATTGAGAAACACAGCATTACAAAAATCTAATAACATTTTTTAAATTCGGTGTAACCTCGCCGAAGTCGCCCTGGGTCTGTTTGTGACTTTCGCTTTGATTGTTGACCTGTTTCTCACTGAGAGAGAGAGAGAGAGAGACTTTTTGACTTTTAAGGAGAGGGGGGGGGGGGCGAACGGCGAAGCTCATCACAATAACTGATCCACAGAGCAAACACACACACACACACACACACACACACACACACAGGCACTGATGGAAGGGATGGGAGGAGGAGAGACGAGGACACTCTAATCTGTCTGTCTGACAAAGAGGGGGTGAAGAGAGAAGGAGAGCGAGGGAGAGTGAGAGGAGAAAAGAGGGGGAGAATCAACCGCTGCATTATCGAATGCCAGAGAAGAGAAGAGAAGGGGGGAGGGAGCAGTAATTACACAGGGCGGGAGGGAGGGAGGGGGGGAGGGAGGGAGGTAGGCAGAGAAAACGAGAGAGAGAGAGAGAGAGAGAGAGAGATGTCAGGGAGTAACAAACAGAGCGGACAGAAGGAACGAGGGAGTATGCACTGAGAAGAGCGGAAGAGGAGGAGGACGGAGGATAACGGTGCACAACTCTCCCCTGGAGTCCAATAGAAGAAGTGAGGAAGAGGGAAAAGAAGAAGAAGATTCTCATTGGGGTGTGGATTACTAAAGCTGGACTCTCGTGCAGTGCACCTATGTGAATACTCCGTGCACGTCCTCTCCGAGCTGCCCACTGATCTGTGTGTGTGCGTGTGTGTGTGTGTGTGTGTGTGTGTGTGTATGTGTGTGTGTGTGCCTGTGTGTGTGTGTGTGCCTGTGTGTGTGTGTGTGTCTGTGTGTGTGTGTGTGTGTGTGTGTGCCGGGGCGTCCGCGAAACCCCGGGGACGATGGGAGCCCCTTGCCACTCGCTCGCTCTCCTCTTCCTCCTCCTGCCGCCCCTCGTCCAGGCCCAGTGGTGGACCTTCGTCTGGGGGAACCCCAAAGGCGGCAGCAACAACTCCTCTCGCTCCTCTCCCCCCTCCGTTCCTCCCTCCGTCCTCCCCCCCCCCTCTTCCGCCTCCGCCGACTCACCCGACTCCACCACCGCCCCCGATCAAACGGGTGCCGCTGAGGCGGTGACACCGGAGGGGGTTGCCGGGCGGGTGACGGGGACCGTCCCCGCGGCCCGGGACGGTTCACCAAGCCCTGGGTACGGAACGGCGGGGCTCCGGCCGTCACCTTCGCCCGGGTGGTCTCCACACGGTGGGAAAGCCAGGGCTGGAAACAAGCCTCTGAAGCACTGGAATAGCGGTGAGTTTCACTGGGGGAAGCGAGAGGAAGGGAGGGAAGGGGGTGAGAAGAGATAATAATAGAAGAGAGGCTTACCTGAATTACCCCCATCCCCCTGGGAATCAATAGTCTTCTTCTTAATCTGATCTTATCTGATCCAAGGCTGGTGAGTTGACGGGAGCAGAGAGATCCTGTTGTGGGTGTGGTGGTTTTATTTTGTAGGCATTGGGATGCATGAGGACAATTTTCACTTTTTATTTTCAAAAAAAAATCCCAAATTAGTTTCCAGTTCAGAGTTTTGGGTTCCAGTCTCATTTCCAGATCAGGTCGAGGGCGAGAAAGATCCAGGGTTTGAACCCCCCGCTAATGCATCTCCAGTCAGGATGTGGAAATCCATCGAAACCGCCGAAAACGCACGTCATAGCGGATCCTTATTTCGATCATCGACCAAAGAAACAACCGACGATTCCCTCGATCACAGTCAAACACAAAAGATCGCTAAGTCACCTGTTGGCATTTCTGAAATGTCGACGCGCGTGAATCGCCCCCGGATGGCACCGCGTCGAAAGGTGAGATAGAAGTCTCTGTTCGCCGTTGGTCCACACCGGAAAAACCAAAGTGACGCCGAGCGACTCGACTTAACGTCGGGCTCTCGATTTCAACTCCAGCGGAACATGGAGTATCACTCGCTGAACCGGACCGCAAATCCGCTGACTCTCAATTACGAATTAATCAGTCATATTCGGTGCAAACTGTTAAACTTTGGGTCAGGCCTTGACGCTCCGCCGGCGGATCAAGGTGGTTTTAAAAGGTCAGGCGTGTCACGGGGGAGGGGGTACTGGCTCTAGGAGGCAGATCAAACCTCCACGCGGCAGCCATGACTGGGATTATAACCCGAATGAGAATAATGAGCAGCAGCAGGAGAGAGAGAGGGAGTGTGAAGAGGGGAGTCGCTCGAGCGGCAGGACGGACAGAGGTGATCCGATGACTGGCGTCCAGACTCAGCGAAGGAATGAGCCTCGACCGGAGGAACGGACGCAAGGGTTCTGGTCCTGAATGGCGGGTGACTCAAGTTTGGATAAGGATTTACTGACCAAATGTATAAAAAAAAACAAAAAAACAATCCACATGAAACGAGCAAACATGTAATATAGTCATTGCGTGTTTGAAATGACTCAAGCTCTTTAATGATCGTAGCACCTTCCGCCTGCTGCAGGTAAATCCATATCACATGGCATCATTAGAGTGGGATTAGGTCACTAGACTCCCTGGGACCCATGGAGCATTGGAACGTGTGTGTGTGTTTGTGTGTGTGTGTTTGTGTGTGTGTGTGTGTGTGTGTGTGTGTGTGTGTGTGTGTGTGTGTGTGTGTGACCAAACATTGTGTAGGGTTATGAATCATGAATTAAATTATTCATAAAACCTAAAGCATCAAATGAATGAAGCTTAAAGGATTTTTTATTTTTATTTTATTTTAATCGAAATCTTGTTTTTCAATCATTGGGAGTCAACTTGTGTAATTGGCATCAGAATATTTTAAACGGATCAAGTATTGAGGGACTAACTTTGGCCGTCAGCTGCCCAACGGGGCAGACCCTGACGTGGTCAGGATTGCCCCGTTGCGCTACTGTGTGTTGGGTAGTAGACGTTTCTCAGAGCCTTTATGAGAGCAATAATGACTCTGTACATCTGGAACAGAGCTGTTAGCAGCTTTCTGCTCCTCTTAGATGTGGTGTGTGTGTGTGTGTGTGCGTGCATGCCTGTGTGTGTGTGTGTGTGTGTGTGTGTGTTTGAATGCATGTCTTTAATGCCCACCTAACCACCTGTGCCTACAGCAATAAATATGTAATTGCAGAGTTTTTAAGTAGATAGGAGGAGAGACACAGGAGCACAGAAAGATGTAGACCAACCAGACCCACACACACACACACACACACACACACACACACACACACACACACACACACACACACACACACACACACACACAGAAACACTTAGACGCCTCTCACATAAACAGACCTCTAATTTAGTGTTTCCAGTTGGTCAAACTGATGAATTAGAGACCCTCACTACTTGACCTGTCTGGTGGATGTGTGTGTGTGTGTGTGTGTGTGTGTGTGTGTGTGTGTGTGTGTGTGTGTGTGTGTGTGTGTGTGTGTGTGTGTGTGTGTGTGTGTGTGTGTGTGTGTGTGTGCGTGTGTGTGAGCGTGTGTGCATGTGTGTGGCTAGTGGATCTGTGTGTGTGTGTGTGTGTGTGTGTGTGTGTGTGTGTGTGTGTGTGTGTGTGTGTGAGTTTGGATTTAGGAATCTGACTTATCAATCAATCAATCAATCAATCAGTCAAACAAACTACGCAGCAAAACACCAACTTCTATCCTTTCACAGTCTCAGTTTGTTGCCTATGATCCAGCGGCCTCGTTCCAACCCTCCCCTGGTGTGGTGGTGCTATCAAAATCAAATAAAAATCCTCATCTAACCGTGATGAGAAGTGCTTGTCAGTCGAGACCGAGTTCTAAGTTCACGGAATGTTGAGGTGAGAGTGTGTCGCCACGGGAGACCGATTTCAGAATGGAGGGGTGGAGCCATCTCCAATCACACACACACACACACACACACACACACACACACACACACACACACACACACACACACACACACACACACACACACACACAGAGGCACTAATCACCCGCCACTAATTGCATGCCATTGTGTGTGCGTTGCTGCTGTGCAGGATTATGTCTGTACGGGGCAGGGTATGGAGGCGTGGACAGTCTGCCGCAGATGGAGTCGAGTAAAAAAATCGGATTCACTCACAAACCGAACATAAGCATCTGCCTGGACACACTGCATCACCTGGAAAGGGAAAAAAAGCACCAAGGGGCAACCAAGGTGCGGGACATGCCGTCCAGCTGCTCCATTCGGGCTTCTGGTTGCGGAGCTGAGGGGCCGTCTGTTGTTCTGGCATGTTGTTCTGCTGTTTCTGCCCCTCGCTCGCTCTGTGTCCCCCTCACACCCTCCCTCCATTTTTTCTGACTTAATTAAAAATAACAGACCCTTGGTATAAACCTTGGTTCTTATTCAACACTATTAAACAGTTTGTGAATCCGGCTCCTCCGGTGGTTCCAGCCCGATCAGCTGACGACCGAGGAAACAGCCTTTTTGTCAGCGAGATGCAGGCTCTCAGATAAAACAGCAGCCATAGCAGAGTTCAGTGCTCCGTGCCGGGCGGTTTCCCGATGTTGTGGTCAGAGTTCATTCCTATGTCCCCCTTGAAAAAAAGCTCTTCCACATCCTACTTGTCGCTTTGTGAAGCAGGTCTCCCCCCTTTCTCCCTCCCTCAGAGCGCGGCTCCGGCAGCCATCTGGACCTGACCGAGCTGATCGGCGTCCCCCTCCCTCCCTCCGTCTCCTTCACGCCGGGCTTCGACGGCTTCGCGGCCTACAGCTTCGGACCCGACGCCAACATCGGCCGGCTCACCAGGACCTTCATCCCGGGCTCCTTCTACCGTGACTTTGCCATCATCGCCACGGTAAAGTCGTGGCGAGAACTCATTGTTAATGATTGGATTGTGTCTGCGCAGATCTCGACGTGGATGATGGTCTTGATTCGCTCAACAACCAAACCTGAATTGAAGGAATTCTGCATCAAGAGTAATTTACCCTTTCTCCCGCAGCGGCCTGCAGAGGACACCGACACGTTGACTTCCTTGTGCATTGTGCATGATGGTTTTTTTTGTCTTGGTGTTGGTGTTTTTCCGCCCGATCCGTTGGGGAGGCGCAGCCTGAACCCCTAGTGTGATCGTCCCCAAAATATGGTGAACTATGCCTGGGCGGGGGCCAAACCAGAGGAAACTCTGGTGGAGGCTCGTAGCGGTCCTTGCAACATGTCTACTGGTTGACCTGGACCTCTCATCTGTCTCTGAAGATTAATTTTGAGAAGATTAATTTATACATTGACCTGTGAAGCGCTTGTATGTTCCACTCACCTCTAGTGTCTGTAGGTTTTTTGATACCAACACTCATACGTACAACCACACTCCCATTTGTCAACACATTAGTGAACCCAGCTCGCGATTGGTTGAAAATGGAAACCTGTTTGCTTCTGGCCCTCCATGGCCCACGGAAAATGTGTGAAATGAAAAGTACATTTGTGTTGTCGTCGGGTCGTGCAGCACTCTGCCACCACCTAGTGGAGTTTTGAAGTCACTTTTAAAGGACAGTACCTTGAGCTGGTAAGACACCTGTGATCCTCGGCTTGGGTATTCAATTGGAGAACTGGAAAATCCCTGTATATCTTTTAGTCACGCCATGAAAACGCGTTATCGTGCCATATCGTGTCCCATCCAGTGACAGGGTGTCGTTCTTTAGAAAACGCAGAGCATTGCGGGAGGAAAGAATCCCCTCGAAACCGGGTCGGAATTTCCCGATCCAATCGGACTCCAGATGAAAAAATGGTCGAAACGTGGATAGACAGGTTCAGCAGCCGTCTCTTCAAGTCTTCTTCTTCTACCCTCATGCCGCAGATCTGGCCGAGCAGCCCCAGGGGAGGGGTGCTGTTCGCCATCACAGACGCCCGTCAGAAGGTGGTGGAGCTGGGCCTGGCCCTCACTCCGGTGCAGGGTGGCCTCCAGAACATCCTGCTGTACTACACCGACCGGCAGCAGGCCTCGCACAGCCACAAGGCGGTGGCCTTCACCGTGCCGGACATGACGGCCCAGTGGACGCGCTTCACCGTGAGTGTGTCGGATTTAGCCGGGTGGGCCCGACGCCCGGAAGGAGCGCGTTAGGATGTGACGCGGTGTGACTCGGCCGAGGCGGAGGTTTGACGTTGTGCCCGGTGCGTCCAGGTGGCGGTGGAGTTCGACGAGGTGCGGCTCTATATGGACTGCGGCGAGGGGGAGCGCGCCACCTTCCAGCGGCGAGCGGAACGCCTCAGCTTCTCCCACGACTCGGGCATCTTCGTCGCCAACGCTGGAGGAACTGGACTGGACCGGTTTGTGGTAAGAGGAGGGTGGGTGTGGAGGAGGAGGAGGAGGAGGATGTCTTTGGGGATATATATATATTTATATGGATGGATGGATGTAGATAGATAGATAGATAGAATTTCATGTCACAACTGAGGCCTGTGCGGGAGCAGTAGGGAGCAAGAGAAAAGTTTAAAAAAAGTAAAACAAAAAATGAGAAGAAACTTGAGGGAGGAGAGGAAGGGGGAGAGAATCATTGTGAGGACAAGGACAAAGGGGACATGGGATGATATAGCGGGACATGGTAGGACAGGGGGGATATGGGAGGACATGGGAGACATAGGAGGACATGGGAGGACATGGGAGACATGGGGAGACATGGGAGGATATGGGAGACATGGGGAGACATGGGAGGACATGGGGAGACATGGGGAGACATGGGGGGACATGGGAGGACATGGGAGACATGGGGAGACATGGGGGGACATGGGGAGACATGGGAGGACATGGGAGGACATGGGAGACATGGGGAGACATGTGGGGACATGTGGGGACATGTGGGGACATGGGGAGACATGGGGAGACATGGGAGGACATGGGAGACATGGGGGGACATGGGGAGACATGGGAGACATGGGGGGACTTGGGAGACATGGGGAGACATGGGGAGACGTGAGACATGGGAGACATGGGAGACATGGGAGGATATGGGAGGACGATAGAGAATAGGGGAGGACATGGGGGAGATGGGAGGACATGGGGGATGGGGGGGGTAGAGGAGGACATGGGGGTGTGTTGATATCAGCCGAGGAAGTCAGGGACGTCAACAAAGACCCGGCTCTGCCCAGATCCATAGGATTTGACTGAAAGTCGTCCAAGTGTCCTGTGATGTCAAGTTTTTTAAACTCCAACAGTTTAAAAAAACAACGTTGGCTGTTTATACTTTCTTATCTATTTAGTTGTCGTAGCGCTCCACAACCAGTCAGAAATATAGATGTGCTCATTTTCATTCCCACGTTCATCTGCTCATTTTAATCCATTAAGCTTCATTGACATTTCTGGTTCAGCAATATTGTCTGTACTGTCAGTTCAAATAACATAACAAATATAATGACATAAAATAATAAAACAAAAAGTGTAATATTACAGTGCGTGTGTGTGTTTTATACACTACACTATTAGAACCACGACCAAATACAAGCGTCTTAATGTGTAATTAACAAATATAGCTTCAGATTCTGCTCTCTCTCTCTCTCTCTCTCTCTCTCTCTCTCTCTCTCTCTCTCTCTCTCCCTCTTCCTCCCTCCGTCCAGGGTTCCATTCAGCAGTTGGTAATAAAAGACGACCCCAGAGCAGCTGAGGAACAGTGTGAAGAAGACGATCCATATGTAAGTCTTGTATTTACACACACATCTAGCTGTCCATCCCAAAAAATAACACTTCTGTGGTGGTACAGTGAAGGACCTGGACCATTCCCCACTCCCTGGACTGACACCTGTGCCTTTGTACCTCACGCTTAAGAGTCGCCATCCTAGTCTATTTGAGTCAAACTAAAAATGGGCGTGGCGGTGTGGAGGCCCGGGGGTGTGCGAGGCGGTGTTGTTGTGCCGAGAGGTGACGTTTGTTTTGACTGAAAGGCTTCGGGCGACGCCAGTGGAGACGAGCCGCCGGACGACAGAGAGACGGAGGAGGAGCTGAGGAAGAACACGCTGGAGAGGAAGCACATCTCGGCCCTGGTAGGACGGAGGGAGGGATGGAGGGATGGAGGGATGGAGGGAGAGTGGGATGGTTGGAGCAAGGAATGGGTGGAGGGATGAATCTGTTGATGGACAGGAGATTGATGGATGGATGAATAAAAAGATGACGGTCATGGGTGGTGCATTGATTGGGATATGAAGGAGAGTGAATGGGTGAATGGAGCGGTGGATGGAGTGAGTGATGGCTGACTAAATTCGTTGATTGATGGATGAAATGATAGGGAGAAGGAGAGTGAATTGATGAATGGAATAGATGGATAATGGACGGATGGATGATGGATGGATGATTGAAGAATACTGGATGATAGAAAGGTACATTGTGGATGGATGGATGTAACCAGAAGGAGCGATGCATAGATGAATAAACAGATGAATAAATGAAAGGATGAATGGATCACAACAGGGCAATGGATGAGTGAGCGGATGAATGGAAGGGGAAAGGAGATAAATGATAAAAAATTTTGAAGGTTAAGTTTTAGTGACTGTGCACACACACACACACACACACAGACGCACACGCACACGCACACACACACATTAACCTCAGATCTCCTGCTCTCAATCAACAGGAAACTGATACAACATACCGTGTGTGTGTGTGTGTGTGTGTGTGTGTGTGTGTGTGTGTGTGTGTGTGTGTGTGTGTGTGTGTGTGTGTGTGTGTGTGTGTGTGTGTGTGTGTGTGTGTGTGTGTGTGTGTGTTTTTGTTCCGGTTTTTTGATCCTCCTGGAAGTCAGTCTGACCACAAACATCCCATAATAATAAAAGTTGTACTTTGAAGCTCCAGAAGAGGATCCCCACCATGAGGCTTATTCGACGGCATCAGATATTTCGAGCAACGATCCCGTTTGACATCACTATCGTTAGATATTCATATGACTTTTCATTTCGTAATTATATCATGATTTGAAGAAATTGATTTTTGGGGGATTTTTAAACTGTTTTAACTCACTTTAACTTTTTAGCTTTAACTCTGATGGCTCTACTTTTATTACTCTGCGTTATTAGTTTTTAAAATCTGATCTCTAGTTTTTTCTTGTGAATGTCGACGTTTCCATGAATACAACGTCTCCACGTTTCTCACTCCACTTCTCTATCACTCTTTTCTCTATCTATCTCTGTCTCTCTATTTTTCCGTACCCCTCTCTCTCCATCTATTTCTCTCTCTCTCTCTCTCTCTCTCTCTCTCTCTCTCTCTCTCCTCCCTCCATCCCTCTCTCCCTCTGTCTCTCACTCTCTCTCTCTCTCTCAGGAGAAGGACAGCGTTCCAGTCAGAGCTCCGCCCACTGCTGCTCCGGAGGCGGAGCTTGATGAGTACTCAGGTCACATGACCACCGCGGAGGCCACTTACGACATTCTGTCTGGAGGTGGGCGTGGCCCTCCCTCATTCATATTCATAATCCTTCATTCGTTCAGTTATGAGAAGTGATAATGGAGTCAGTTTTCATTCACAGTCACGAAGCACTGGTTAAAGATGTACAATATAATATAATGTGATAGAATGGCTATGATAACACGATGGGATGAGATACACAGATAATCTGAACTATGTGACTTTTGTGTCTCAAAGTATTCTGCATTATAATGCGTCTGGTAATACTTGCTGTTATATGCAGAGAAAAAGAAAAAAGAAAGGTTTACATTACACACTTACACTATGTATGCCAATGACATTGTTCTTAGTAATAAAGAGCCTATTTTTAAATATACCCTCATTTGAGCAGTAACCCACTTGTTTATTTTTATTTTTTTTGCAGTATCTTGTCATTTAATTGGTTGAGAATTTTGATTAATTCATATGATCTCATTCTGTGCACAGGGCCGGTCATGACAGACGAACTCGGGAGGAGGTCTGGAAGTTCAAAGGTGTGTGTGTGTGTGTGTGTGTGTGTGTGTGTGTGTGTGCGTGTGCATGTGCGCGTGTGCGTGTGTGTGTGTGTGCACACATGCATATTGTATTTGTATTTCCAAATATGCTTCAGTCTCTGCACAAAGTCAATGGATCAAGCTCAAAAAAAATCCTTCAGTTAGTTCCTTCCGTTTGTTCTCCTTTTTATTACATTAAACTGACTTACATTAAACTTATTTTTTTTCAGCGTGTGTTTTTTGACATGCTATACGCCATTCTCCATTCTCTTACATTTTGCGAAATATTTCATATTAAAAAGTTTATTTTTATATTAAAAAATAAAAAGGTTTCAAAACAATAATAAATCCTGGTTTTTGATTGACAGTCTGTACCGAGTAAACTGGAACAATGGGACGTCCGTCCACCCATCAAACACTTCATCTTGTCTCTTCCAGACCGACGTTAGGGAAGGCCCCAAGGGAGAGAAAGGGGACCCTGGGCCCATGGGGAACCCAGGGCCTCCCGGGCCGCCGGGCCCCACCCCTCCCATGGTGCACGGGACACAAAGCAAAGCTCAGGCCAAACCAGGCCCCAGGGGGTCCCCGGGCCCCACCGGACCGCCGGGAGCGGCCGGGATCCCAGGAAAGGACGGACAACAGGTGTGTGGCTGTCTGGGGCTGTCTGTGATTTTCTTTGTGGAATGAGCGGTCGTAGTAATAATAATAATAATAATAATAATAATAACAATAACAGACATTATTCCCTGTGTCTTTACTTCCTCCATCAGGGAAGCAAAGGAGACAATGGAGAGCAGGTTAGTCATTTATCATTTCACAAAATTTCCCCAATCTTCCTTCCTTCCTCATTGAGGCTACTGGATTTTATTCTGCTCTATTCTCGATGTAACCTGGCTGTTCCCTCCAGGGGGAGCGAGGACCGCAGGGTTTTCCAGGACTAGCTGGAGAAGCCGGAGACAAAGGAGACAAGGTAGAGAAACTGTCTCCGTAGAAGGTCTGATCGTTGCTGTTTCATCCGAACAAGCTGTGACACAATGCAACCCAAAAGAGACCCCCAAAAGAAACAACCTTTCAGTGACGGATCTGGTCCCGAACTCCAAAGAGCTTCCCCGCCCCTGACTCAGCAGGATCAGTATCTGTGAGGCATGTAAAGAGACTCCTCTCCATGATCCTCCTTCTCCTTCTCTCTTTGTATTGTTCCTTTGACAGGGGGACCCTGGACTGGGTCAACCGGGACCCCCTGGCCTCCCGGGGCCACCTGGACCCCCCAGATCACGCAGTGTACCTGTAAGTGCCTCTCCGAAAAAACCTTTGACATTGTTTTTCACTGATCTCACTGTTTCCAGGCCTTTTAAACAAAGATTAACCTGGCTTCACGTGGTTTCTAAAATTGCCACCACAAGTTGGTCAAGACATCATTATCCTTTGAATCGCATCATTTAAACCATAACCACATAACCATCAACCATTAAAGAACCAGTCTGAAGATTTGAACTGCTGATCAGCCGTATAGGTCCAAATCTCAAATCAATAAATTGGAGTAACGCACGTGAGTTTAATATGGGCCCTTCAGGGCCTTCGGTTCAACCCTTTAAAAAGTTATCACGACAAAGAAAGAGCTCATTTGCCCCATAGACACAATGCTAGGACTGCTGACTGGATGTTGATGTTTTTGTACTAAAATACTTTAACTGACCACAGTGTAGTGTGTGTTACCATGACGATGGTGTGTTTTGTGCTTTAGTACGGAGCAGACGCCCTGGGCTCTGGATTTGAAGACCTGGACAGCGACACAGAACTGATCAGGGTAGGAGAATGTTCTTATTTTGTATATAAATATATATATATAAACACATTAACGCAAATAAAATCATTTAAAACAAAGAGATAAAAAACGCGGTGTGACGACGAGTTCCAACCTGTTCCAACCTGTTTTCCCTCAGGGTCCTCCTGGTCCACCGGGCCCCCCAGGGCCTCCCGGATCCCCTGGACCCAATCCGCCACCGTCTGGCCCAGGAGAGGGCCTCTCCCCTGGGCAGGGCGGACCGGTTGGCGCCCCTGGAAGAAGCGGGCAGGACGGACAACCAGGGAAACCAGGAGTACCAGTAAGTCCCATGGGCAAAAAATATACTGTATATGTATATATATACTGTCTATATACTGTGTGTGTGTGTGTGTGTATTTTATATATATATATATATATATATATATATATATATATATATATATCAAATCTCTCAAATCTTTATATATTTAATAACTGAGTGTAGTGAATTGAAAGTGAATATTATTGTGAGCCTGTTATTACTCATGAGATTGCAATGCAGATAGTGTACACATCCTCTAGGCCTTTTGCTTCAGGCATTTTGTAAATAAGCTCGACCGGCACTTTGTTATTTAGCTGCGGTCTGTCTCCCGCTGTCTTCAGTCTATTTCAATGTCTTTTTTTGTCCCTCGCTGCTCTCGTTTCCCGTCACGTTGCGTACCCGCGTTGTGTTTGTCCCGTCGCGTCCTGACGTATTCCAATGAGTGTGTACGATCGTCCTGTCTTCTGTCGTGTTCTCACCCCTCTCTCCCTTCCTCTTCACCATCCCTCTCTCCTTGTCCTTCCATTTCCCCATGTGGACACACCTCTGTCCTCCCCCACCGTCCTGCCTGCATCGACCTCCCCCCTCCCTCGCTCCGTTCCCAGGCGGTTGAGGATTGGTTTAGTGGTTCTGGTGGCTCTTCAGAGGGTTCGGGGCTCGACCCCGCGTTGTCCGCCGGGTTCGGCCCCGAGCTCGGCTCCGGGTTCAGTTCCGGTTTCAGTTCCGATTTTGGTTCCTTCTCCGGTGCCGGTACTGGGTTTGACTCCGGTTCCACCTGGGGATCAGGCGAGGTACTTTGCCGCCCCCCCCCCCAGGGTCGACAAAACCCTGCAGGGGGGCAGAAGAAAGACGTGAAAAGGCAGAAATCTCAGTGAAAAGCCTGGATATTTTGTCTGCAAGCTGAACATTTGCATTTGAGTTGAAAGGTAATTCACCGTTCTGATCATAATCAGACTATTCAAACTATAAATCTTCATGTGGTTTCTAAGATTGCTACCACAAGTAGATGAAGGCATAATTTTCCTACATTTATAAAAACTGTATGGAAAAAAAAAAAGTCATAGGTTTCTTAACAGCTAATTTATTATCAACAAATTGAATTGAAAGCAAAAACTGTAATGAGAAAATGTGAGTTATTAATTATGGGCCCCAGTCGACCCTCTGTTGAACCCCTTTCAACCCCTTTCAAAGAAAAAAAGCAAATTTAGCCCAGAGACACAATACTCCGGCTACTGACTGAACATGATCTCCCACCATGTTGACTCATATTTAAAACTGGCTTGTTTACCTGGATGGCAGCGACCCTAAACATATTTATAACTGCCATAAGGGGCTGGATATTGCGAGCTGCTGTACTGACATGGATATAACATGGAGTGTGTGTGTGTGCGTGCGTGCGTGCGTGCGTGCCTGCGTGTGCGTGTGCGTGACGTGTGCATGTTTCAAAGGTATTATCAAGCTTTTCATTCTTTTTTATATCCATGAATGCTTGACAACCGACTCTAATGCTTCCCCGGTCTGCATTGAGATTCTGTCATTGTCGTTGATGACCTTGACTCCCTGATATCAGACCCCCGACCTTGACCCCCGATATCACCCCCGCCATATTCCGTTTTGCTGAGCCGTCGTCACGCTTCCCTCATCACAACATGGTTTTGGGAGACAACTTGCCTTTTTAAACTGGTCTGCTGTATTTTTACTTCTGCCAGCTTCTCAGCCAACACGCCTGGCGAGGTGCGCTGCGCTGTACGCCCTCGCCAAAAAAACACGGAACAATTTCATTAAAATTCACATCGGGAGGATAGGTTTGCTGTTTTTTTTAAATGTTGGTTCACATCATTTATGTCTGTTCATAGCACAACGTCGCCAAACACTTTACCGTTGAGAAACTTACCACTCTGTTGCCGCTTCTCACCGGGCTTCAATGCAGTCCAATGGGGCAAACTTTAAAGTCGACGAAAGATTCAATAAAAACCTGATATAGTTGAAGTTTTGCAACCATTCTTCATATAAATATAGTATATTATAATGAGCTTCCACTTGTTTTTAAAAGGAGATCCAAACCTTTTAAAGTCTTGATCGTTTGCTCCACTGAACTGCATTGAAGAATAGTGGGAAGATGCAGCAGAGTGGTAAGTTTCTCAACAATAAAGTGCAGGTTGTGCTATCAACAGTTATAAATTATGGGAACAGACATTAATCAGGCCTGCGTTGAAAAATAGCGAACCGATTCTTTGCGAAGCACTTCCCCGCCGTTGTTGAAACGCAGATTTCCGTGGCTCTGTAATCAAACCTTTGGAAGTAAAAAAATTAATAAAATAAAAAATTAGTTTTGATAAGCTGTTTGATTTGATTCAGTAGTCGTTGTGACTTGATGATGTGCCTGGGAACTCTGTGAGTTCCGGCGACGGTTGAGAGCCGCTGGCATCCTCCGCTCCTACTAACCCTCTGCTTTGCGGCCAAGCGGAAGTGGAAACGGCTTTCGTGGCGACTGTCCCCGCTGGAATGGCTCAACGGACCAGCAACGGCTACTCACCGTGGTGTCTGTAAACGCATGATTCCGTATCCTCACACTCTGTCCGTCTGTCTGTCTGTCTGTGTATCTTTCTTTGCATCTGCCCGTCTGCCCGTCTGCCTTTCCAGGGTCTCGCAGGAAAAGATGGGGTTCCAGGACCACCAGGGGGCGCGGGACTGAAGGTGAGATCCCTGCTCCGGTTTAAGGCATTTTGCCGCTCTAACCGGCGGCAATCCGATGTCATGACAATTCAAGGGTTTTTTTTCTCTGAACAAGACCCGTTGTTTGATTCTCACTAGGAGTGAAAGTTTGATTTGACGACCGACCAATCGTTTCTAACAGATTACGGATGTGGATGTTCTTATCTCACTTCCCGTTTTTGTGCATGCGCCGCCGCTGGAAGTGTTATTGTATATGTCAGAAAGAGTGGAAAAACATGAAGACAAACATAGAAAACAGTCACATAGAAGAGCACTACAAATAGGTAACAAACATCGAAAATATATTTTTCAGGAGGCTGTATATTATGTCTAAGTCAATTCAAAACTCCCTTCCAACCCTCTAAGAGTTTCATGGACGATACGTCATAGGATTCATTTTTCTCTGTGATGTATCAAAAAGATGAAAATTAAGTTGTTTTTGTATAATAACCAAATTTAATATCATAAAATGTCGACTCCTAGTTTTCAAACTTTTTGATATGTTTTAATTAGTATAGAGCACATGACTGACCGTAATGTGGAAGACGTTTCAATTAAATTGAACAGTGCTTCAATTTCCTTCTTTCTTACTTTCTTTCTTTCTTTCTTTCTTTCTTTCTTTCCTACCTTCCTTCTACAGGGAGATCATGGATCACCTGGGCCTCCAGGACCAAAGGTAATTATCTACCACGCTGTAAAAATATTATTATCCCTAAAAAATGACCACGCCCATATGAAGCTTTAGGCAGGATGGGCCGACACGTTGACCGAGCACAGTGTGTTCATCAGGATTGACCTGTAATAAGAAAAACCTCCCTCATGTCAGGGTGAATGTGGCGATCCAGGGACTGCCGGGCCCACAGGAGCCAGGGGTCCCCAGGGAAGAGATGGTTCAGCCGGGCCCCCGGGACCTCCAGGACCCCCCGGACCCGGACCTCCAGGGCCCAGATTCTTTGTTGAGGTGACCCATTTCCCGCCCCATACACCCGTTTCTTCCAGCACATGGAGCATATTGTGGTGTGATGGAAATTGGGAGGTGGAGCCATTACAGGGTTAAAACACGGAAAGCCTTGTTAACGTCAATTAAAGAAAAAAAACCGATATGTGTTTCTTTTTAATATATCAGGTTTCAACCGAATTTCGTATTATGGCAACTGTTGATGCGTCTTTCAGGGAAATACAAAAAGAACGACAAAATGGACTTTGAAAAGACATTGAAACATTCTAGTGCAGTGCTGTTGGATTTGTGAGACTTTGAAAAGACGGCGTTTTTCTTTTGGGTTTCAGGACTTGGAAGGTTCAGGGAAGAGTGACATGCTCATCGGCGTTGGCGGCAGAGGTCCCCAGGTCAGAGTCTGTCCAGTACACTTCTGCTCTCACGTTTACGTCCCAAGAGATGGCGGCGACTGCTCCTCATCTGTCCAAAATTTACACATTTTCCGCCCTAAATTTACAGAATTTTTACCGTTACTGTATGTTTGCTTTAGGTTCTTTACAGTTTAATGCTCCTTTCTATTCTTTTCCATTTGCACCATTGGAAGGTTATGTTCACTTCCCGCTGGAGTTGTACTCCGCTGAAGTACAATGATGATAAAATTGAATTTAACTTCACAAAATTGCATTGCACTGTATACTGTGCTCCATTTTAAAACAATTCTCTTATATTGTTTTGCTTTTTTCCCCCAGGGTCCACCTGGCTTGCCAGGTGCCCCAGGACCAAAGGTATCCTATTAATTTATCATCTTATAATTTGAACTTTAAATAGAATTCCATATGGAGTTGGACTTACAAAGGGAGTTACTTTTGCGTCCATTAGAGATGATTGATATTTCACTCAGTCGTGTCCCATGGTTCCTGGCTTCTGATTGGCTGTTGCCTCTGTCCGTCATGTCTTCTGCAGGGCATGGAGGGGCTTCCTGGCCCCCCGGGGTCCTCTGTCAAGGTGGGTCCTTGCAGAATTTTACATGAGAATCAACGAATGCATGATATCTTTTTCGATTTTCTTTTATTTTATTTTTTTTTATTTTTTAGATTTTTTATCTTTCTTTGAAACGGTGACATTTTGTGACCCTTTTGTGACTTTTTTTCACATAATTTGGGGACTTTTTGTTTACTTTTCGTAACTTTTTATGGTAGCAATACCTTAGGGACCCTTTTTGGTGCCAATTAATATTGTAAAGTTTTTGGAAAAAATGAAAGGTAGTTCTCCACAACCACTGCCATGATTGTAAAATATTGTTGTATATTTGTTTTAAATGGAGGTTATTTCGAGATGCATGAGGCCAATTTGACAATATGCAATGTTTTTAATCAGCACTTCATAAATGAAACTCACTGTCTGTGTGTATGTGATTGTGATTATTGATTGTGTGTGATGTAGGGGGAGCGTGGAGATCCAGGGCCACAGGGACTTCAGGGTCTGGCTGGACTTCCAGGAGTCAGGGTCGGTACTGACCCAACAGTGGATCAATAGAAATACACACCAGGACTCCCTGTATTACCCTTCCTATCTTCCTCTCTTTCTGAATGACTCTGTTCTTCCTGCAGGGCGCCAAAGGAGAGAAAGGCGGGGAAGGGCCTAAGGTAGGCACATTAGAAACTAGATTTTAAACGTTTTATTAATATATTTTACATGTTAACGTACTGTGTGCAAGGGCAATATAAGGACATCAGGAGTTTGCTCATTTGTTTGTTATTAGTTGTTTGCAGGGTGTATTTATCTGTCTGTATTTCCTTGCGATGGTCAGGATTCACATTCAGTGCTCCATTCTGTATGTTTGTTTTATATTTTATCACCCCCCCCCCCCCCAGGGTGATCGTGGTGTGGACGGACACGGCGTCGCAGGACCGCCCGGATCACCCGGTCCACCTGGACCGATCATCAACCTGCGGGATGTACGTCCGCACACAGACACACACACACGTTTTAGTTCTTTCTTCTCGTGGACCTCTAAGGGCTGAAAAAGGCAACGATTGTGGGAATCCAGCCCAGGTTTTAGCCCTGATCAGGTCCCCGCAGAGCGATCCGCTCACCATGACACTCACCACCTGCTCTGCTGGACGTGTTCTGTCCCCAGCTGCTGCAGAACGACACAGAAGGCATCTTCGCTGAGTTCAGAGGACCCCCCGGGCCCACGGTGAGTGGAGAAACACTGCAGCTTTACAAGGACAGTGAAGCAGTTCAGTACACTTCCTCTGTTTTTTAACGTAGCTTGGCTCCGTTCCACAGTTTCTGAAAGGTGCACAGCGTTGTTGCATAGTTTGCAAACATGAATTGAATTGAATTCTTAACTTAATATCAACTCACTATAAGTTGACTTTGGATAGTTCCATAGTTAGGCAGTTTGTTCTCGAGGATATTTCACTATTTTTGCTATTACAGTTTACCTTTCCTTTCTAAGAACGTGACACTGGGCTTTATAAGATCCGTGCCACTTTGAACTTTGGGATGGAAGGGATTTCCGTTAAATTGATGCAGGTTTTACGAGGACCTTCCACCGAACTCAGATTGAAAAAGCCCTTTCCTTCTGTCAGCCTTCGCTTTCCGCCTCACATCGCTGCATGCTCGCTGCATCCCATATGCTGCTACATGAGGCTGCGTGACTCTGCTGCTTCCTAAAAAGTGACATTAACAACAGATCTGCTGCTGATGCTTCTGTGTTTGCGTGTGTGTGTGTGTGTGTGTGTGTGTGTGTGTGTGTGCGTGTGCGTGTGCGTGTGTGTGTGCGTGTGTGTGTGTGTGTGTGTGCGCGCGTGTGTGTGTGCGTGCATGTGCTTGTGTGGGTGTCTTGCAGGGCCCTGAAGGCTTGCCTGGCAGAGCTGGATTCCCTGTAAGAACCTTTTTTTCCTCAACCTTCACGCGCCTTCTGGGTCGGCTCATTCAATTTACATCACGTCAACACGTTGTTTCTGTTCTTGAAAGAAACGTAACGAGCTGTGATTTCACTTTTGCCTTTGCTGCTGTGGAAGTCGCCGGGTAGGTTTTACACGACAAGAACAAGCACGGTCACTTAACCTCCGGTTTGATTTCAATTTCGGTGTTTTTCACAGTGATGCTGTATCCATCTATACCTATAGAAAAAGGGTTGGATCGGATTGATATTTTATTATTATATTTTGATGACAGTATTGAAATGATCTAAGTCATGAAACCTCTCGGCAGATCCTTTCAAACTGCCTGATAAAGCACGATGACTTCATGGTGGAGTGAGGTTTTCACCAAATAAAAAAATATCTGAAGTATTTTAGCGAGTCGTGTTGATCAGGGTGACGTTGGTCTCATTTTTTTATTTGTTACGCCACCAACCCCCTGCCCCGCCCCCCCAGCGTTCCCTGTGAAAACCTTCTTACAGTACCTCTATGTTTCTCCCTCATTGCTCCATTCTCAGGGCCCCCGAGGGCCGAAGGGAGACTCAGGCCATACAGGTATCCAGGGGTCAGCAGGATATAAGGTGGGAAGAAGGAACAAGCAGCAGAGCAACTCTCTACAAATACAATCGTACATATTGAGTACTCAGTGTGTTATCATGAGAGTTTAGGAATTAGATTGTATTTATTTATTTTATTTTATTTATTTTAAAATTTTTAATAAAAAAAAATGTATATATTTATTTATTTATTGCAAATAGTCATAAACAAATCCAAAAAAATGAACAGTAATAGATATATAAAAATATTCAAAATGCGATACTATGCACAGAATAAATAGGTTTCTTCATCATCTTCGTGTTGCCCTCTGTTGTTCTGCGTCACAGGGAGAAAAGGGAGAACCAGGAGTGACCATTGCTGCTGACGGTTCCCTCATTTCGGGAATGAGGGGCCCCCAGGGGCCAAAAGGAATCAAGGTGACCATATGAGCCCCCAATTGATTTACTCTGTGCTACCTATTCTGGTATAGCTAAAATATAAACAAGTGGAGAGTTTGGAGGGACAGTGGACCTGGGTTCACGCCTGGTTGGAATATCTGCTCAATACGTAGTGGTCTTAACCTCATGCAAGATCAGTAAAATACGGACAAATAAAAATGGTTCCCCGGGAGATGGAACAAAGTCTGTAAACGCCAGCGTACTTTTGTTTGCATATATAAAACAGTATTTTGTAACTTAATAGTCTTGACCTTCTGACCTCTTTGCCCTGCTTCCATGTTTTCCCATGATGCCTTGCCTTTTCACAGGGTGAGCGTGGCTTCCCTGGATCCTCTGGTCTGACAGTGAGTCCATATCAAACCGACCATTTTCATCACATTTGTGTTGATTTTACTTTTCAAATGTTTTAATGAACATTATTGTACATAATAAATATAATATATAACCTTCATGTATGTGTGTGTTTCAGGGCCCGATAGGACCGACAGGACACAAAGGAGAGTACGGCTTCCCTGGTCGGCCGGTCAGTATCTGAGGAACCTTTTTTTCCCTAACGACCAAAAACATTAACTCTCAGTCTTTTGTCGCTTCCCCTGTGCATCTTTGCCTCTGTGCATCATTCAGTTGGCTCACTTCCTTGGTTGAGGGATATTTTTCATCTTTACATATTTATATATATTAGAATGCGTCTCCACAAGCATCTCGAATGGCCACTTGTGATCGGATCACTCTCACTTCCCCGCTCTCCATGCAAATAAACACGTACCGGGACAGAATGACAGTCGGCCCCCTAGCGCCCTGTCCAACTCCTTGTAAAAGGGACGTCTTATCCTGTCCCTACCGCACTTGCTGTTTGACTCCTTGGCTTTTCTGAAAGCATTTTTGAGGTGTTTTATTTTTACATTTGCATTGCTGCCATGATCGACTGTACCCGGTCCCCTCTAGCATTTTTTTAAATCTCCTCAAAAATAGCCCGGTTGCGATATGACTCTTCCAGCTTCCGTTGTACTGACTATTCGGCCCGAGTGGGGATCAGACTGCTCGTTTCCTGCGTACTCCGTCCACAAGAATCCATTTTGTCTGCTGTCGCGGCTTCTCGTTGTGTCGCACTTTGATATGACGCCATTGCCGCGCAATGAGTACTTCCGCTCGCGGTACGCAGAGGACGTCAGTTGAGTAGGCGGTCCTTCAATGTGGCCTGGGACACCTTGGCGTTTACACTGCTAAAAGAATGTGGCCATATGCAGCCCAGACCACCTCCCAATGTGGTCTGAGCGATCAGATCTCAATGTGTCTTGGGTGCGTTCACACCCGTACTTTGAGCTGGCCATTTGTGATTGGATCACCCGAGACGCATTTTAATGCCAGGTGTGAACGGAGCCTTTAATAAGACGGTCCTTCACTTTTCTAATGAGAGGAAAGCACAGAAATGCAAATATTTATCATTTCCAATTGGGTTTTGTCTCATTTCCCCCCCTCTCCTTCTACCTGTCCATCCCTCCAGGGACGTCCTGGTATGCCTGGCAGGAAAGGAGACAGAGGAGACGCTGTTGGTCAACGGGTAAGAGACCAAAACATGCACATTGCCTCTTTGTGGAGTGACTTCTTGTTTCCTCTCGCTCTCTCTCTCTCTCTCTGTGTTTCTCTCACTTTATCTCTTTCTCTGTCAATATTACATTTTGTGCTATAGTGCTTTTTTTAAATTTGAAAACTTTTCTCTCTCTCTCTCTCTTCCAGGGACCCCCTGGACCGCCTGGCCCGCCCGGCCTTCCCGGACGAGTTCTGGGGCTGAACGGAGTGAGTACGAAACCCATGACTTTTTTATTTCTATGTAGCAACTGGGTCATTCTCATGAAACCACCATAAAACAGGTGAATTGATACACATATTCACAGAGAATGTGAAATAATTAATTTTAACAGTAAAAGTACACAATGCATCCTATGTGACCCGTTAGTTGTTTTGAACTGTGACATTATTTTAGGGTTTTTTTCTGTGCTTTTCATATAAAAAAATTCATAACCGTAACACGTCCGGGCAATTAAAGATGACTGCTACGGTAATGAATGCACTTAAGCGTAACATGGTGGAACACACAGTGACAGATGAAAAATGTAATGTTTAAAATGAATAAAATTTATATTTCTTTCAAAAGTAAGAGATACTACATTGTTAGAGTAATGTAGAGGTACATGACCATAACAATGTATTTTTGCCCGGATGCATGCAGAAAATATTTTTTTGATAAGAAAAGCACCATAATATACCATGATACCATACAGTAATTAAAAACCAAGTTGTCCATGTTGTAGGCGTATGTGTACTTTAATATTGAAATGAATTATTCCACATTCTCCGTGAAGATGTGTATCAATTCATTTCAGACGTGTTTTGTGCTGGTTTCATGAGAATGACCCAATAGCGAAGCTGATGATATGTGGAACAGAAAGACTTTCATCACCAACACAAGGTTTTTATTGTCATTTTAAACTTGCCATGCCAACTGCTTTTGGACATTCCACTGTTGGTAGCTCACAGAGTTCCTAGTTTGATTTCTTGGTTATTTCTCCTGATGCCGGTGATCCTCTCCTCTAAATCTCAAAGACAGTGTTCCCCGTGCGCCCGCGGCCATTCTGCAAAAAGGGACGAGTAAGTGTGAGTCTCACCATCCGACCGGCCCGGTGCGCTTTCCCCGATCCGGCCGTCTGATTGGTCTTTGTGGTGTCGGTGTTGCAGCATGGCCGCGCTCTGCTCTGGGCTCAAAAGAAACCAAAAAAAATAAAACCTCATCTTCCCCCCATCCCTCCCTACTTCTCTCCCTTCTCCTTCTCCTCCTCCCTCCTTCTCCTCCTTCCTCCTCGTCTTCGGTGTGTTGACCCTCTGTCTCCGCTCGCCTCTATTGAAACGAGGCTGAGATGTCCACAGTCCACACTACTTTTCATCATGTCACAGGAGGATGAAAGCTCTGACTGAGGAGGGAGGGAGAGAGCGGACCCTGCAGGTGCTCGCCAAACCTCTCATTGTGCTTCAACTCACTTTCAAACAAAGAGGAAATGCTCATTTTCTAACAGGCGTTTATGAGATAGAATAGAGAACCTGACGTTGTTGCTCTTTCCAATACATTGATTGCAAAAATACATACATTAATAACTTCTCCAACTGGTTGCATTGAAAGTGAGTTGAACACAGCTGGGGTGTGGGTGGGCGTGGGTGTGGGTGTGGGTGTGGGTGTGGTTGGATTCCAGGTATACAAACGGGTGCGGTTGTTTACCTGAAATGTCTTCTTCACTTTGCTGGGTGCTTGGGTTCTGCATTGGCTCTACAACGCCCTGGTCCGTCTGGCAAAATTCCCAATAGACCGAAACAGAAAACCATATCTCTCAATCATTGGGAGTCAATCCGAATCTTCGGGTGGTTGACTCCCCATCATCAAAAAATAAGGTTATGGTTGAACAATAGTGAAAAATATACTGATTGGAATGTGGCCTTTTACCTCTCCCAGTGTTTTGTTCTGTAAGTTGTTGCTGGTGGTGAACGCCTCTGCCGATAGATGCATCGTAATGCGGGGACTTTTAAACATCATGGTGGGTGTGGCACTCAACCTCCTCCTGGGCCTCAGCAGAGATGTACTGCAAGAAAGAAAGCAGGGGTTCCCCTCGCCATGAAAACATTTGAGAAACACCCGTCCTCTCCCTGTAACATGCCCCTCCCCTTCACCTCACCTTCCCTTTGTGTTTAACAAGGTGTTTGCGGCGCTCTGTGTTAAACGGCTGGCTCTGGTTAAACTGGTAAACTGTGCTATAACTAAAACACTCAAACACTGACTGTGTGTGTGCTTTGCTGTGTCTTTCTCTGTGCACTGGCGTGCGTGTGTGTGCATGTGCGTGCGTGCGTGTGTGTGTGTGTGTGTGCGTGTGTGTGTGTGTGTGTGTGTGTGTGTGTGTGTGTGTGCGTGCGTGTGTGTGTGGGTGTGCGTGCGTGTGTGTGTGTGCGTGCGTGTGTGTGTGGGTGTGTGCATGCGTGTGTGCGTGTGTGCGCGTGCGTGTGCGTGTGTGCGCATAGGATATGAGTGAGAGAACAGGTTCCGCCAAAGCTAAAGGTGAAAAGGGAGATGTCGGGTTACCTGGAGAGCCGGGCACACCAGGTAAGACTTTTACTCCAAAAAACATCTGTAAAAGTCTATACCGTCTAATATCTGAGAGTCGCACTGTTACCGCATCACATCTTCAGTTTTGTATATTTGCCAATTAAATGGACGGCAACAACATTTAAGACAATGCTCCTCATCCAGGTTTTTTTTTATATTAATGTATTGTTATACTTACAGCTGAAATCAGAGAAGCTACACATGTTTCTGATCCTTCATCTGCTTCATTTTTCTCTTCTGCAGTGCCCATGTTGGCTGATGGGATTGTGGTAAGTTCTGCCCTCTCTCTGTGCATTGTATTTAATACACTGTGTACTGTATTTTATACTGTGTGCGATGTATTCAATACAGTAATAATGTGCATAAGGCTGATATCCGTTCGGCACTAACAGTGGGGATGGTGGGGATGGTAGCTCAGGAGGTAGAGCTGGTGGTCTAGTGATCTAAAGGTTGCTGGTTGGATCCCAGGCTCCTCCTGCTAGCATGCTGTAGTGTCCTTGAGCAAGACACTTAACCCCTCATTGCTCCTGATGGCTGCGTCCGTCGGTGTTTGAACAATTGTAAGTCGCTTTGGATAAAAGTGTCTGCTAAATGTAATGTAATGTAACAGTGTCTGTCTGTGTCCTTGAAGTTCTTGCGCTTTTACTTTGAAATGCAGTCGTGACGCAGGCGACCTAATCTCTCGGATGTCTGTGCCTCTCTCTCTCTCAGGGTGCTAAAGGTGAAAGAGGTGACAAAGGAGAGAGAGGAGAGAAAGGTGAGGATGGACCCCGCGGCCCCCCGGGACTACCTGGACGATCAGGATTGGTGGTTAGTTCCCTTTAATACGTCGATTGATTTGGCTCCTTTCACCTAAGGGCCCTCATGAAGCGCTACGAGCTGCCACTGAAATCACATGGACAACTACAGAGCAGTAGGTTCATGCTCCTGTATTTTCCTTCAGGGCCCTAAGGGTGAGTCCATCGTAGGCTCCCCGGGACCAGCCGGCTCCCCGGGCCAGGCTGGGGCTCCTGGGTTTGGACGCCCAGGTCCCAGAGGGCCCCCTGGCCCTGCTGGGCCCCCTGGACCGCCTCCTGTGTATGGATCAGGTTTGTACTTCTATGTTTGTGTGTGAAGAAAAAGAAAGAGTGAGAGAGAGAGGTGCTGGACAGATTTAAAGTTTGAAAAATGTTATTTGGTACGATGTCCATAAAAGCATACACAACACACTCTCATAGTTCCTCAAGACCCTCATGACCCCCCCCCCCCCAGACTCTATAATACCAAACTATTTATTTATTTATTTATACATATTATATTTGTATTTTTTCTAAAATAAATAGTATGTGAAATAAATGGCATATTAAACGCATTGCCCCATCACAGCCTATTCAAAACTGTCTGAGCCAGTTTGAAGATATAAACATATTTCATTGATCATTTAGAAAATCACATTTACAAATGATCCTTTAGTTGTAACTGATCGTCCACTGAAATGTAATTTAAGGCATGAAGACAGAAGTATGCACATTGTACTGTAATTCACCGCGGGAGCGTCTTTTTTCCTTGTTTTCAGCTGTCAGCGTCCCCGGCCCCCCTGGCGCTCCCGGACCACCAGGGTCACCAGGATACGCCAACCCGGTAAGGCCTCAAATGTCCAGGAAAATACTTTATACAGCAAACATCATACCAGCACACACGTTAGTTAAGTTATCCCTGATAACTTTCCTGATGATAGTTCACATTTGTAGATTTTTAAAAGTGTCGCTATTCTCGGGTTTTGGAAAATTCAAAGGATATGCTAACAGGGTATCTCCTGGTCCCGCTGATGACAAGGAAAACACGTTTTTGTCGAGGTTATTCATTTTGGTCGTATTTTGTGTTTCTTAATGCCAATTTCTTTCTATCTTTTTTTTTTTCCAATTCTCATGCTGTGTGTGTGTGCGTGTGCGTGTGTGTGTGCGTGTGCATGTGCGTGTGTGTGTGTGTGTGTGTGTGTGTAGGTGACCACCTATAAGACGCTCCACGCTCTGGCCAGGGAAAGCCACCGGGCATCGGAGGGAACCATGGCCTACGTGTCCGACCGAGGAGAACTGTACATCAGGTCACGCAACGGCTGGCGCAAAGTGCAGGTATGTGTATGTGCGTGTAATATGTGGAGTTTTATATACTTACTCAACTGTTTAGTCAGCCTATTAATATAGAAACATTTGATAATGACATTTTACTGTAGTAGTTTCTGCAGTTTTTCTCTCTAAACCGTCTGTGGAAGATCTCTGGGTCAGGCCTCCCCCGGAGCCGACAGGTTCGCTGGTTGTGATCAAGGATGAGAGCGGAGGGAAATAAGTCAAAGTACTACTCCTTTAAGCTTTGAGTTATTTAATAACAGCTGGGAACTTTGTCCAAGTGCACCCTGCAGGGTACACCTGAGAAGTACAATGAGCTAGCAGAAAAGTGTACAGGCTAAGCATAAAGGCTTAGAGAAAGGGTTGGGTGTCGTCTTGCGACTACGCCCCTAGTTTCATACAATAATACATGGTGTGTTGTTCAGGAAAAAAATAGCAGAATCTTATCCTACACGTGCAAGAGAATATGTGCGCAGGAAGCAGTTTTCTACTACCAGAAATGTATCTACCAGAAATGAGAAGCACTGTCTGAAGTAGATGATGATGATGATGACTGAGGCTCATGGTCTTCCTGAACAATTAAAAACGCTGTTGACTCGAAGGGAGTATGGACAACTCCCAACGCCAGCGCGACTCTCCCAGCCATGCGAGCACAGGCCCATAAGCAATAAAGCAGGCGAGCCAAAAGGCTGAGGCAATCACTCTATATGGAAATAAAATAAGAAAATAATAATTCATTGGCTATACAGGTGAGAGCAAAAAAAAAAAAAAGTAATTTGCAGATATCTTCTTCACATCTGCACATTAAAACACTGAGTGATGTGTAAAACATACTGAAGCTACATTGAAATGATCAAACCAACTCGATGTGTGGTGTGGTGTGGTGTGGTGTGTGTGTTTTACCAGTTAGGAGAGCTGATCCAGCTTCCTGCGGACGATCCGTCCCCCTCAGCAGTTTCACAGGCTCTCAGTCGACCAGGACAACGGAGCCGACCACACAGGACGTACAGCCAGGTACACCTGAATATCATGTGCGACGCTGAATGCAAACTACTAATAACTAATACAAAGAAACCAAAAAGCTGGGCAAGTAAAGGACTAGTAAAGGCAAGGTATACTGCTCTGAACCACCCAAACTCCCAGTTGTAGTACTAGTGATTTTTGTGTTTTGTTTTTTAATAGGAGCTGCAGGAGCCGAGCCTGGGATATCACCCCATCTACAACCTGCTGCCACAGGCCTTCAACGCTGTGCCCGGGGTGAGTGAGAAGCACATCATATAGATCCTACACTTGAGTTTAAACCTGGAAATAATCAGATCCTCAAACATGGGAATACTGTATCACTTAAAAAAAAAAAAAAAAAGCCCAATGTATCATATAAATTGCACGTTTGCATCCAAAAATTTGAAAACCAGCTCAACTCAAATTCATTTCCATTCTTTATTTGGCAAAAGTTGAGTTGTAGATGACAACTTTTAACAACTTGATGGATTGAATGCACTAAAATTTATGTTGCATGTTTTTAGACATTACCACAATTTCATGTCCTGTTCTCCCTCCCTCCCTCCCTCCACCAGCTCCACCTGGTGGCCCTGAACTCCCTCCTGCGGGGGGACATGCGGGGCATCCGGGGGGCAGACTTCCAGTGCTACCAGCAGGCTCGCTCCATGGGGCTGACGGCCACGTACCGCGCCTTCCTCTCCTCACACCTCCAGGACCTGGCGACCATCGTCAGGAAGGCCGACCGCAACGACATGCCCGTGGTCAACCTCAGGGTGACACAGTCTCTACATTTAGATTAGATTAGATTGGATTGCATTATATTATATTTTCTCAGATTGGATTAGATCATATAGGGAGGGATCATATTGTGATGGGTTTGATTAGTTTACATTATATTGTATTATATTGGGGTGCATTACATTAGTTTAAATTGTATTAAATCACATACAATTGTGTCCGTTTACACAACATCACACCTTCTCTCCTTCCAGGGGGAGGTGCTGTTTAGCAGCTGGGCGTCCATCTTCTCTGGGAACGGAGGCGTGTTCGACCCCACCATGCCAATTTACTCGTTTGACGGACGCAACATCATGACAGACCCGGCGTGGTAAGTATGTCTTTGTGTGTGTGTGTGTGTGTGTGTGTGTGTGTGTGTGTGTGTGTGTGTGTGTGTGTGTTTGTGAGGGGCAGTTAGATGGACGGCCTTGTCGGAGAGTGCCAGCCTCCTCAATTTGATGCAAGCAGAGACGGGTAGCCAGTGAAGTGATCGAAGGAGGACAGTGACATGAGAGAATCACACGGGAGATCACACAGTCAAGGGATAGAGTGTACAATGAGAACAGCAGAGGCCCCAAGGCGGAGCCCTGAGGGACACCACTGTCATAGAGTGTTGAAAGGCCTGGACAGGGAGTCTGCAGATCCCGCGATTCCAAGCTCAGAGAGGGTGGAGAGAAGGATTTGGTGGTTAACTGTGTCAAAGGAAGCAGTTGGCCACCAAGGAGCAAAAGGAGAGAGGAGACAGGTGAAGCCCTGGCAGCGTGGCGCGAGATAGAGTTGATTAGAGACTGCTCGCTCAAGGGTTTTATAGGGATATAGGGGTTTATAATTATCACAATATCCCATCCCTTTGCGGGGATGGGGGCCGCGCCGGGCTCGGGTTGGGAGGAGGAGGGCGAGTTCGAGTTGGGGTTGGTGTTTGAGGAAGACCCGCCGGGTCGGCTCCGGGGGCCTCATCTCTGCAGCCACTGCCCGGTCGGAGAGCGGAGGATGCCCCAGTGCTCCTGCTGTACGATTGGCTGTTCGTGTCACATGGTTGCTTCTCTGCTGTGCGATTGGCTGTTTTGTGTCGTGTCTTTGTGGGTAGAGACTATATAGAGACATAGATATAGAGTGGGTAGAGACAATACGGACTCTGTATTGAACTGTATTGAAAACATATCTCATAAATTGATCATCGTTATCATGGAGGATTCTATTTTATTGCTCATTGTCTGTATTTCGGACAGCAGCTGAGTCAAGGGAAGGTTTGACTCTAGCAGTCGTTGGGGCAGTACAGTAGTACAGTACGGCCGGTCACTAGCACTGGCCAGTGTGCCATCACCTGTAAAACCTCTCACCCCGCACAGGCCGGAGAAACTGATCTGGCACGGCTCCAGCACGACGGGGATCCGGATGACCACTAACTACTGCGAGGCGTGGCGGACGGGCGACATGGCGGTGACGGGCCAGGCGTCGCTGCTGCAGACGGGACGGCTGCTGGGGCAGCACAGCCGCTCCTGCTCCAACCACTATGTGGTGCTGTGCATCGAGAACACCTACGTGGGAAGCGCATCCCCCATCAAGAACTGACACAGCTGAGTACGTACACATGCAGGCAGGCTGCAAAGTGACACCTAGAGAATGTTGGGTTTTTTGTTGTTGTTGTTGTTGTTGTTGTTACCGTACACATGCACACCTCTTGATTGCACAAGGACGTTCACTGTTGTAGACATGCATGCGCGCGCGCACACACACACACACACACACACACACATCTAGATAAGTAGGAACAAACACAGTTTACTGTTAGTGGTCGTTTTTGAACAATGGGTCAAACAGACAGAAAAGTGCACGAGGTCGCGAATGAAAACATATACACGTGCGGATCCCCACCCAGATGTTCAACACCATTACACGCGCACACACACGCACACACATTCCAGCGGTCCAGTTAAATCAGAATTTGTTGTAAAAAATTGTTTCCCAAAGTTTTCTATTTGTGTAATTTAATCTATATGTTTGGTCGCCGTATATTTCCTATCTAATATCATTAGTCGGCACCCCCACCCCGCTGCCCAAATCCTCATTCCATTTCATCATACCATTCCATTGTCGTTTAATTTCACGGCAGCAGAACAAGACCTTGTTCCTATCTCTATTATTGTTGTATTATTATGATTATTTGTTTTGTCTGCAAATTATTGAAGTCATCCGATGCAGTCGAGCTGCCGACCACCTGACACCACCATGTTTCCCACATACTTAAAAAAAACAGACTTGGGTTCTTATAAAGTACGTCCTTCAAGTTCTCTGGAAGAACCGAGTCGATCGGGTTTCCGTCCCGTGGAAGCGTCGTGGAAATGAATACTGGGATATCTGCCTGAACCATCAAATTGTCATAAAGTAAGAAATCTCTTTCACATTTGGATAACTGAAACAAATATAGTTTCCTATATGGTATTTCACACGAGCATTTCCCCACGTACATTATAGCACTCACCATGTACATCACAGTCTTGGTTTGTTTACATGCCGATTGGATGGATTGATGATTTGGTTTTTCTGTTTTTCTTTGAAATGTATTGACCGAGCTGTTGATTGAAGGGACAGTGTGTGATAACTAACATGAGCTAACTCAATTTAACTAAATTTGACGTTTTAACAGCTCACCATTTTTCCCAACACTCAATTAAGGACATCATAAGTTATCATAGGGGGAAATTTTTTTTTTATAGAAATTAAAAATGAATAATTAAACATTGTGTTAGCCAACTTCAATCACTCGTATGAAATTTTTAAAAATATAGATTTTAGATATATTTTCATAAAAAAAGGAAATTAGCAGCCCAATGATAGTTCAATTGTTATTTCTTATCTAATAATATAATTTGAGAAATACAGATTTCGATGGAACTCCAGGTGTAGCCAAACATTATCTCCAATTCCTGATGTTCAAGTTGAAGGAATAGCTTTGTTTCAGTATTATGATTTTAAAATCCATTTTTTTTATGTGTTGTTTTTTTCTAATTTATGCTTTAGCGGCACATAATCAGAAAAATAGAGTGACACATATTTTCACTTTGACAAAATTGACCGAAATTGAAAAAATGTATATATGTGTTGTCATTGTCAAAACTGTGTTTTTTGGTTTTTGTTTTTTTTTATGTACCAGTGGGTTTTTGAATGAGGAACACAAACTGGAGCTGGAGCTGTTCTTTCACAGAGTAACAGTATTTTGTAAAAAATTATTTGTTGAGGCTCAAAGTGTTAAGATGATTCGATTGGAACCTCAAAGAATGTTAGATTGTTTTTTTTTTTTAACAAAAATCTGTTTGACTGAGGAAAAAGTTAATGTTTTGTCATTGAATGGTGCTCAGCGAATAAATGTCTCGTTACATTTTTTTTAAGTATTGTCTTTGACTCTTATTTTGTCTCATGATATTTCTACATGTGTTGGCAGTAAAAAATAAGTGTTATACCGTTCGTGTGATACGTCAAAACAACAGAAACAAGACTGAAGCTTGACTACTTTCCTTTCCACTACACATTATACTGGGGCGAGTATTGCAGGTAAGTACTATGTTTTTTGTACAGAAAGGTAAGTATCAGGTAGAAACAGGACAGGTTATGAACTAGACTCTATCAGGAACTGGAATACATGTCAACAGCATCTGTTGTCATATGTAGATTTTCTTGTATTTCTCCCGACAGGTAAGAAGGAAGTGGGTTCATCTGGAACAGGTAAGTGAAGCAGGTAAGTATTTGGTTCAGCGGTAGGTTTAGGGTTTCAGATCATCAGAAATGTTTGCCTGACGCAGAACTTTTTTTTTATTTTATTATAATTATTTTTTTCTTTTTACATTTGATAGTGTTATTGCCCGATGTGGGTGTCATCCGATGACCCAAAATATATGATTCAGAAAGTTCATACTCCGCTTTCAATGTACAGAAGTTTACAACTTTAAAATGCTGCAAAGGTAAAGGGATAAGCCGAGCGCCGAGCCCCCCCGCATACAATTATGAATTATGTGAATTATGTTTACATTTGTTCTGGTGATCCATTCATTTCATAATAGTGACGAACCAGCCATTGTTACACATTTTAAGGAGGCTCTCCCATCTCACTTTTATTCATTATCTTTTCCCTGAAATGTTCTCTGAGCAGGAGTGTGGTTGTAAAACATCATCCAAAATGACTCCAGGGAGACGGAAAGACGTCGCACTCAACTGAAACGGTCAAACTCGTTTTGTGCGTCACTCGTCGTTGAGGTAAAGCAGTGAGGCAGCCGAGGCAAGCAGGGCAATGGCGGTGGCCATGGCAACGGCTGGAACACACAAAGATTCCTGGATTAGATTCCTCTATTATTACATGAGCTGTGAGGTGTGTGCTGGAGGTCGTCCGTGGTGGTCACGGTAACGGTTCTTACCAACGTAGCTCCTCTTCTTGGGCTCCAGGGGCGTCTCGGCAGGCGGCTCCTCCTGCTCTGAGATACACAGGACGCACTAATGTCACTAATGCATCGCATTTTAGTTTTGGACTCAACAGCTTTTAGTCTCCAAAGTGGCATTAAAGCAACACTATGTGACTTTCTTAACTCAAAATAAGAGCTTCCAAATCTTTGATGGTACACTGACTTATAATATGGAGAATGGCACCTCTGTCATTCCAGCGAGGTCTGTACAAGGGGCGCCGTAACCGAGGTGTACGTTATAGTCGCGTTTGTAACAGACTGTTACAAAAACAAATCACCGATCGATAAATTAAAATAAATTATTTTCGGACACCCGACCGAGTTTTTGCACAAAAGAGCAATTGCACTCAGAAACTGTAGGGGCGCCAAATCCCAAATGTTACATAGCGCTGCATTAACCAGCAGTGAGATTCCCAATCTGGGGTCTGCAGCCGCAAAGTGGTCTGTGGAGGAATTGCAGGTGGTCTGCAGCAAAATGATTAATAAAAAAATTGTTTATTTGATTAAACTTTTATTTTTTTCACATTTTTGGTGTACAGATTTTTTTTTTTTCCACAAAATATATAAACTGACCTGCACTATTTTGTATTTGAGCGTCACACTTTATATTTGAAATAAAACACAGATGTGCATATTTTGTCTTTTGTATGTTGTATGTAAAATAACAGTTTTGCTCCTCCTGCCCTAGTGATAACACACACCGCCTCCCCTCACCTGCTACATCCCTCCTCTCCGGGGTTCCTTCTGCCGCTTCCTGTTCTTGTTCGGCGTCCAGGTCCCCCTCCGACGCCTCAAGGTCCAGGATCTCTTTGAGCCGCTCGATCACCTCGGCCGACCCCTCGTCGCTGAACTGGTAGTCACACACACACACAGGGCCCGACGCTTTCACTGGACAGAAGACACGACGAGGGAGGGAGTGACGGTCTGAGAGAGAGAGAAGCGGGGAAAGGGGGTCGTTAATCAGACGTTATAATAATATGAATTGTTTTAACGTAACATCACCACAGTATAACTATCAATGTTTTCTTTGAATGTCCTGTACCTGAACCTGAGTGTTTGGCGCTGCCCTTGTTCTCCTCCTCCGCCATCAGCTCTTCCATGAGCATCTGAACCCTCACGGCCACTGTAGACACCATGTCCATCTTCAGCAGCTGTCCAGGAGCAAGTTTTATACTTTATTATTCCAATACTACATTTAGAACAACGGCCACTCGTTTGTCTTTAGTGCCGGGAGGATGCCGAGTGACGTGAAAGCTGACGTCACGGCAAGGTGAGAATACAGGAAGTAATGTGAGCGTTACCCTCTCTGCCAGTCTGGCTTTTGGCTTGTTGCTGTGGAGGAAGGCTCTGGTGTGGACCGCCCCTCGTACGGACAACGTTCCGCCACGCGGCTGCACCGGAGCGGTGGGCTGCGGGTCAGGCTCCCAGGACTGGGCAAAAGAACAACAATCAAGATTAGACAGGGGTGTTGGCGACGAGCTGCATTTATTTCCTTTGAGTCGTAATCGGTCGTAAGCGTTAGTGATACCCCACCGGAGATGTTTGGTGGAAAAATCCACAATACATAATTATTGTGTTGCAGCCCTCACAGCAATATTAAAATGAAATGCAGATGGTGTTTGTTGCATGACCTGACATATTCTTTGTTCCGTAAAATGTCTCACTTTTATATTTGTTGTAAATTTTAGTGTGAGTGAGTGAGTGAGTGAGTCTCTTACTGGTGTGACAAGCAGTTGGGCTTTCAGCGTCTGTTTCATGTTCTTCTTCTGCAGCAAAGGAAAAAATGAGTGAGTTCGATCTACACAGCAGTATCCAACGAGAACCTTGTGTTCATATTATTGACCCTTTTTTGAGTCACTCACAGCTACTATTCTACTTGTAACCTTACAGCAATGTAGGTGGAACAGCTGGCAGGTTAGTGCCTTGCTAAATGGCGGAGCCAGTGATTTACTTTCCCCATCAGGTATTTTCCAGTTGAAAATGATGAGTTTAAATCCAGGGCTGAGGTACGCAAACGGCAGTCACTCTCTTCAGGTAACTATTGGCAAAGTGCCGCTGGGCAAGTGCTTCGCTATTTGATGCTAAAAACACATCATTATCCACCTTCAAGAGGAAGGTCCGGGCGATGTGGTGAAGAGCTTCGTTGTGCTGTCGCTACCTGTCCGACTGAGAGCTCTGTGTCGTCTGGAAACCGCCTTCCGTCAAAGAGACAAACTCCGTTCTCGATCTGGTGCGTCCACGTTTTCAGCCCATCCTAAAACAAAACCAGGAGATCCATTTCCCTGGAGCTGCTGAAATTCGCTGCTTGTGTGAGTTTTTTTTTTGTCGCACACATGATTATAGTGGTACGATGTGCAGCGGCTTCCTTCATTGAATGTGCATAACAAATAAGAGTAAAAACAAGAGACAGTACACAGTTAGACACAGGTAACAAAATGCAGTGTTACTATGTACTTTAAATATGTACACATTGTACTGCCACTGCACTGCACTGACCTCCAGACACTTCTCCATGTGTTCTAAGCTCCGTCCATTCTGGGGCAGTGCTACAGGAATCTCCACATCGAGCGAACACGACACCGTCATCCAGGAGGCGCATGGACTAGACTGGTACTTCCAGTCAGCAGGTTTAGCCGTGCTCTGGAACAGCCAATGCACAATGCTGGATGGTCAGGGTGCGACAACTAAAGATATACTCGAACTGAACCACTATGGCAGCACAATGTGCACATTTTACAAGTAGTTGTACAAGGCGTGATAATAGTTGGTGTTATCTCCTTTTATTCTGTGCTACCTTGGGGTCTTTAACATCGAAGGTTCTGCAGAAAGTTCTGAAACAGTGGGTTAAGAATTTATAAAAAGTTTTTACTTGATCCTAATGAATTCACACAGCCATTTAACTCCTGATTAATTTGCTCTTCATCTTAAAAAGGTTGAAGGTACAACCCACCCGCTGAAAAACTATATTTATTCCCAAATTGGCCGAATATATGATTTAAGTTGTGTTCATTATTTCTGCTGTTTGTCGCATTTTCTTTCATCTGTATGTGGGTTTCCTTGATATTTCAGTATTGTGTATTGCGGTTGTGAACTCTTGACACAACCAAAAGACTAATGGCTGACAATTCATTCGCACTCATACCCAACTCCTCTATCAGTTCAACGACATCCATCCATCAAACTACATGTGCTGCAGAAGGATACTTCCTGGTTTTGGAGTTAATGTGTAACGTGACGCGGTCTGTGACATCATCTTCAGTGCTGCTCCAAAGGAGATCCCTGGAGATCGACTTATCGACAGCGAAAAGCAACTGAACAAAATAATAAAATTAGGTCGACATTCAGACACAGACACATTAAATGGAGGAACTCTCATTAATATTGTGTATGTGTATTGTGTACCCACTCCAACTTAAGAGTTTGTAAATCTGACCTGTCTGAGTGTGTTCAACGTGTCTTTGGCCTCTGTGTTAGTTATGAAAAACACTCCTAATACTGACAGTCCTCCAGGCAGCATTCTGGACACCTAAAAACACAGAACACCATTAGACCATGGAAGGCAACAGTGGCATAAATGCAAGCTAACAACCGACCCCCAAAGTCCTGCAACACTCACAAAACTTCAATCAGATAAGTATCATTGTCATTGTTATCCCCGTTGTATTTTTTTTTTTTTGAAGAGGAAAATATTAGCTGCTATGTTTGTTGACTTAAATAATTCCATGGTCGTGTTTCAGGAAGGGATTTGATAGCGTTCTGATTGGTTACCTGTCGGCCGTGACCAGTGACCCATTCCAGGTCACTCTTGTCCAGGGAGATTCCCGATGCCGTCGTGGACCCTTCCCTTTGGGGCGTTCTTGTCGCCATGACAATGAAGTCTCTCTGTGCAGAGCTCTGGGATTTGGTGTGGCATAAATGTGATTCGGTTAAAATTAAGTTTCGTTTTGTGTTAGTTTGTTTTAGTGGACTAACCTACAGCCTTTTGAGTGTGTTCTTATGATACCCTTTGTCAGGACAGTGCAAACGGCTGTGAAATGAGTCTGCTTTGTTCAAGTTGACTAAGCCCTTAACGCATCACGATGTAATAGAACGCAAAATAACTTTCGGGTGTGACTGAGTGCCGTACCTGACCAATGAGCAGGCCAGTGACTGCAGGTGCTTCTGACCCGCACAGTTTGGAGAGATACTGCTCCACAGTATCTTCTACTACATAACCACGACCCATACTGGCTGGAAGGAACCTGGAGTAAGTGATTAAGAGCAAATCAATGTTCCTGTTCTAATGATCTGTTTAGATTATTGGTTTTAGGTGGAGAGAGAGCCATTATTAAACAAACCTCGTTAGAACAACAACTACTACAGTGTGAATTACAAAGTTACACATATTAGTCAGCATGTGATACAGTGAGCTTTGCACATGTTAGCGGGTAAGAGTAGTTACACACTGTTGTTTTGGTTTTTTTTAAGCCCCAAAAGAGAGTCACCCTGTAACCGCTGGGTCGTTTACCTGAACGGAGGGAGGCGACGATCACCACACGAGGAGACGCAGCTTTAGGTCCGAGTGTTGACAGTTGCTGCTTGCCCACACGTCAGCAGACGAGGTTAAACTACAGCTCCCGTCACGATTCGCAGTCCAAAGCAAACAAATCAATATAAAGAAATAAATGAATAAAAATGAACGACAGGCCACGTCAGCGTCCCTTTATACTACACATCGGGTCAATTTATATAATAAAACGTTCTACGAATCAAAACAATTGCAACATAAAAATGATAAAAGATGAAGTTGTCGGAGGTGTTTCCGCTTCCGTCGCACAATGATTACGTCGTTTCAGGTGTTCGAGTTAAGTTGAAATCGCTCCATCTAACGAAGAAAATAAATATAAATAAATGAAAGCAACATATATCTTATCTTTTCAAGTAAAATATTAAATACAACGTTTTACGAAAAAAAAAACCCCATCAAAAACACGAGGCGTCGCCGTCACTGGCGTTTCCGTCACAGAGTGATTACGTACACGCGTTAGCCGACCTGGGCTTGAAACTCGTGAACCGTTTGGTCCGCGGGAGCAGACGTTCCCTCTGCTTTTTGGGAGTTTTAGGGCTCCGGGGAGATGGCGACCGTTCTGCTCAAGGTGCTGGAGCGGGCGGAGGTGAATAAACTCCCCAAAGCCGCACAGAACAAGCTGGAGAGGTATCTAACGGAGCTGCAGAGCGCGAATGACGCACTCAAGACTCAGCACGAGCGGTTCAAAGCGGACTGCGGTGAGTGGAACATGGACAATAATAATTATAAACTATTTATTGCACTACTAAGGCACTTACCTTGCTATCTGACCGGGAGGGAGCCCCTCGTTACCTCCCCTGTTTTTAACGAATAGGCCTATTTGCTTCGGCCTAGTACCAAATATATATTACCTGTACGTACATTACTGAGTAAGATGGATGATCCGCCCAAAAATGTGTCCAAAAAGTGTTGAATTTCATCAGAATTGTACTTGAAAATACTTTCTGTGTGTGTGGGTATATGTATTATATCTGTCAAACTGGTCCTGTCAGTATTGGTATTTATAAAAAAATAAAACGTTTTAGTGTTAATGTCCCCAGCTAATGGAATGCAACTAAAAGAGCAAAGAAGTGTTGTGGAAGATAAATATTTTTTATGTGTATAGTGTGGTTATCATTTGGAAGACATGTCTTTTCAGGGCCTTGGCATTTTAACCCACCTGGTTCAAAATGTTGTACTGGTTGAACATTTTTTTAAAGATTGTTAAAGCCTGTTAGTTGTGTGAATTGTATGTTGTCAAATCTAAGAGGTGCATTTGATGTTTTCTGCTTTACAGACCAGCAGTACTTTGATGTGGAGAAACGCTTGGCGGAGAGTCAGGAACAGATCCTGTCTACTACTAAAGACCTGCAGAATGTCAAGGAGGAGAATAAGAGACTTGGTTAGTACACTTGCACAACATAATTTGGCCCCTCTGTAAAAAAAAAATATATATATATATATATATATATATATATATATATATATATATATATATATACACACCATACACACACACACAGACATATCCTCACTTAACGACCGAGTTCTGTTTCTAGGACCAGGTTGTTAAGCGAGAACTCATGTTATTTCACGGTAAGAAGGCCATTGCAAACGCTAGTGTAGTGAATAATGACAGACTGCGGGAACGAGACTGAGAACAGTGATGAGATGTATATAGTATATACTGTGTATATAGTGTATATACACATACACTACATATACATATATAGTAAATAAAGGATGATGCGTGATGAGATGCTTGATGCCGTGGTATTGTACCCAGCGCACAATACAGACTGGTCGGAGAGCCGGTCGTAAGTCTGAATGGTCGTTAAACAGGTAGGTTGTTAAGTGATGAGTACCTGTATGTATAAACAGGCATCCGCAACCCAATATTAGTCCATTTTTATTATCAAGAATTCAAACTTTAGCTGAACTGAGATTGTCTTTAATGTAAACCCATGACTTTGCAAAGCACTAAGAATACTGCTTTACCTTGCCAAGACACTGCGTTCCATTCCCTTTCCTTAGACGGATGTCTTCTCTATGATTTAAGGTTTAAGTGTCCTAATCTTGACATTTTTGATTTTTTTTCCTCTGTGCAGATGAAGAACTGAGCACTCTAAAGGGAATAGAAGGAGAGACCTCTGAGGATAAACCACTTCAACAGGTAACTAACTATATACACATATCTGATGAGTGTATTATCACATGTTATTATATGTGTTATAATATTTTAATGTTTACAAGGCAAGATGCACACAAACATTAAAATGTAATTAAATGTTTTACTGTCTATATATCAGTGATTGGGGGAGCTGGTACAATGAAAAAGCAGAAATGTTTTATGATTAACATGCTATTTTCATTATGGTTATTCGTTTATTATATATTCTATAAAATTATGTTTTATGTCATGTTATCAAAAATATATATGCATGTTTAATAGATTCATTATGGAAAGTAGCTTGAATGTTATTCTCCCTTGTAAGTCGCTTTGGATTAAAGTGTCTGCTAAATGACTAAATGTAAATGTAATGTAATGAAAAAGTGTGTGTGTGTGTGTGTGTGTGTGTGTGTGTGTGTGTGTGTGTGTGTGTGTGTGTGTGTGTGTGTGTGTGTGTGTGTGTGTGTGTGTGTGTGTGTGTGTGTGTGTGTGTGTGTGTGAGAACTAAATAAAGCTCAACTCTTTGTGTTTGTTTCAGACCAAAGCAAAGTATGAGATTGAAGCTGAGAGGAGAGAGCTGGCCAGGCTGCTGGAGAAGAGGACGCAGGAGGTGGAGAACCTCACTGGTGAGACAACACATAGTTCCTGAGCTCAAAGAGACAAATCTGATCAGTGTTGATACTGCGGACTATGTGTTTATTTGGATATCTTATAATCATGGAGCGATTTGGATTATGATATTGGATAGGGATGTAACGATATTTCATGGCATGACATGTTACGGTACTAAAACATTTCAAAATGCATTGTCTGATCGATTGTGCTGAAAAATGGATTGCAGTGTTCACAAAAAATTGTATTTAACGCATTTTTTGCCAATAGTTAATGCTTGTTCACTAATCATTTCACTGCAAATTTAGTGTATTTTGCTTTCCAATAGACAAATATCATTGTTTGTTTTATGTTTCAATTGATATTTTCTGTTGATTTCTATCATGGTGTATATGCGTTGATGTTTGCAGAGAACGTGAAGCGCCTGAATGAGAAGTTGACGGAGACCAACAAAGTCAAGGTGGAGCTGCAGTTGAAACTCGATGGTATCCAGTCGTCCGAGATTTCTGTACAGGTACGCGCTACAGATCGATTAACCACAGTCAGAAGTTTTTTATTTATTATTTTTTTCAATTCAATATTACATATAAATTGAGATCTGAATTAAAGATGTTTAATTCAATCTTAAGTCACTGAGAAAACCGACGGTTTATACCTAATGTTGGCCCTGTCTTTTATTGATCTAGACAGATAAATACAATTTGTCGACATGTTGGCTTGGGCTACACCATTTGGGGGGGAAAAATATATAATATAAACAAGTTGTGTGTCGCAATGATGTTTATATGACATGCAATATTAGGAAAACAGCAAAGGACAATTGTGTTGGGAACAGAATTTTGTCGTTCCAAATTTGAAGTACTGTATGCGTATACAGTTCTGGGGTCTCTAACGCAATTTGACTGGGGGACACTGGCCAGGTTGTCTTCTCCTCTTAGCATTAGCCTAATCATTTTAAAAAAGTAGTCGGAGCATCCCATAGCATTTCACTTAATATTGCACTGTACAATTATAATTGACCATGTGATGAATAAAACTTTCAATCTCTTGGATCTAAATCTTTTCCCTATTATTTGTTATCGTCTTTGTGTTGCAGCACCGAGAGAAACGTATGGAGCAGGAAAAGGAGCTTCTCCAGAAGCAGACAGACTGGTTGAACGCCGAGCTGAAGACCAAGACTGAGGAGCTGCTGACCTCCAGCAGAGAGACGGGCAAAGAAATACTGGAGCTGCGTTCTAGTCAGGAGAACAGCAAGGAGCAGGTGACACACGCCTTTCTAAGAAAGTTAAACCACATAAAAGCAACGTCGTTTTAAGTGCCGGTTGAACATAAAACAGCTCCACTTTCTGTGTTTTGGGTTCTTGCTTACCATTTTCTTTTATGAAAGCGAGCTGAGTCAGCCGTGTATGGTATTTAACAGTGGAGGTTATCGTGCTTGACGGAGACATGAATTGTGTTCAACCAGTCAGTGTTGTTCAATACTGCAAACTCCACCTCAATGGCTCCTGTTCCCCTGAAAAGTACCACCCGGCTGGCAGGGACTTCTTTTGGGCCTAGGAACTATCCCAGTGGAACCAATTTTCCTCCTGTCAAGTCCTGTGTAAAAACATCTTTATTTCCAATACTGGAATCCAAGTTCCTGATTCCTGAAATGGTTGTTGCAGTGGAGAAGCCCCTGAAGTGAAATTGCTGTGAACCTAACCTCTCCACCAGGTGTCCAGGCTGGAGAGGCAGCTTTCCACTCTGAAGGACATCAGCGACGGTCACCAAAAGAGAGCTGAAGACTTCAACAAGAAGCTAAAACAGGTAATCTGAAGCTCAATCAAGCAGGCGCTCTCTTTTTGTTTTGTGACATGTTTTCGGGTTTGTTTTATTAATAGCAAATTTCAACCCTGTCCCGGTCACACTTGGATACAGATGTATGCGTTTCGGCTGCGCTTACCAGGTTCTCTGCTGATGAGGTATTTTGCTCCGGTTTCTATTCGTCTGTTTCTCTCCAGTCTAAAGACCAGCTGTGTGCGATGGAGGAGAAATATCGTAATGAACTCAACGCTCACATCAAGTTGTCCTCCCTCTACAAGGTAGGCGCAAATGCCCTCCAGCTCTAGATTGGGTTGCAATTTGTTTTTCCCCGACAGCCCTTTCCTAGACTACCTTTGTTATATTTATTTTTCTATGCCTCAGGAGTCATGTCGTCATTTCCTTGACATTTACACAGACTATTCACATTCACACATTTTTCATATTCACATTACTTTTTTGCATTAGTCGTCAATTTGCAAAAATGACATTGGGTTTTCCTATTTCCTTCAGAATAATGTGTGATCTTTGGACATTTGTATTAAATGGAAAAAGGTTCCCCAATTTGCTTGAAATAAATGTGGTTACTCTCGGCTGATTTACAGTAATGCGTTAAAGCCGCCGTAGGTATGCCATGGCTCTCTACGTCAACGGCGTAGCCCGCAGAGGCTGCTGCTGCCGTAGCTTATGTGCACCTCTCCGGAAATGTAACCACACGACAGGGCGGTGCAAGAGCTGTCCTCAGCCCGCTTTTTCCGTACTTGCAGCGGCTATTCGACGCAGAATTATTAATCGGCCTTTACCTGTGACTCATGCAATTACAACAACAGTCCCAAGTAAAGACTTTGGAGCTTAGCATTGTGTTGCCTTGTCCTCCCTGTAGGGGGCAGCGTCTGACTCTGAGGCTAAGAACCAGGAACTGAGCAGGGCTGTGGAGGAGCTCACCAAAGTTGTCAAAGACACTGGAGAGGGTGACAAAATATATCCATGATCATATCTTAATATTTGTTGTTCTTTATTATGTTTATTGTGATCTTACTGCAAATTCTTTTTTTTTTTTTTGTTAAATATCAACGATTTGTTGTCTGTAGTCATCATAAGAAACAAAAAACATGTTCTGGATATAGTATCTTGTATTATTTGGCGTGCGTTTCACGGTTATGCTACTGTCTTTGCAGCTAATAAGGTACTGGGGAGGAAGCTGTCAGAAGGGGAGGCGCTGAAGTCCAAACTGGAGGCAGAGCTTAGCGAGAAGATAAAGAAGATGGAAAAGGAGCTGGAAAACACCACCGTGAAGGCTGCTGACAAACAATGCTGTGAGAAAGAGTGTGTGTGTGTGTGTGTGTGTGTGTGTGTGTGTGTGTGTGTGTGTGTGTGTGTGTGTGTGTGTGTGTGTGTGTGTGTGTGTGTGTGTGTGTGTGTGTGTGTGTGTGTGTGTGTGTGTGTGTTAATCTGAATTAATATTGAAAATGTGTACTTAGATGTTTCTTAATGTTATTTATTTCTGGCACCCGCACCTCAGCTGGCTCACAGTTTTACTACAATGGTGAAAAAGTGCAATTGCTTTAGAATCTGTAGGGGTGCCAAATCCAAAATACCAGAAGTTAAGTGGTGCTTTTTTAAACCACCGTTTTAGTCTATTTGATTTCTTCCATATAGACCAGCCCAGCCTGCTGCAGCCTGAGACAAACCTTAAACTGAACTCGTTATTAAAAAGGTTTCATACCTACATTTATTTTGCTTGTTCTCTCAGTTTACACACAGTTTTGTTTTTTTTTGTAATATATGTGTGTTTTCATAGTTTCCTTGTGTTTATAATCATGATTATGTGTTTTGTCCTCCAGGCATCCCTTCTCTGACCGAGGAGCAGTTGGACTCGATGTGTCCCTCAGCAGCCGCCATAGCTGAGATTGTCAAGCCTGGTATGAAGTTCTTTGAGGTGAGTTCAAAGCTGGTCATCAGGAGCACGTCAAACTATTTAAAAATTAATCAATTCACCTTATCAACCCTTCACCTCTTGCGTGTGCCCGGAAAGATAGAGCAGCACATGTATAACACAAATGCGTTGAATGGCTGTTTCTTATATATTGCCAGCTAAATGATGTATAAAATGTGGGAATTTTTTACAAAAATAATCGTAAAGATTACCACTTTATTTATATGAATGGAAAATTAAATCTCCAAAGTTTGTGGAAAGCAACCGAAAAATATAAACTCAACAACTCTCCACCCTCAGCTGTACAATGCCTATGCAGAGTGCCAGACGCAGCTCCAGATGGAGAAGCGGGAGACGCGACGTGTCAGCAGGGTTCTGGAAGAGATCGTCCAGGAGGTGGAGGCCAAAGCCCCTGTCCTCAGGCGCCAGCGGGAGGACTATGAGAGCATGCAGAAGTCCATGGCTTCCCTGTGCCACAAGCTGGAGCTGGCCAGAACGGTGAGCCTTGCGTCCAAACCTAAAGTCTATTTTGTATTATCTGTCTGTCTGTCTGTCTTTAATCTGCACTTTGTCAGTCGGTGGTTTTAAATAAAGAGGGAGACAGACGCTGGTTTTTACCTGTACAAGGGTCGGGTCAGAGATGTGCTCTCGAGCAGCTCTTTGAGTCGAACCGTTTAATTTCACGGAGTCAGAATATATTGTCAGTTCGACGTCACAGATACAGAGAATATACAGTCAGCTCGACCTCATGGGTACAGAGAATAATTGGTCAGGTCAAAATAAGGCAAGCTTTGAGGATGGGGCAAGCTATTTGGCAGGAACACAAGGGAGAACAAAATCTAAAAGGTATGTGAAAGAATTAACCCTGTGTGCTGAAATAAAGGTACATCACTGGGGCTACATGAAGTTTTGTTCTTCATTGTGTGGGCATATATGTTTATGTGATTACATGGATTTAGATATATTGCTACACTATCTATCCATCTATCCAACTATCTATCTATCTTTGAGTTGTTGGCAAAGGCTGTCATCTTCGCTTGTTGTACTTTCCAATCAGGAGATCCACAGCCTACAGAAGGAGAAAGAGGAGGCCAAGCAGCGTTCTTCTGCTTTGGAGAGGGAGAAACTCAGGACGGAGAGACAGCTTGAAGACACTTCCACCCAGGTACACACACCCACTAAAGCTTCAACTGGAAGCCTCCCCTTCACTTTAGCTGTAGCTGCAGTCCTGAAAACCTTGTCAATTCTTGTCCCAGTATTCAGAAAAGCATTTGTACTGGTTTGGGGGGGAGGGGGGGGTGTAATACTCCAATACAATCCAACTATATTGATTCAATTTCTGATCTGATTTGAACGTTGTTATATTGACACTTTGTTTTGAAGTTATGCAATCATTTTCCGCTTAAATTAAATGCCACGATCATCACAAATTATTATTATTATTATTATTTATTATTATTATTATCATGTTAAAATAATATTATGTAAGTATTTAATTTCTGTATCAGATTGAATTCGTTACATGAAACACTTACACTGAAAACTTGACGGCTCATTGTAATTATCGTCATGTATAAAATGTCAATATAAAAGCGTATTGTGAGTGATCTCATCAATATTGGATTGATTTGTAGCATTACCCGTTACGTAAAATTACGGGTTATCGAGTATTAAATAAAGGATGAGACTGACAAGAGTTAGCTCTTGGCCGAAGGTCGTCACAGAGGCCAGCTCCGAGACAAACAGTTTATGCCAGGACACACACAAGCTTATATAGCCATGGTTCATATTATGACATGGGAAGGATTCGCCATAATGTAAAAGCAATAGTGTGACTAGAAGTGGTTCGAACTGGTTTCAATGGGAGTTGTTTATTGTGACACGCGTACAGAGTATGTGCGTTATAGAGTTTAACACAATTGCGTTTCATTATATGATCACACAATAATACACATTTGTAGCAAATATTAATATACCCTTTGTATCAAACTCAAATCAAGTTGTGAGATCCTGCCCAATATTCAGCCCTAACAAATCACATTATTAATTCCTTTGCCCATCGTCCTCTGTCCAGCTCTGTTCCCTCCTGGTGGAGCTGGAGGAGGTGAGGAGCTCCCAGGGGCCCAAGGCTGATGGCGGTTCCACCGACATCTCCAGCTCCTCTGAGGTCACCGGTGTGCACCAGCTGACATTCCGCAGTGCCGAAGAGCTGCAGAGGCAGAACCAAAGCCTGCTGGGAAGGCTGCGGGAGCTGGAGGAGGAGACGGAGAGACAGCAGGGCCAGGCCACGTCAGCACGGTAACCACTACAAAGTGCAAGCCTGTGGGGGTTGTGCGATAAATATTATCGGGGCCTGACACTAAGTGGTTGCCAAGTTGGCCACCATGCAGTAGCTGTTGGTTGTCAAATGACAAAATGATTTATGTGATTATTATTTCAATATTTAGGGTTCCAGCCCTATAACTTTTGTTATTGTTCCGGGAAAATTCTCATAATTTTGAAATATAAAACTGTCTGGTACACAAACTTCGGCAGAACCTACAAACATGGTTGACATCTTGTTTGAACCGTTATGTCACAAACATCTGGTGGTGGAAGTTCCATCCAAATCGATCAACATACGGAGCAGAAATTTGCGAAAAACGAACCAAATTTGATCATTATCACAGGCACAATCCAATGCATTTCACGCCCAAATATGTCCAATCCAGATAAAAGTAACTGGAACACAATATTAACAGAATCCACCAAACCGATATGTCACAAGGATCTTGTGGTTTAAATTTCATCCACATACGGAGCAGATATTAGTGAAATACCGAACAACTTTGACCCAAAATATTCAGCTGGTCCTGCATGACTGACATGTCACTGTTTGTAAACAAACAAGATAAGATTTACAGTAAGACGCTTTATGACATCATCATGTTATTTACTATAAATGTACAGATTTCGATTGAGAATGTTCAGTGTGCACCGTAGACTCATAGACTCGTCTCTCTGTACTTGTTCAATGTTACCAACTATCGGTTTACCAACTACACTAACTAATGGTGTTTGTGGCTTCCTACCCGATATACAGTATGTCAATCGATTGGTTTGATTGATATTTTATCTCTTTGGTCCCCGTTACTTTGCCGGATTAATGAAAAATACAAAAAGATTTGTCCACAAAAACCCGTCACCACATTGAGTGCAATCAACTGGAATGTGTGACTGAGTAATGCGATCAAGATCCAACAAGGCTTGGAAAAATAGAAGCTGTGCAATGGTAATTACCCACAGAAATACCACAGCGTTTTTCATATTTCATGGAGATGTAACTTACAAAAAATGTTATCCGAGGAAAGAAGTCAACAAATAAATTAGGTCAGTTTGGCTGTTATTGTAAATCTACATGAATACGTCATAATTGACGTATAGGAGACACAACTTCACCTACCGTCACTTGGACTGCGGATGTACTTCAATATAACAAGGTAAGTTATAACAATGACAAGATTTTGTTTAAAGTTAAAAAATAAAAGGTGTTTTTTAAATAAAAGTCATGTATAAACATTTTCCTACACCTAAACTTAACAAACTTTAATGAAAAGGCAGAAAGTGTTTGTAGTGACAAATCCTTCCATAATAATTCTAATGCCAAATTAATGTTAAAGTTCAATAAATGTTGTCTGCATTATAATATAGAGAAGTAATCTATTAAACTGAATTTTTGCAATTGTACAATATTAACAGAAAAAATACAATAAAGAAGTTATTACCACTAACATGTATTCAGTTATTGTTTCTTCCTTTTTTATTTTATTTTGATTTGTGAAATTACATGGACATAACTATGTCATGTTTATAAGTTCAGTATATTTTGCTGCATTACATAAAAATCAAAAAATGTAACATGTGCCTAAAACAAATAAATTGGATCCTGTATATTGCTGCCTGCAGCTATACTCTTTTTTTTTTTTTTTATCGCAATTTTTACACAGTAAATCAATTTGTCAGGATAACTCATTTTCCTTAGTGACTGAGATATACCATGGTTATTTTTGTTTCAACATTTGAAAAGTGCATGAAAATGGGGAAACTCTGGTTGCAACTGGGCAACGAGGTAACTTTTATTTTTGGGCACAGTATTTTTCATTTTTAAATGGGTTTTAGTTTGAAGTCATGGTTAACATTACCTCACAATTCAGTATATGTATTGCTCAATTACAGTTATATTAATTAATAATCGCCACCCAAACGCTAACTGCCGTCTCTCTCCCCCTTCCTCCCTCTCCCTCTCTCTCCCGCCTCCCCCTCCCTCTCTCTCCCCCTCACTCCCTCCAGAGTCACAGAGTTGGAGGGCTCTCTTGACCAGCTGCAGAAGGAGGTGGAGAAGCTGAAAGAGCAGAGAAACCAGCAGAAGCAGCTGGCGGACTCCTGCTCCAGACAGAGAGACATGTATCGCATCCTGCTGTCGCAGAGCACCGGCTTCAGCCTGCCCCCCCAGGGTACCAGAAACCAACCACACCCTCAATTCACACACCCGTGCACATCCACCGTAGACATACTGTAAAAGCAACTGAGAAACGATCAGCATTCACCCTGCTGTGGTGCAGAGGCCCGGCTTCATACAGTCAAACTGGTGGTTATATCCAAAGTTCCAGCATTATTTTGAACTTGAAGGATGTGTCATGCCTGGTACAGAATCATGTGCAGTTTGGTCTAATCTCACTCACTCACTCACTCACTCACTCACTCACTCACTCACTCTCTCTCTCTCTCTCCCCCCCTCACACCAGGTTCAGAGTTGACCCCCCAGGCGGCTCAGCTCCGTCCCCCCGTTCCAGCTGCACGTTCTACTCCACAAAGAGCTGCTTCCTCTGAATTGGCGCAGACAGCACAGGCGAAAGCTGCCCTCAAACAGGTGTGTGTTCGGTTTAGAAACCTTACTTCTAATTTAGGGAATTGCTTCTGTAAAGCCCTCCAACAGTCAGCAATCCCTTCAGACATTCCAAATAAGAATGTCAGGGTGCTTTACTGTCATCCTCAATTATATGTGCATTCCAACACTAATCTCCACTGACGATTGTTCGTATTCTCTCTGTCTGTCTGTTTGTCTGTCCGTCCAGATCAACGATGCCTTCACTGTGTATAAGAAGGAGAAGGCGGAGAATGACCGGATGATTAATGAAACTAATGACAGGCTCCAGAAAGAGCTGACGGAGCTGCGGTCCAGCAAGACCAAGATAGCCTCTCAGTTAGAGTTCAACAACAAGAGGTACGGTGAATCTAAAGGAGCGCAAAGTGAACTCTCTAGACGAAATATCATATCACATTATTACTTTTGGCCCTCCATTATCCTAAACGGTCTATAGCCAAACTCTTTTCGCTGTGTTGTCAAAGTCTGGCTCGTCAAATGCCCGCGTAATTGGAGGCCCAAGGGCCAAGTCAGATCCATCAATAAATTCCTCCAGCTCTCCAAGCATAACAACAAATTATTTTTTTTTTTTTTTATTTTCATTGTAGTTTTTCTTCTTTTTTTTAATCTGCTCTTTGCTTAATGACATTGAACAAACTAACACTACTATCAGTCCCTTTTCATAGTCTGCAACAATTTTATGTTCTATTTAAATCCTTGTCGTCGCCCCCCCCCACTCTCTTGTTTCTCAGGTATGAGATGCTCCAGGAAACGGTGTCTGCCTACCGTAGAGAGATCTCCGCTCTGCAGGAAAGAAACAATAAGATGTCTGCCCTGAGCCAGCAGCACGAGTTCATCATTCACACCATGAGCCAGGACCTGCGGAAGGTTAACGAAAAGCTGGCACTGGAGGAGGTATGGAGAGAAGACTTTTTGAAAGCTTGGATGGATGGATGGATGGATGCGCACCTCATCCATTCCATGAGCCATTCCAATCAACATATTAACCAAAAAGGTGTGTGTGTGTGTGTGTGTGTGTGTGTGTGTGTGTGTGTGTGTGTGTGTGTGTGTGTGTGTGTGTGTGTGTGTGTGTGTGTGTGTGTGTGTGTGTGTGTGTGTGTGTGTGTGTGTGTGTGTGTGTGTTTAGGTGCGAGTGGAGAACTTGACCAAAGAGAGAGACATTCTAAAGCAGGCGGAGAGTCGATTCAACCAGGAGAAAGAAGTTCTCATGGCCGACCAGCGGAACCAGAACCTTCTGCTCACGAACCTCAAGACAATACAGGTGCCGCACCACTCATGGGACGGACATAAAGTGGACGTGTGATCTAAATGACATAACCTGGTGTCCAGGCTAATGAGACACACCCCTCTTTGGTTCGTACGTCTAGCTGACCATGGAACGTACGGAGACGGAGACCCGCCAGAGAATGAACAGTCAGATAGAGCGTTTGGAGGCGGAGCTGGTTGCCATGAAAACTAAGCTTGACCAGGAAGTGGAACAGCGACACGCTCTGGGACGCAGCATGGACGTAAGTGTTATCGAGACGCAGTAAACAGGGCGACTATACACGATCATTTTTAAAGTATCATATTTGATGTGTATTGCGGCTTGGCAACTATTACGTGTTTGTCTGAGAAATCATTTTCCTGTGCATTATTTTTTCTTTGTACTTAAAATTTTATTTAAAGCTGATAAAATCTACGTGGACCTGTCTTCCACTCAAATGGTCTTGTTGATTCACTGTAGTGATTTGTATTTATATTTGTAGCTTCCCTTAGTTTTCTATTTTGGCTCAATATGTTTGGGCGTCCACCTGGTGGGCTCTGTCTGTAAATGAGCCGATAACATGCATTATGCTAGAAGGCTGGATTTGGAAACACTGTACTGGACAGTTTTGGTCCCATCCTGCATTTGGCGTTTTTCTGTTTCAAACGGACTTCAACTGAACTGGGGCTTTAAGATTATTTTCTCTTCCCATCCTTCTCTCCCCCAGGCGCAGTTATTGGAGGCCAAGAAGCAGCTGGAGACCCAGAACACCTTGCAGCAGAAGACCCGGGAGTTGCTCCGTAGCTCTGAACAGCAGGTGGCGACACTGAAGGCTCAGGTAGCTGCTGAATCTGCTGCCACGGCAACCGCCTCCAGCACCACTGCTCCGCCAACCCGGGCTTCAGGCCTCCGGACTCAGCTCAGAGGTGAGCGGCAGTGCAAGATGGGGCTGAACAGGGAATGGAACTCAAACAGCAATTTAACAGAACACAATTTTCTAATCGCAAAGCATGCGATTATTGATTATTAAATAAATAAATAACTAGTTAAATAAATAAGGTTTTTTTTTATTTTATTATTTTACACAGTTTAACCAAAGGCGCTGTCCAGAGCCGGCTCTTCTTACAGGCGAGATAGGCGGCTGCCCAGCATGCCGTGTAATAATTATACTTGTAAACTTGTAAACAACTTGTGTAACAATTTAGGTGCATTCAAATTAATTATACCGGTTTATGATTTGGTTTCCAAAAACGAGTCTGGTGCCTTTTTTTATGACTGATTTTTAAGAACCCTAATCTGACACAAAGCGTCTCACCTGTTTCGCAGCGCCGGCATCCGCCGCCCAGCCGCCCAGCCAGTCGGAGCGTGAGCTCGCAGAGGTCAAAAACAGTCTGCGTGCGGCGGAGGAGCAGAGCAACGAACTGTCAGAGCAGCTGAAGAGCGCCAGCGCCACCGTGGAGCAGTACAGGGGCGTGGTGCTCACGCTGGAGGACAGCCTGAAGAGGGAGAAGCAGGTGCGCATTCTCTCGTTTGGCTTCTTTTATCCGTTTTCACCTTCACTCCCTTCCTGTCCTGTGCATACGCACACGCCAAATTCACCTCGAAAAACGCTCCATCTCTCTGTGCAGTCCCGCTCTCCCCTGGAGATCCGCCTGAAAGAGTCCCAGCAGTTGCAGAAGCAGCTGGAGAGGAGGATCCTGGAGGTGGAGAAGGAGAAGCAGCAGGAGCAGGAAGAGAAGAGGAAGGCCGTGGACGTGGTGGAGAAACAAGTAGGACTTTTACCAGGGTCATGTAGCATTTTTTTTCTGCTTTCATTCGCACCACCAGTAGGAATGCTGAAGTGGCAAAAGCCAATGGGGTTTGAGCTTCCCTTCCGGGTTCCGTTGAATTTACTCCGTAAACTTTCACTGAATTCACCCAATAGGTCAATCACCCAAAATCTGTTTCTGAATAAATTTGAGGCAAGAAATAAGCAATCAAGTTGCTTATTTCTTACACACCTACCAGACATCATTTGCTCAGGCTTTTGTAAGGCACGGGCTTGCAACGAGACACTGCACGCAGATTTTTTGTTTCATTCAGTGTCCCTGCCCTGGAGTGGGAGCTAAAACTTTTTTTAAAAAGTCCCTAGAAATGGCGTTGTAAGAATTACGATGGTTAATCGTTCCTGCGGTGCAGACACAAAAGGGACAGTCCCTCCAAAAGTTCTTCAAACTATGGAACAGTTCCTGCGGTGCTAAATGTCTGTGACCCCTTCTTCAGTGGTGATGTACAACTAGGAAAAAAATATATATATTTAGAATACATACGTTGCTAATTGGATATATTTAGCAATACATAATGGAAGCCATATTCTACCTGAAACTTGGTGAAATTCATAAAAAAAAAAAATTGGACTACTTTTATCGATGAGTTAATTGGGCACAAGGGTGAAAAGCAGGTATGGGTGGCCAAGTGTGACAATTTTGTCTCAGGAGCCATGGTCCCTAATGTTCTGAATAAACATCTTCCCTGTCGAATATATATATATATATATATATATATTATACACACACACACCTTTTCTGATAATAATTTAAAGTGTCAATCTGGAAGATTTTCATCGAAATAAATATCTGTTAAGTCAGTATTGTAGAATGAGGTAACACAAAGGTGATTGAGCCTCTGATGAAAGCCTTTGCATTTCCAGCATTCTGACGATTAAGAACTGGGTGTCTGTGGCGACTTTCTCACCATGCATTCACATGTATTCACTCCCTCACATACCTCACACCGCTTTTCGCCATAGGTGCAGCCAGAAACAACGAAAAAGAAATCTTTGAGATTTCAACTTTTTTTTATATAAACTTTTTTTCAACCTTTTTTCCTTTCTCCTTTTGTTCTTTCCTCCCTCTTCGGTGGAATTATGAGATCTAACTGCTGACCTCTCGATGTTAACGCATTCCTGTCTGGTCCAGGTTAGCGAGCTACAGCGTTGTTTAAAGTCCAGTCAGTCGGAACAGCAGGAGGCGCTGGAGAAGGCTGCTGCTGCTGTGATGCAGGAACAGAAGGCTACACAGGACAGCCTGCTGCAGGTACACATGAATTCTAAATGTATCTTTACATCCTAAGTCAGAACATGAAGAGTCACATTGTGAGTTATAAACCACCAAATGTATTTGTTAATTAATATAAGCAAACATATCGGTACATAGTTGATTTGCACTCTATTTCTGTTCATCATTATAATCTACTCTTATTATCAATGTATTTTCATGTGCATGATGTGACTGACAGCATTGAGGAAAATGTGATATACAGGAGATAAAAACATGACAGGGATGACACCAACAAATGTAATGGCTGTTTTTGTTTTTTGTTTTTTTTTAAGTGTCAGCAAAATTAATAAGAGTAAAAGTTAAATAATAAATTATGGGATTTCTTTTAACAAAATACTCTTACCTCTTGAATCCTATTGTCATTTCATGACAATAGGATTTCCCTTTTTATTGCGCTTTCTATCCTCCCCCTTCTTTTCTTTCCCTGGTGCGTTCCTCATCTCTCCCTGCGTCCCTCCTCCCAGACCAAACTAGCCGCCGAGGCTCAAGCGAAATACGAGCGGGAGCTGATGCTCCACGCGGCAGACGTGGAGGCACTGCAGCAGCTGAAGAAGCAGGGGCAAGAAGTCACCACCAAAAGGAAGCAAATGGAGGAGGAACTCAACAAGACCTCCGCCACCCTGCTGGAGAAAACGGCGACCTTGGCCACGATGGAGAGGAAGATGAAGGTGAGGGTGGATGAATGATGTATGGTTACTGTGACGTAGTTGGATGACTTTAAGGGTTCATTACAGTAAAGTTATGCAATTTTATTAGCTTCGTAGAATGGCCTCTACTTGCATGGTCATATTATCCACATTACTCATGATTCTTTCTCAAGTATTTTTTATGACGGCACCAGTAGTCGTCCCCAAAATATTGTCAAATTATGATGGCTGTTCAACTCACTGATCAACGTGTCTTCGCCGTGGTCCCCAGGAGGATCTGTCCAATCAGAGTCGTCGCTGTGAGGAGCTGGGGAAGCAGAACGTCCTGCTGCACCAGCAGATGGACGAGATGGTCAGCAAGAGCAAACTGCAGCATCCCCTGCATCAGCAGCTCAACGTGTCCTACAGCGAGGAAGGGAAAACCTCAGAGCAGATCCTAGAAATACTCCGGTAACGCTGCATGAAACACAGTGTCTGCTATGTTCCTGTGCATGTGAAGAGACTAAGGTTTTTGGCATTGGATGTGCAGATACAGAATGGATGTATGGTAGAGGGAAATCTCAGATATTTTAATAAATGTATATAATCTCAACAGTTTTATATATATATATATATATATATATATATATATATATATATATATATATATATATATATATATATATATATATATATATATCCCTTATAAATATGAAAATCTTCTTGTCCAATCATAACTAACTGTTTGCTAATATTATATATTTAGGATCGAGTTGGAAGCATATATGTCCCATGGTACTTGAACAAGTCAACAATCATTGTTTTGGTGCTATATGTGATTTCTCTACCTTCCTCGTTGTAAGTTTTCTGTTTAAAACATGTTGTTTTTTTTATTGATAAGCTCCATTAGGTATGCTCTTGACTCTCTGTGCTGCAGGTTTGTGCGCCGTGAGAAAGAAATTGCCCTGACGCAGTGCGAGGTGTTGGAGGGAGAAGCCCTTCGCTGCAGACAGAGGGTGGAGCACCAGGAGAGCGAGCTGAAGGAGCTCCAGGAGGCGCTGGACGCAGAGAGGGAGAAGCTGCAGGTGGGAAAGGAGAGGGACAGGGGATAAGCCTTTTAAACGTCTGAGTCATCATGTCATCAACGTGGAGATGATTCATGTAGGAAATGGCAGAAACCCAAGGAGGTGTCTGGATTGATCCCAGCTCTATCCGGCCAAAATGTTCTTTAGTTTTGTCCCTGATCTCTAGAGCAGTGGTTCTCAATGTGGGGTGCCAGGGGTCCATTAAGAGGTTCTTGGAGTCCCCAATGAAATGATCAATAGTTAAACTTCCCCATTATTTAATTTAAGAGATGATAGCACCACGAGAGAAAGTACAATAACGACTGTTTTAGCCATAGTTTCAATGTTATTTCCCCGACTAGAGTATAGACTGTAAATCAGATCTAACAATAAAAATCTTCTCAGGCTGTGACTGTTATACCATCGTTATGTCCAAAAAAATATATATATTCTCAAACCTGCATCCGGATAACACTGACGCTAGAGCAGAACCAGTCCCTCAAACATTCCCTGTATCCCCCCCCCAAGGCTATGACGAAGACCCTGTCGCAGCAGGAGCTGCAGCTGAAGAAGATGGAGACTGTCAGCGTCCTCCAGGAGACCAACAGGATGCTGAAGACCGACAGAGACCGACTGGAGCAGGAGCTGCAACAGGCCCAGGCTAAAGTAAGGCCCAGCTTTCAAAATAACACAGTATCCAATGGGAATGCCCCCAAATCAGTGTCCGAGAATACCCTAAATGTCCAAGTACCATATCAAACATGACGCATGGAAACCTCCACTCTCTCCATTGAAACTCAATGCTGTATCTCCCATGTCTCTCTCCCTGTCTCTCTTTCTGTCTCCAGGTGTCCAAGCTGCAGTCAGACATCAGCCCCCTGCAGCTTTCTCTTGCCCAGCTGTCTGAGAAAAGTGGTTCCATGCAGGCTGATAAGAGGTTGCTGGAGGACGAGCTCAAACGCTGGAAGGCCCGGGCACAGGTAACACCTGGGGACACTTGTTTTTTTTGTTTGTTTTAAACCACAATTTTGGTTGTTTTTGTTTGTTTGTTTGTTTGTTTGTTTGGTTGGTTTTTTTTTTTTTTTTTTTTTTTTGTTATTTTGTTTGAAGCCACCAATTTTCTTTTATTCATTATTATTATTAATTGATTTTATTCTTTAGCAAATGTGAAGCAATGTGTGTTTCCCTACAGCAACTGGTGAGCCAGCAGAAGGACAGTGACGTTGAGGAGAAGCAGAAGTTAACCAACGAGAGAGAAGCTCAGCAGCGACGCATCATGCAACTCGTTGAAGAGACTGCCAAGCTCAAGACTGAACAGGCCAGGTACAATATGGACGCCTTGCATTTCGTGATGTAATTTATGTCATGGCATTTGTCCAAAGCGATAAGTACTTTTCTCACCGTATCAAACCAACTATGTCACAGTCACAGCTAAACGTTCTCGAGACACAAGCAGCACGAGTAGAGTTATGGTCGGTTCACACTGCTGGCATACATGTACTGCAAGGCGACAGGCTGCAATGCATTTCAAACGGAGCTCGGCTTCATCCGGCTGCGAGGGCCGGAGCGACAACCGGCTACAAGCTGACAGCTTCACAGCGAAAAAACTAAAGTTCAGCAGGTTTCTCACTTTATGCAAATGAGCAGCACCTAGCGATAGCCAATAGGAGGGAAGATACGCCCTCAATGGCGCTGATCTTTGGAAAATGGATGCCCGAACACATGATTAGGCTTATTTTTTTTCATGAAAAAGTTCCCTTAAACTATCGATAAAATAAGGGACACATTTTAGGTCTCTCCAATAAGGACAGTTCTTTATTTTAAGGGACGGATGCAAAATTATTTATGTCGTTTTTTGAGAGGTGATTTATATTGTTACCAGCTCCACCATTTTAATGGGGGGAAAAAATGTACACAGGGCAGCATCCAACTAAATAATGTATATTAAATATGGAGAGGTTTGGAGGGGTTTGAAATGTTTGGCGCACCCACAACAGCCAGTCGATTTTGAGCCAACACTCCCACAAACGCCAGGAGCACGGAAGCCCTGTCACTGGTGGTGTGACGCTGGCATTAGAGAGTTTTTGTTTTTTGGGGGGTTTTTTTGGAGGTTTTTTTTTTATTTTTTTATTTTTTTTTATGAAAGTATGTTATAGATGGGGAATGGAAATAAGATGCTCATGGGGTAGAGAAGTCAGTGCAAGGGATTCAGTCCAAACCGATTATTTTTAATAGATTGTACATCTTAGTCCTAAACTAAGCTTAGTGGAGGAAGGAATTTTATCAATATTGCAGACTTGGACCATTATTTTGATCTCAACACAGCACTATGATTAAAATTGAATCTTCTTCTTTTCTTCTTCATTTTCTTTCGGCTGCTCCCGTTAGGGGTTGCCACAGCGGATCAATCAGATTTGTTGTCCGCATGTTTGATTAGGCATGGTTTTTACGCCGGATGCCCTTCCTGACACAACCCCCTCTATTCATCCGGGCTTGGGACCGGCACTGATGATACACTGGCTTGTGCACCCCCAGTTGCTAGATTGATATATCTATTTTTAAATCCATTAAAAACATCTAACATGCTTGTGTGCCACTAGTACAGAGAAATGCCTGTGGCAGAAGAACCTCAGAAAGGATGTTTCTTAATGTTGTTAGAAGAATTTTAAGAACTGAGCTGGCCTCCATCCTCTGGCCTCCAGGTGTGTTGCCAGCAGCAACTCGGCCCAGACCCAGCTGCAGGGCCTCAAGGATTCTCTGGCAAGGCTGACGGTAGAGAGGGACAACCTGAAGAAAGACCAGGAGGCCAAGAACAAAGACATCCTGGAGAAGAACAAGACAATCACTCAGGTCAAGAAGATCGGACGTCGCTACAAGACCCAGTACGAAGAACTCAAAGTCCAGCACGACAAGGTAAAGATAGTTTGTTGGCTAGATAGCACTCAGACCTAAGTGTAAGTCATTGTTGCTGCCTTGTTACAGTCCCCAAAATTCTCATACTCCAAACAAATCAATAAAAATAAAAAACATTTGGGTGGGGGAAAAAAAAACCCAAATACTTAAATCATACCAAATGATCTGCCAGTACTGTATGTTTATTTTCTCAAATATAAGGGAAAAATCTTCCACAAAACATTCTATTGATAAGTGAGGAATGATTTATTCTAGAATGTCTTCTTTTTAAAGTGGAGGACATCAAAAGCCCACTGATCCATTTTTTTTAAAAGAACCATATTAAAGTAGTAATGCCTTGAATTAGTAGGAATCCCTTGACATAACTAGATAATTAATAAAATTGTAACTGAATAATCTCGCACATTTCAATGCTGGTCAATTCATCTCAAAGTCAAACAAAACATTATTTTCAAGATGTTCCGTCGTATATATTGTCCTATTATATACTACATATTTTACAATGCAACGCCATGTCAAACAATCTGTAAGCATGTGGTTTGACAGGCACCACCATTCAACAGGAAGTCATTGAAAAGTTAAAGGACGAACTTTAAGTATCACTAACTACCAAACATCTAAACAAACTAATACCACCAATCATCAAAGCAAGGGCATCCAACAGCCATAAAGACACGAACACTACACATACATTCTGTTATCATGTGCTTTCTGTAGCTGGTGGAGGAGACGGCGGCCAAACCGGGAACTGAGGCCACACCCAGCCAGGATGTCCAGGAGGAGCTAACTCAGTGCCGGGAGGAGCTCGGCAAGGCCAGAGAGGAGCTGAGCAAGCACAAAGAGGAGGTGCAGAAAAAGCAGGGGGAGGTGAAAAAGCCAGATACAATTTTGTTTTCCCTTTGACATTTACACACCACCTTGAACCTGATGTACATTTGCATGTAAATTTGTTTTTTATACTTTAATCTATATTATTTAATCTATTGTTCGAAACACCACTAATACTATACTTGGTTTGCCGTACAGAGTTTTGTCAGTGATGCTGGGTTTTTTTTACTTTGTCTTCATTTGCAACTGTAATGATTGCTCAGATCTCTGAATAGGTTCTTCAGTTTTGCCATTAAGCTTCTGAGTTGGCTGTGATAGCTTTAAGACAACCCACCTGTACCCAGTATTTGCACATTCTTACATTTTTTTAAGTAAATAGTTTATTATGATTGGAAATGATTTTGCAATTTGAATAAATGTTGGATATGTTTCTTAGTTTCCTCTTTTTGTTCCCTCAGGCCCAGAAGTTCCAGCAGGACATGGAGGAGTTCCGTAAGGAGACCCAAAAGACTAAAGAACAGCTCCAGGAGGTCCAAACTCAGAACCAGGGCCAGCTCACACAGGTACCAGGCCTAACAGGCACTCCTGGTGATGTAGTGTCACTGGATCCTTCCCTGTCGCTTAGAGAACCCTTATAACGGCAATGTCAGCAATGTGAATTTTCACTTAATTCTTACTTTTAAAGTCTTTCATTTTTGTTCTGTAGGTCCAGTCTCAGTTGTCCCAGACCCAGAACACACTGCAACAGAATCAGAACCAGCTGACCCAGAGTCAGAAAGAACTTCAACAAGCCAAGACCCACAGCCAGCAGGTATAAAACACATCTATAAAACACATCTTGTATCTGCCTCATATTTATGTTTTGATGATGTCATTTTACTATTGCAACAATGCGTCCGTATAATTGGTAGTTTTTGCATTGTTTTTATAATAGTCATATTTATATACTAATTGCACATGACGCTGGAAAGCTCTAAAAATTACTGGAAGGGAAAAAAAAAAAGAAAAAAAAAAAAAAGGTCTATGCCTCGACTAACCCGCCCGCCAGAAACCAACAGATTCACTAAAACTAGCTGACCTTCTTCCATGTTGTTGTGCTTGTTTGTTTTAAGGTCCAGAACCAACTGAAACTATCCCAGTCTCAGGCCCAGGCCCGTCAGAACCAGATCCAGCAGCTCCAGAGGGAGCTCCAGCAGGTTAAAGACACCCTCCAGCAGCACCTGGCCAATCAGAAGGAACTGCAGCAGACCCAACTTACCAGTCAGCAGAGCCACAACCAGGAGGTCACCGCCCTCAAGACCACTCTCAGCCAATCAGAGGGAAAGGTGAGGTGGTATTCTTTTGAGATTAGATCACATCAGATCACACAAAATTTGATAAATTTTTGTCAAAATATCTGACGGAAAGATAGGGATAATAAACATAATGTCTCCTACCAGGTGACAGAGCTGCAGGGCCAGCTGGACAGTCTGCAGAAGGTATCTGGACACTGAATTGACCTTTCACCTCCTAATTTTGACGCCTTTCCAGCGAGGCTTGTATGGAGCTCGTCATTCATCCCTCCTTTCCGCCTTTCAGGCCGTTGGCGAGCGTGAGGCGGAGGTGAAGCTCCTGCAGGAGCGGCTCGCCGAGGCTAGCCAGGCCGTGGAGGCCAGCCAGGGCTCTCAGGCCGTCGACGCCGGGGGCAGTGGCGACGCTAAGCATATGCATGAGGAGCTAGTTAAACTCAGAAAGGAGGTATTTCAACTGTTTTGTATTTGGCATCTGAACTTCAGATAACTGATTAACCGCCTTACATCAGCCAATATCTGCACCAAAATGTCAATGCCTGTATTATTTGTGTAGTATAAAATGACGGGGTTTGTTGTTTCTTTTTTTTTTTTTTCTTTTTTAAATACAAATTCAAGATTTGTGTTTATGTTCGCTTGTGATGATCATTTACTAGTTTTATGCCATATGACATTTTACTGCAGTTTTACGGTCCAAATTCATCTAACTCTGGATTCATTGGATTGATTGATTAATTTTGATAAAAATTTAACTGTAATTGGAGAATATGTAATATTCAATCCCCAAACACTTCCCCACCCCAAATCACTGACCTTCTTAATGTAGTTTCTGTTAATGGCATTGAGCGATTCCAATAAATTATCAATACTTTATCAATTAAAATTTTCCAAAAGTGATGAAACATTTATTTCTGAAGGCAATATGAAAAAACAATATTTTTGTTGTGTAACCTAACAGTGGGAAATAGAGCTGGGTGATATTGACAAAATCAAATATATATGACACAAAATTTATTGATATATTGATACAATATTGATAACGGTATTTTGTGAATACATAAGAATTGCACATAGCAATGTGGATATGGATGTGGATATGTGGACAACTGAGCAGATAGAGGCAGTGCCTGTTTGTTTCAACAAAATCGCAAAAGAAGAAGAATAAGTCACGAAAAATCTCTAAATGTAATTGAATTCATGGGAATATGTTTTGTTTTGATTTTGTTGCGCAGTATTCAGAGTGCAGCAGCAGAGAGGAGCAGCTCAGGCAGCAGATGGCTGACAAAGACGAGAAGACCAAGAAGGCTTTTATGGGAGCCAAGACCAAGATCAACCAGTTAAACGGTGAGTTTCTCACACACACACACACACACACACACACACACACACACACACACACACACACACACACACACACACACACACACACACACACAGCAACTTTAAACTGTTTTTGTGATTTGATACTGACTTTTAATGAACTTTAATCACTACCAAATAATAATAATATGGTGAGCTTTGTCGGAACAGAGACCGATTTCTGAATATTTTTGCCTGCGAAATCGACCAATTCCAATATCAATCCCAATCTTTTGTGTCACTTCCAGCCAATGGCACTTGGCAGTATAGTTCAGCGGGACCTCGACGACGAGGAGCCGTTAAATAATTGAACTTCTTTACTTTCCTTTCTTGTTTGTAGGCTGTCAGGATCATGAAATTTAGATTGTCTTATTATGTATGAAAGCAATTATGTATGTAGTAGTATTGGCTTGTAACTGTGTAATAATAAACATGCATCTTAGGAAGAACAGACATTTAAGGTCATTGAACACTTAAACATTGAAATCCAGGTTTACATTCATTTTCCTTTACTCAACTGATGGAAAACGCACCTGATTCTCATTCTGTTTACCGCGACATTCCCGTTTTTGATCGGTAGCCATCAGAGCGCCCCGCTGCAGAATGTTCAGGAGTTTGCCCGATCTGACCCGCCGCCCGTACCTCCAGGTTTCAAGGAGAAGCTGTCTCAGGAGGTGGAGGAGCTGAAGCAGGGCAAGGAGGAGCTGAAGCAAAGCAAGGAGGAGTTGGAGGTGCGGCTGAGCGCACTCAAGTCGCAGTACGAAGGCCGCCTGCTCCGCCAGGACCGGGAGCTGAGGGAGCTGAGGGGGACGCTGGCGCACCCGGATGCCCGGGAGGAGACCCCCGATCAGAGCTCCTCCAAGGTAGGAGCCGACGTCTTACTTGGCCCGTCACGCGTCTCTTCACCTTGGAAGAGAAATCGTTCGCAAACAAAGTTGAAATTGGTATTCCTATTTTATTCATTTCTACTTCATTTTTTTTACAATAGAAAGATGAGTTTTGAATAAAACCGGTCTCAACTTTTTTTTTTTTTTTTGTCCACCCCCCCCAGGTGTCCGATCAGTCTCGTCCAGCGGAACAGCGACAGATCTCCCTGAAGAGCCCATCCCAAGACAGAGGAGGGTAACGGGCCTACATTTTCTCTCAAAAAAAAGAAAAACAAATTTAGCTGGTTGAAATTTTCATTCACAGAAAATATTTACACAAAATTGTAAATTTGTGTTGTGCTCTAAATATTCAAATACTGTGAACTGTGAATGCTGACCAATCACGAGACAAGAGCAGATTTTTGGCGCTCATATAAAATCTGTGGATGGGGGGTTGCAGGCTCTGCTTAATTCAATGTATTTAAATACATTTTATTTTGTGCTGACTTCTAGTATAACGTGTTTTGATCTTTAAAAATCAATTTGTGTCGTTTAGCTCCAGCTTGTCCGACCCTCCCACCGCGAACATCCGACCGACACCAAGTACACCATCTCCTAGCAACAAGCCTAGCCCATCTCCTGGCAACAAGGCCACACCTCGCGCCAGTATCCGGCCCATGGTTACCCCGGCGACCGTCTCCATGCCAACCCCCACTGCCACCGTCATGCCAACCACACAGACTGACAGTCAAGAAGGTAGCGCAGGAGAGTTTAAATATAATTATAATAAATGGATCTTTCAACTCCTTTCATCTGTTAAATGCTGCATGTGTAACCATCTTTGTTTTGGAAAGTAGCTTGTTCTATTCCTGTTTAGATGGAACTTAATTTCAAGCTCAGATAATAACAAATTGGGGGAATTCCTAAAAGTGCTAAAAATAAACTAAAATATCTGCGCTTCTAAAAACACTACTCACTTGTAGTCCAATATGGGCAGGTGGCGCTTCATGAAATTAAATAACAGGAACAAAGATTAAGCAGTAGTGAAAAATCTTTGCATTATCATAATACTATGATAGTAATAATAAGGGTAATACTACTAATGTTAAAAATAATAATAGTAGTGGTTATAATCATGGTACCACTTATAATGGTAAGGGGAGCCTAAGAGAGAGCAATGAAGGGTTTATTTTCCTCAACTAGGCACTTGATATTTCCAGACTTGGATGAGCTGATGTGAGTACTATGGGATGTTCGGGTGTTTCTTTCTGACAACATTTAATGTATTTAATGTTTATGTACCATACCGATAATGAATGAAACTCTGTCTGTCTGTCTGTCTGTCTGTCTGTCTGTCTGCTTCTTCAGTCCTGATCAGCGCCAGCAGCTCCATACACACCACCAGCTCTGGTCTTGTAAACACACCCACCTCCATGCCGCAGCCAATTGGCTCTCAGACCACCGCCTTCGTCCAGCCCACCCAGCAGCAGGCGTCCAATCAGGAGGCTGGGAGCACTATGGAGGCAGAACGACCGTCCACGTCCTCCGCTCTGATCGGCGCAGGTGAATAGGATCAAAGGACGAAAACGAATTGGACCTGTATAATCTGGTTGTATTGGTTTGGTAAAATCCGTGAAATAATCTTCAACCACGGCTGCACGCACTCAGGGGTTTCTTCAGTTCCGAAGCGTGTCAGAGAGGAGGAAGAGGAGACAGCGGAGAGCTCGCACACACCTCCCTCCACCAAGAAGCTTCGACTAAGACAGATCGTACCACTCCAGCAGGTACACGCACATATCAGGCCGATCAACCACAAATGAATAAATTATTTCGATGCAGGTCAGACGAGTGATGAGATTTTTTATTTATTTATTTTTTAATCTTTTCTTGACGACTTGGTAAAAAGTTTGATCCAATTGGTAACTAAGGGCGGAGCAGAGCATGTTGCTAGTTTTGGCACATTTTTCATTAGGTTTTATTAGTGTTCACACGGTCCTGTGTTATGCCAAGTTGGTATAACTGGTCAAGCACACTGACAGTCTTTACGCAATGACCTGGCGGCACATTCAGACGTCCATCGTCCAGTGTCTGGGATCTTTACTCACCGCTGCCGGTCTGTTCCGTGGGTGGAGTCCCGTGTCTCCTTGGAGGCGCTCGGCTTTTCATTCATAAAAAAAACTCTGCAGCCTCCAGTCGCGCGCAAAACCCGGGTCAGTATTCAACTTATGTAGTGGCATACACCTCCGTTTTAACATGAAGCCTTGTGCCACTGGGGTGGTGAGGAGAGGTCATTGCAACGCGTAACCTAGAAAAAGAAAAACATGAATGAGGAAAATCACTTTCTGTCACAAATTCACATTGTCAAGACAACAATGGAGCAACAGCAGCATACTGTGATCCTGGCTTTCATTGTTATGATTCAGTGTTCCAGCCAAATAAGAACAGTTGAAACACAAGTGTCAACATCCGTTTTCAACCCACAATGCACTGTATTTTGGTTTGCTCCCTTTATCAGGTCCTTAATTAAGTCCGATTACGTTCTCACATGTGACGAACCAGACCGCGGTTCACTTGGAACCGGACCCGAGTCCTGACTTTTTTCAGGAGGATCATGGTTCGATTGTTTGGTCCGGACCAGAGAATTTGTGCTCTCCTCTCCAAAGTAAAAAGCACTGTGGTTCGATTAAAACAGACCAAACAGGGTAGATGGGAGAGCACCCGACGGCATGGGAGGACAAACAATGAACAACAGTTGGCTGGCTGCACGTCTAATCACATTAAACGTGAATCAGAAAATCGACTTTGTGACGATTCACTCAGTCACTGAATGGAGACTCGGTTGCTGGGCTGCTCTTGTGACACTCGACACTCACTTGAATTAATCGTCATAATACGTTTATTGCAAACATAAATGTGACACCACTCCAAAACCAGGTCACAACGTGCTAGAAAAACATAAAAATAACAAACGTACGAATCATTCATGACTTTTACATGACTCAACTACACTCATGATACTCACATGAGTGTACACATGTAATAATAAGGATAATACTACTACTACTATAGTAGTGGTTATAATGATGGCACCACGAATAATAGTAATGATATATGCAAAAATAAAGAATATTTTAACTGAAGGGGAGCCAAAGAGAGAGCAATGAAGAATTTATTTTTACTGAACTAGGCTGTGTGTGTGTGTGTGTGTGTGTGTGTGTGTGTGTGTGTGTGTGTGTGTGTGTGTGTGTGTGTGTGTGTGTGTGTGTGTGTGTGTGTGTGTGTGTGTGTGTGTGTGTGTGTGTGTGTGTGTGGCTCCCCAGGTAGAGGGTGATGAGGGGATTGAAGGAGAGCTGGAGGAGGACGCTGAGATGCAGGACTCTGCGGAACACAGCCAGGTTTGTCCAACCTCAGTCAGTAGAACAGTCCCCCAGCCCAGTAGGGGGTGCTGGTTTCACACCCAACGTGTCTGCTGGGACAGCATCATTAATATCCTCTTCATGTGCGTGTCTGTGCAGGAGCTCCCAGAGGTGAATTTTCCGGTGGCGGAGGAAGACGGCGAGGAGTCGCAGGAAGCGGGTGTCTCTCAGTCCGTCCCCTCGGACCAGACGGCGCCGCAGGGCATCGCCCAGGGCCGCGATGTCATCGTGATCGACACGGACAGCGAGAGCCACGAGAGTAAAGAGGAGATGGAGGACAAAGAGGAGGAAGACGAAGAAGAGGAAGAAGAGGTTTTCTTTTCTTTTTCACTTCAACATTAAAGTGACTTCTCCCCCCTTCCCTTTGCTCATTTTCCGACTTGCGTTTGTTTTTTTCCCGCCCAGTACAAGGAGGAAGAGGAGGATGACGACGAAGAGGACGATGAAGACACTGGCGACGGAGGGATGGGAGGAGAGGGGAGTAACGAGGATAGCAGAGAGGCAGAAGAGGGGGAGGAGGGGGGGATGGGGGGCCAGACGGAAGACGGCGAAGCGTCAGACTCAAACAACGACGACGGCGAGGAGGAGGAGGATCCCGAAGGCTCCTCAGACAGGCAGTCAGATGCACTGGGAGGTAAAGCAGCACTGCCAAGAAAATATCTACAAAGTCTAATTATACACACAATCTCCATGTAGATTTTTATGTACATTTATGCAAACATACTCTATTTCCTACTTTTTTTCAGAATGAATTGTTGATACAGGGCTTTGTTTGTTAATCTTTAGGTTTATTGTGCATTGACACTTTTTTCATTCTTTATTTGTGTTACTTTAATATTGTTATTGCCTATTGTTTGTGTAAAACACATGTAATTTGAACTTAAACTATATATATATATATATATATATATATATATATATAATTTTATTTTATTTCTTAATTTTATTGTAAAATAAATGATCAAACTTTCTATTTGGTGTTAAGCCGTTATCGAAGGGTATCTTAGGGTGTGTTTTTGTGTCCAAGGTGACGGCGGCAGCATCGCCGCCCCAGACTCGGAGCCCCCCAGGGAGCTGCTGCACCCCCAGCCCTCCTCCTCCCCCGCCCCCTCCGTCTCCTCCCTCACCCCACGCGTCCCACAGCCCCGACGACCCCCTCACCCGCTGCCGCCACGGCTCTACATCCAACCCCCCGCTCCGGAGCTGGGCCCGCCACACATGCAGGTACACACGCGCACACACACAGGTATAGACTCACACACACATTGAAGAATATATTAATTTGAAAAAATCCTGAATCAATATATTAAATCAGAATAAGCATATACAATATTTGATGACTTAAATGCTTAAAAACAGCGTTAAAGCCTTCCAAGTCTGCAGTGAGACTAACGCTCGGTTCTGATTGGTCTGTTTAGAGGCAGTCCTCTCAGCTCCGCCGACCGTCCGTGAGTCGGCTGACGCCCGGGATCGGCAGCATGGTGAGCGCCTCGAAACATGGAATGCATACGTCGTTAGATTTTTATAGCTTGAGCTGATTTTTGTGTGTGTGTGCGTGTGCGTGTGTGTGCGTGTGCGTGTGCGTGCGTGCGTGCGTGCGCGTGTGTGTGTGCGTGTGTGTTCCAGCAACATTTCTTTGACGATGATGACAGGATGGTTCCCAGCACTCCAACCCTGGTGGTGCCACACCGCACCGACGGTTTCGCTGAAGCTATTCAGTAAGCAGCATAAATATGTTAAATATTTTTAATTTATATTTTATATACAGACGTGGATGAATTGGTACGTATCCTTACAGCTCATTGAAACAATGCTTCATTCCTCCTGAAAAGTGATGAAATTAAAAGCAATTTTCTCATCTATCCCTGCTATGCACTGTGAAAAGAGATCAATTATTGCTCGATAATTAGTATACATGAGAAAATTGCTTTTAATTTCATCACCTTTCAGGAGGAATCAAGCATTGTTTCAATGAGCTGTTAGGGTACCAACAAATTTGTCCATGTCTGTATTAAATACAGTATGTTTCAGGCATTTAAATATAGTTTATGATCCGTTTACTTCAGTTTTTCTGACATATTGAGGCTTACGTAAAACTTTTCACCACCTGGCAGTGGTCAGTTACTGAAAGATCGGTTTGCTGTTTTCAAACCCACATTCCCGTCGATAGCATTGTGCACGTCAGTCATCTAACCCGGTGCCATGTCTGTCCACAGCTCTCCTCAGGTAGCAGGTCTGTCCACCAGGTTCAGGTTTGGACCTCCAGAGGACCTGCTGCCTCAGTCCTCTGCCTCCCACTCCGACCTGGGACAGCTGGCATCGCAAGGAGGTAGCGCACGCACACACACACACACACACACACACACACACACACACACACACACACACACACACACACACACTGGTTTGAAGTCAATTGTAATCCTTGAATACTAATGTCAGGTCAATAATTACACATCTTAAAATTATTTTGTTTTGATTTGGAAGTTACATATTATTAAATGACTACATGTTTGTTTGGTGGGGGGGCAAAGCAAGAAAATAATCATCTGGGTAATTTTTGAGCAACCATTTGCATTGGAGCATTTAAAGTGACAATAGTCGCAGTCCACCTTTAAGTTAAACCACCTTTTAAATGATATAGTTTTTTTTTTGTTTTTTTTGCAAAAGTAAAATTTTGTGGATTCTTCTTCTTTTGGTGGCTTAGTTTATTCAATTTTCACTACACATGAGATCCGCCAACACCAAATGACATCTTCAACTGTAGATTTGCATCATTAACATGGTGATGGTTCAGTGAGAAGATGAGAGACATTTGTATTTGTGCAGGTCTTGGTATGTACGAGTCTCCTCTGTTCCTGGCTGCACATGAGGAAGAGGGCGGAGGAAGGAGCGTCCCCACCACGCCGCTACAGGTGGCTGCACCAGGTAACACACACACACACTAAAAACATCCCATCCCACTCACTTTAAGTTGCTCTGTGGTGAAATGTCCCTTTAAATTCCAATCTCTGTCCCATCTCTCTCTCTCTCTCTCTTTCTCTTTCTCTCTCTTCGTCTCTCTCTCTCTCTGTAGTGACCGTCTTTACCGAATCTCTGCCCTTAGACAGCAGCGACAACATGGCCTCCCAGTCTGTTCCCATGGTAACGGCGTCAACAGGTATGACCGCTGCAGGAGATGACGGAGATGAGGTCTTCATGGAGCACGAGGGGGAGGGGTGAGATTATTTTGCATATTACTTTTAGATGAATTTACAAAAAAAGACAAACATAACTAATGGTGTTGAAAAAGCCTAAAAACTCTTCAAAGAGGGAAAATATTTTATAGTCAGCTTAGTACTTACCTGCAATACTTGAAATTTGTAGAGAGGTGATTTGTCCGGAAATCAGTCTTGGAATACTATAAAATGTTGTCTTTTAAAAGAAGAAGATTTTACTCTGTGATACCTGCAAACTCAATTGAAGTTGGCGCTCTGGGAAACTCTTTCCACGTTTCATTCCTCCACGTGTTTCTGTGGATGTGGGTCCTTGATGTAGACACTGAGTGCTGCTGTCTGTGGACCTTTTCATCATTAGTGGACGACATATGATGATGTTGACCCCAGTTCTTGTTGGTTCACTGTGTGTGTGTGTGTGTGTGTTTGTGTGTGTTTGTGTGTGTGTGTGTGTGTGTGTGTGTGTGTGTGTGTGTGTGTGTGTGTGTGTGTGTGTGTGTGTGTGTGTGTGTGTGTGTGTGTGTGTGTGTGTGAATGGGGTGTGTGTGTGTGTGAATGGGGTGTGTGTGTGTGAATGGGTTGTGTGTGTTTCCCCCTCAGCTCCAGTGTGGAAGCTTCCTTGGACAGCCAGCCAGACATGGAGTCCACTGGAGCACAGAGTGAGGAGGTGGCGCTGCCCTCCACCAGCCAGGACTCCGGTAACACTGGAACACTACATACTCCAATTTTATCAGTAACTCTTCATGTCTGACTTTTCATTGCATTTATCTTCATTGAATTCATGTTTGTAGACGGCAGCGGCATCACTCAACGTCGCCCCCTTGTCGGCCAGCCTCAGACCAGCAGCCTAGCAAGCAGAGGAGCCAGAGCTGGAAGGGGGGAGGGCAGGACCACGCTCATCCGCAGGGGTAGGGTTTTCAAATGTCCCACGTAGTCATAAAAGTAGGTCATATTCACACCTTTCCCAGAACATTTCTTGCTACTGGTGAAACCATGGAAAAGTCTCCTGTTGAGCTTTATTTCAGATGTTTGCAGTTTCATTTGATTAGAATGCTTAAAAATGTATAATGAACAAACATAAAATGTGCTTTTGAAAGCGTCATTTTGAGTAAATTTCCCCTTTTAATTTTTTCTATTCACCACTATATTCTACTTTGCATTTTTTGATCTACGTTCACAGGCCAGATGCAGAAATGTTGCTTTCGCCCAAATATATTTTAAATATGTGACTAAGTTGTATCTATACTCGTAAACGTCTTCCTCCCACGGTCCGCCAGCCTGACCCTCAGCTTTTTAAACAACTGCACTGACGTGATCGGGCTTGTAAAGTTCCCGTTCCCATAATAAAGTCGACCAAATCAAGTGTTGCAGTGATGAAGCACTTTATTAGAAACACAAACATTACTCCCCCACCCCAATGCTGATCGTTGTTTTCCTTTCTTTCTTCCATCTCTCCAGGCGTGACTTTCTCTCAAGGAGGGAGAGGAGTGCTGGGCAGAGGAGGCTTCCCTCAGTAGTCATGTGATCTGTCACCTGGTCTGTTCAGCCAATCACATGACGCCACCCTCTGATTTTGGTTCATTTTAGACGTTTTAGAGTTCCATCGATCGGCTGCACCGATTGGAATTTTTTATTTTTATTTGTGATTTGTAATCTTTCCGCCAAACAGCTTAGTTTAAGTCGTTTAATCTAGTTGTGTTTTCCAAGTGGATTTCACATGTTAGTCATAGCCGTGATAGTTTTGTCATCTCATTCCTTTCTTTTTTTCTTTGTTTGAATCTTTGTTATCCTGCGTCACTGCGTTCTATGCTGATGCTGTTTTTGCTAATAAAGTAAATAATAAGAAAAAAAGAGCTTTGTTATGATGTTGCGCAGTCAGAACACGGGTCAAAGAACCAGAACTGCTCGAAAATACCATTACCTTCGTGGTCAAATTGTGATGTCGTAAAATTTAGTATTATAACCCAGGAAAGGTATTTTCCAGCCGCAATGGTTCAATTGCACAGGGCTGTTCTAGGGGCACTGCAGCCAGCGTCTGATGGAGTTCAGGGCCAGGGGGAGTCCAGGGCTCTGGTTCGGGTTCGGGTTCTGGATCGGGTTCTGGTTCTGCCTCGCGACAGGAGCGCTCTGGGTTGCCATGTCGGCAGAGGTCATAGGGTCGAGTCCCGCTGCCAGGTTGTAGCTGGACAGCGCTGCGTTGGGTTGGGCCAAGGCAGGCAGGTCCCCGGTCACCGTGACGATGAAGAACAGAGCTGAGGAAAGGACAGTGCATGAGGGGTTAAGGACTCTGGATTTTACAGCAGCTCTTCTCAAAACTTGCCATGCAATTCATTCATTAATTAATTTGTTTATTTAGTTTTTGGGGTTTTTTGGGGTGTTTTTTGGGGATGTTTTTTTTTTTTTTTTTTTTTTTTTTTTTTTTTTTGGTAAATTTATTTCTACATTTTCTGGAATTGGCAAAATTTTCAAAAGGGTTGAATTTGCATTAATTATTTTGATCGCAAAATCCAGATTTCCTGGAGGAATAAGGATCAATTCAATTTTCTCAGAGCAAACTGTTAGAGGTATAAACCTCCAACGAACCTCGTGTCCGCACTCTAGGTACTTGCAGAGTACCGATATGGTCACTGAAGATTTAGCTGCGACAACAGTGATGTCACAAATTGTCAAGACTGTTTATTATTATCAATACTTTGTTGTTATTGTAAATTGTATTGTGTAATTTACACATTGCTGCGCTTCAGCTCAATCAGAACATGAAACTCACCAAGTTTGAAAAGTGGAACATGATCTCGCTCCGAGCAGCAGCTACGTTACATTTACTTGGTGTCTGGTTATGAGAACCGGACTTCTTGGTACCGGTACAAGTGGATCCCTGGTTCCAACAATAGGATGATTTGTAAATGTGATTTTTTTTTTTTTTTTTTTTTTTTTTTTTTATTTCTCCGCTATACGCGCCAGTCTGTCTTCACAGTAGATCCTGCTCCGACAGTTTAAAATGCGCCGCTTTACTCTTACGTCCGGAGAAGACGTAGTGGTCGTACTGGTCCCTCCTCCGGGGGTCAGGCATGGAGAGAGCGGAGGTGATGGGCGTCGGGAAGCTCTTCAGAGACACCGCGATGTTGATCACTCCGCCGAGACGCACCTCTGCCGAGCACGGAGCACAACGTCGAGGGTCAATTGGGCGGGTCATGCCGGCGTTGCGCGCCCTCTCCGGGGCCGCCGACCGCAGCAAAGAGCGTGAGGGAGCGCAGCTTTAAAATGATGAACGCAGAGGCGAAAGGGCTACTCACCGGCCTTGCGTGCGTTGCGGCGCTTTTGGGAGGCCGTCTTGGGTTTCTTACCGCAGGACGGGGTGCTGTTCGGGGGGAAGGAGAACTTCTGCATGATGTCCCCTGCAGGACGGGGGAGGTGAGAGAGGAAGATGGGGTGAATTAACCTGCGTTTGGTAATCTGGTTGATAATTACCTCCATTAAATATCAAAACATATTTGAACGCCTTATTATTATACTAATATGGGTAATATGACCAAGCAGGTAGAGGCATTGATTCGTCAAACTTCATAAAGTTGTATTTCTTGACTCTAATGCATCCTTAAAGACAGTATTTAACTATATATTAATGTGATAATCAAGACGATATCTAGTCTTACAGTATATCCCAATATGGCTATGATATTGATACGTTGCCCTAAACTGACCCCTTGGCTAAAAAAACGACCCCCAACTGTGTCTACCTCTGTGTCCGCTCATCTGCCTGTTTTCCTCATCTAGTCATTCAGCTTCTCACCCTTCTTGAAGAAGAAAATCATCTCGGGTCGCCCCCTACTGGCCGGCACGGGCAGCGCGGCAGTGATGACTCCTGTGAGGCCCGAGAATCCAGAGGCCAGAGGCTGTGGGAAGCCAGGCTCGACCGCCATGTTGCTATCTAGACGCCAGTACTGGTCTCCCTGGGGCAGGAGAGAGAGAGGGAGAGAGAGAGAGAGAGAGAGAGAGAGGGAGGAGAAGAGAGATATCGGCCGTGTCCCTGGACGCCACTGCCCCCCTCCCAAACCCCTCACCCAAAAGACGAGACGCGCTGGTTCCACTTAGCAGTAGTATTAGAGGTATCAGCACCTTGATGACGTAGGTCCTTCCCTCGCAGTTGGCGCGGGTGAAGACGGTGTCGACGGGTGCGGGGACGCCCAGGGTCTCTGCGATATTCCGGGGGGGTCCGGCCGAGCGGCTGACCGGGTCCACTGCCCAGAAATGCTCGCCTGGAACGCACAAGCACACACACACACAAGCAATACATTCAATGCACGTGAAAACATCTGTATTGCACAGAACATATTTTCGGGAGCTGTTATGGCTCTTAGCTTTTCTAAATATACGTCAGAACCGACTGAAAGACAATCAATTTAATATCAATAAGATGCTTTGTGTCAAAACATCCACTGAAGAATCTTCTCATTTTCTTTCTTCTCATCTGCTTTGAGTTATATATCATCATATATATATATATGATATATATGTGATATAATTGTTACATGTGCGTTGCCGGTACCAGGGCTTCCCACTAAGTTTGTGTGTTTGGTGTAAAACCATGTCCGGACCTTTGAACACCAGTAGGGTCCCGTTGCCCAGAGCCGTCAGTGCGTTGATGGGAGCGTCGCTGCACAGGTCCACGTTGTCTAGAGGCGTCAAACACAGAATCGGACGTTTACTCACACAAACCAGAGCCTGAGTTGAGGACGGTGCTGGAGCATTTAAAATGAATCGTTATGAGAGGAAATGAGCGTTACTCAAGGATGTACGATGGTTATCTTCAAAACTAGAGTTCCCATCTGGGGTCATTGAATTTACTTATTATGTCGTTGGATGTAGAAAAAACTGCAGTTCTCTACTTAAAAATCAAAATCACGTATATTGATATTGTGTAAACAAATATATATTTTTGTTTAAACAGCTGAGGGTGAGGCCATTTGAAGGCTTCATATCCAAAAGTTGATTTGGTTTTGTGAATTGTTTCAGGTTGGTGGTATTCGGTCATATCCATCTCTAATCTACCTGGGAAAAAAATGTTAATGTCATTTATTTTCTCATTAGGTGGACCGACCGACCCTGGACTGGACCGGTTTAAAAGTAGCTAGATGATTTTGGGATACAAAATCCTAGAGCGAAAAAAAATCCATGAATCTGATCGTATGAGAATCTGTCAAAAGGAAGCGGGAATGGAAAGCCTCCTCGTCTCACCGCCGCCCTGGCCGGGTCCGGGCGGAGCAGGTCCCGCTGCAGGCGACAGCACCAGCCTGATGTCGACGTTCCCTCCAGAGGCGCCTGGATCGGACTGAGCACCCACTGGACGGAGAAAACACAGGTGAAAACAAAAGATTGGAGTGTTTGGAACAGTTCTGTTTTGTTGTGATCTCAACTGTTTATACAGAAAGCGTTGTATAGTAGAACAGTAGTATAGAAGTACAGTATAGTAGGATAGAAGTACAGCAGTATAGTAGTACAGTAGTTTAGTAGTATAGAAGTTCAGTAGTGTTTCTGTGAGTCGGCCTAATGTTTCCTTTTTCAAATAATTATTTTAAAACAGGGATTCCCAACCTTTTTATTTTTCCTCCTTCCTAACTCAAACCGGATTCGATCTGTGACCTATATAAAAAAATTTTGTTGTCGTTTTTTTTCCCCAGTCGGTCAAGGTTTTGAGAGCATACAATACAACGTTCGACTGTTAGGAAACATGCTTGTCCCCTTTGACTTCTGGCAGCTGCTTTTGGGGGTCCCGCACCCCAGGTTGGAGACCACTGTTTTACCGGCCGGATCGGCTCCAGACGTGACGTTCCGAAAGAAAGACGGGAAAGAGCTTGTCTCACCGCCTCGACCGGCGTTGGCTCCGTCCCAAGCCGCGAGGGGGTCGATCCCGCCGGGCGTCCCCGAGCCCCGGGCACCGGCACCGGCACCGGCGGGTTGCGCACAGGAGCCCCGGCCTGGAGCGTGGAATTAGGGTTACCAAGGCAACGGAATGTCTCTCAAATGCAGGAATGTCGCGAGAGGTGTCGACGTTGAGCAGAACCAGAGTTACGGTCGATCTCAACATGAAGAATCATGACTACGCCTTCCACGCAACTACTTTTACCGTTCATGCCTTCCTCGCTCTCGCTGTTGGAGTCGCCCCTGAACTGGTCCGATTTGGCTTTTGCTGTGGGAAGAGACAGAGTTCAGTGAAATGGATGGAGACTCAAACACACTGTGAGGTAAGTGATTTAAGTAGATATTTCAGCTATTTAAATCACTTACATTTTAGTTGTTTGTTTTGTTTGTTGTTTGTTTGTTTTTTACTCGGCGAGGATTATATATCGTTCGGGGATTCCCAAACCTTTTTTGAGGACGACCCCGTAAAGAAAAACAGGTAAAGGTTGCTCACACTTTATCTGCCTATAATAAACCGATTTGTGCTTAAACATTTAACTTCAACCTTGCCGACGAAAGTCTGCATATTTCACCATAGAAATATATTTTGTGGGGGGGGGGATAATCTATACGATACATAACAGCTGCTGCGGCCACGCTGCAGTTCATTTGAGGGCAGCTAGTTTGGGAGCCCCTGACACGGGTTGAGTTCTACAAATCCACTCTCTGAGGACCTAGAAACGGCAATGAAGGTATATTTCTGCTGAAACTGTAAGAAATAGTCGGGGGGTGGAATGGAAAGTGGAGACCACTGACCCTTCCCTACGCCCTTCAGCGCCTGGGAAGTCCTTTGTCCTTGGGTCAGCGCCGGTGCACCACCATCACTGGGCTCTGCAGACATGGAGCATTGAATACACTCTGAGTGTATGTGTGTGTGTGTGTACACTGAAAGCGCTCGGATGGTTTGTGCTGTTGCCACGGCGACCGCGGACCCGGTGGCCGTACCGCAGTGTCGCACGTAGTCCTGGCAGCAGGTGTTGTAGCGAGCGCAGTCCGGGTCACATTCGCAGGACCGGCCTCGCCTGAAGGGCTCGGCGCAGCGCCCCCGGCAGGACTGAGCTGGAGGGGAAAACAGAACAAACGCTCAGACATTCCCCCCTTTGAAAGGTATCGAAGTCACTTTTTAAAAGCCCCGACGCCAAGTCACACCGGGCAGGAAAACTACAGGGTTGCATTGCGATCTGTAGGTGGGAATTCAGGACGAGGTAGAACTGCTGGCCACGCCCTAAAGTCACTCTATCTGTCTTACACGGGTCCAGATGAAGGGTCTATGATCAGCTGATGATCGGACATGAACCTTGACGTGTTGCTGCGGCGGTGGAGCAGTTAAAATGAAACAATCAAACAGCCGCGCCCTTCTTACCGCTGACGCAGGTGGCTTCAAAGTCCTCGCAGCACTCGTTGTGAGTCAGGCAGCTGAGGTCGCAGGTGCAGAGCTGACCCCTGGAGAAGGGCTCGCCGCAACGACCCACGCAGCTCGCTGCGCACGCACACACACACACACACACACACGCAACATGGTTTATACATGCAACGTTTGACATACAACACAAATTATAGAAATGTAAAATGTGTGTGTGTGTGTGTGTGTGTGTGTGTGTGTGTGTGTGTGTGTGTGTGTGTGTGTGTGTGTGTGTGTGTGTGTGTGTGTGTGTGTGTGTGTGTGTGTGTGTGTGTGTGTGTGTGTGCCTGTGCCTGTGCGTACCCGGTCCGACGGCAGCAGTGACGCTCACAGCGAAGGCGACCAACAGGAGCAAAGGTGAGATCTTCATCACACGCTGCATCATCGTCACCTTCATCTTCAGCCGATTGTCCATGGAATCTGCAGCACGATACAATCCTGTTTTTGTTTTTTTTTTGTTTTGACTGAAGACCAAACAACATTCACATGAATTACATTTCCTTCACGCTTTTAGCCGTCCGGCGGGAAGTGCGGGAAAAGTGTTGTTTTTGGTCAGATTATTATTATACTTCTAGCCATTCTCGGCAGAAGGTGCCTGGTTCATCAAACTTGGACCACAGCATGTCTGGACTGGCCCAAATACAATCTATTCAATAGACTTTTGCTACGCTCCATAGTTTGACCACAATTAATTTACAAAAAATGTCTGGGTGGGGCCAATTTGCCCTAATCTGCCATAACTCAACGGATTGTGCTATCATCATCCAATTTGCTGATATGTGCAGGATATGACTCTGAATCACTGTGAGAAATCTGGTGTACTTTGGTCCATCGATGGCGCTACGGCAATCGTATACTTTTTTAACATTTGGTCCAAAACATTTTTTTCTCGTTAACTTCCCTACAAATTCGGTGGAAGTAAACAAAGTGGCCACCATCAGCCAATCAAACCAAAAGACATGATTGAAAACTCACTACGACAGATGCCTCCATTTAGTGAACCACTGATTGAGCCACTGGTGAGCCTACGTTTGCAGAACGGAAAAAGCCGCGGATGCGCATCGTTGTTTCACCGTTTGTTCACATCAAACGCCGAAAGTGGAGCGGAGCATCTCTGAAAGCAACTGTGGCCGTCCCGTACGGACCGCCTTCATACAAACTAATAATGCCCGTTTCCATAAATGAACACCTTAGAGAAATGTGTCCGATATGTGTGCCAATTTGCAATTAATTAAGAATTATCCTTTGTTTGAAGAAAAGCTATAAATGCAGTTCGGTTGTTTGAGAGACACGGCTGAGCACAGACGACATCATCTTCTCCATGTTGAACTGCATCACAAACACCAAGGACATGTTTGTGATGTCGCTCTTTGTGATGTTGCTCTTTGTGATGAATATGCACAAACGCGCGACAAATGAGTCCTCGCCCGCGCCACGTGCCCAGAGGAACAGTCGGAAACACGAGGCGAAATGACAAGTCAGGCAGAGAGGTCAAGCGAGGGGGATGCTGCTGCTGCAGGCTTTTTGCACAGCGGCCCTCCCATCAAGGTTTACAAGAAAATCCAGCAACCTTTTTATTTTTGTTTTTGCCTGCAAACTTCCCACGAAGAATTTCACAATGGCGTCGCCTTTCCGTCTTGAGAAATATGCGACGTTTTTGCATGCAGCCGGCAAGCGATCACAGCTGAAGCTGCGAAGTGTTGACAAGAGTTTGAGTAAGTGGACATTTTACGTTGTTATTGTTTATTTCCCTTTTTTGGCTTGTTTACACATTGGTGCAATTGCTGCCACGAACCTGGACCCGTGCGTTACTGCCTGCAGCCATATTTGTTATTGTATTATATCAGATTCAGATTAAACCTGGTTATATGACGTTAGATCATACGGTCACATACGGTTTCCTTAACACAAAGAGTTAAGGAAATATAGTACTGCAGTATTTATCAGTAAGTTTTAAATAGATGGGTAGATTCATAGACAAAAACATCGACAGATGGATAGATAGATGGATAGAAAGATAGATGGATGGATACAAAGATACAAAAATGTATGAATAGATGGCTAGATAGATGAAAACTGTACATAGATGGATGATACAAAGATGGATGGATGGATAGATAAAAGAAAAGGCAGACAGCTACAGAGAGAAGGATGGACGGATAGACGGCAAAATAACGACAAAACTCAATGAAAGGGGTGAGATGAGATGAGTGATTCTTACCTCGTCCGTCGATGTTTGCTCTTCTGCTTCTTGTTCTTCTCTCGTTCTCTGTCTGTAAATCGAACAACCCTTTATATAAGAGACGGTCCTGCTTGGACAGGAGACTTTTAATTAGAGCACACACACACACACACACACACTCACACACACACACAGCAGACTAATTAAAAGGTTGCAATTAGACTTCCTACATGGACAATAAAAGCCTCCTACACATTGTGGGCGCTCTGACCGCAGGTGGAAAGTAACTTGCTCCACAGATGGCGGCGCTTTGTTTGAATATACGTACAATGTTATATCATTTTTTCCACGCTTCAAGCCTTTACCTCTGCCTTTTTTTTTTTTTTTTTTTTTTTTACTTTGGATAAACTGTTCAAATTAGAATATCTCATTGGTTTTCCCCAACATTCCCTGGCCAGACCAACAGTGACATCATAGTCTGTGAACTGTGCACAGAAACATACACGTTAGGGCTGGCCATAAGTCATTATAAGCTGCAGTGGGTTTCTCAACACGGGATGGTTTATTCATCATCTGATATTGTGATGTATTATTTATGTCATGGTAGAATTCCTTATGATTATTATGGTATAATGTACTCTTCTATGTCGTCTCACTCGGGTGCTCTCCAGAGGAGAAGTAGAGTTCCTTCTTCCTTCAGGAACATCAAATTATTTGCGATGAATGTCAAAATCTTTTGAGAATAAATAAATGTTGGAGAAAAACATATTTTTGAGATTTTTATTTCTCAAGTTTGTCTGTACTTTTTTTTTTTTTTTTTTTCCAGAAGTTATTTAGACTTTTATCTCAATATTTTTACCACCTTCCTAGTGACCTCCCTGCTACCCTCCTGCAATATGACCTGATGTACCATCAATGAAATGAAAGAGATGATATATTTCTGACATTTCAAAAGCTTTTCCTGGACTGTGTGTCCACCGAGGGACTCCTTCCGAAGTTCAAGTTCCAGACAAATTTTCAGGGTCTTGAGTGAACCGTCAGTATATCTCTTTGTTTCAGCCTGAATCAGAATGAGTTTACTCCGTCCGGTGCATTTACATGTACGATGAATTGGTCCAGGTAAGGATTGGTGCATTTCTACAGACAAAAAGCATTTTAAAATAACTCAACAGTCTGACAGTAATAATAATAATGATAATAATAATAAAATTGAACCAAAAGTCAAGTTAAAGTGAAAATAAAAATTTCCAAAATACACAAATAGCCAAAAAATACAAAACATGAATGGTCATATATATGAACAATATACAGAATATAAAAAATGTGATTCTATGCACAGGATAAATTATTGGTCTTGGTAGAGCTTGGTGGAAGGCTGGCAGCTCTGATCACCATCCTGCTGAGTTGTGTGTGTGTGTGTGTGTGTGTGTGTGTGTGTGTGGGTGTGTGGGTGGGCGGGCGGGTGGGTGTGGGGGGGGGCCTTTGAATGTGTAAGGCTGTCTTTCGATAGGATTTAAGTCTCTACATCATTACAATGTCGATTGCAATTGATTACGGACGGACGTGCTGTAGAGGTATTTCTACTCTTAATCCCAGGGTCCGGTTCCCAGGAAACTCTTGGAAAACAGTAAAAAAAAAAAAACGAATAAATATAAAATTGAATAATGGCCTGGTTTGTTGGAGGGCGGAGGTGAGGTGAGAACGGAGAGGGCAGAGATGTCTGGAACTCCTCAGGTTGTTAACGCCGCAGCTGCACGGTGACGAAACGCGAGCGTGATTCAGCTGCGACGGCGGGGAACGAAGTCCAGACCACACACACCAAACAACCACAGCCACTCCCCACGCTCCCACTCCCACTCCGTTCTCACTCACCTGCTGCTGCTGCGCTGCACAGGGACACCACAACGCCGCAGGGGAAATATAAATAGGCCATAAAAACAGAATTCCAGTCGAGGTCCTTCGATACAACAGTCTATAAAAAAATACAAATAAAATTCAAAAGGCAATTAAAGTGTTGAAGCTCTTTGACTTTAAACGTCCTTTAGAATCAGAATTAAAAGTACTTCATGACTTTAGGATGTCGTATTCCACTGTGAAGAAGTGTTCCATCCTTAATAGACAAGATAGGATATGACTTAAAAGTGCTGATGGTCCAGGCTCGGGTGACCTTTAGATTTCAACAGACTAGAAATGACTCAACCTGAAAGTTGAATCATTTCTACCTGTCTGTGCTACACATAAATAGATACAAATCATTAAAAAGTCAAGATATTTGATTTTAAAAGGAGTGGAAAACATGAATGCCCCTTTATGGAATTACTCTGGTCAAGTACAAATACCTTAGGTGTGTGTGTGTGTGTGTGTGTGTGTGTGTGTGTGTGTGTGTGTGTGTGTGTGTGTGTGTGTGTGTGTGTGTGTGTGTGTGTGTGTGTGTGGGGGCCCGTTTTGTGATTTTCTTTCCAGAAGTTAATCCTGGGTGATCGTCAGCTCCTTTAACGAGCGCAGGACGAGGGCGTGTGGTCGCAGTGAGGTGCTCCGGTTGGTCCAACGGATATCTGAACGCACATCGTAAAAAACACTTTACTAGCACCCCACTGTGTCACCATGTACAGACTGTGGCAACACACACACAGTCAGACGCACGCCCACACACACACACACACACACACGCGCACGCACACACCAACACACACGTCGCAGGGTTTTGAGAAAGACGGACATGTCATAAAACATGTTTTCATCGAGCGTCTGGACACGACCAGACACAAAAAGGAGAGAGACGTTGATTCAGTCTCGGAGGGTGAAAATGATACATGATACAAAATGTTTGCCTGCTCAGTTTATTATTGTACGTTGAAGTGTGTGAGGTGAACTGCTGCCGTGCATTTGTTTCGCGTGTGAAGGCTTAGGGATTACTGCTTTAATCAGCAGATTATTGGTATTACCATCTCTCAACATTTTCTTACTACTGCATAGTGTGTAAACAGTAACACATCCATCATCAGACTTTGATATAAACGGTTTAATGCAGTGTTTCTTTTCTAGAATAGAAAATAGAAATAAAAGGAATAGAGAGATATACAGTATTCAACAGTACGCACAGTAATACAGTAACACTAAACAGAACAATACCCAGTAACCCAGTACAGTGACACAGAATGCAGTTCAGTTTGCTATATCCCAGTACAGTGATACAGTATTCAGTACAGTACCGTACCGTATGCAGTCACCCAGTACAGTGACAGTATGCTGTACAGTATGCAGTAACCTTATACCGTACAGTATGTAGTAACCCAGTACAGTGATACAGTATGCACTCACCCAGTACAGTGATACAGTATGGAGGACAGTATGTATGTAGTAACCCACTACAGTGATACAGTATGCAGTCACCCAGTACAGTGATACAGTATGCACTCACCCAGTACAGTGATACAGTATGGAGGACAGTATGTATGTAGTAACCCACTACAGTGATACAGTATGCAGTCACCCAGTACAGTGATACAGTATTCTGTACAGTATACAGTCACCCAGTACAGGGATGCAGTAACTGAGTACAAATGTATCCACACATTCATGACGAGTAGATTGGACTACTGTAATGGCCTATTCACCAGCCTCCCAAAATCAGCTGTTTAGCAGCTTGTATATCTACGCCCCAAGTAAATGGAACACCCTGCCGACCTGAGAGAGGCCACCACACTCAACACTTTTAAAAGCAGCTTAAAAACCTTGCTGTTCACTCCAGTCTATGACTTGTGTGTGTGTGTGTGTGTGTGTGTGTGTGTGTGTGTGTGTGTGTGTGTGTGTGTGTGTGTGTGTGTGTGTGTGTGTGTGTGTGTGTGTGTGTGTGTGTGTGTGTGTGTGTGTGTGTGTGTGTGTGTGTTCTGTATGCTGTGAGATCTGTTTATTCTGCACTGATTCTTATGATCACACACGCTTTATATATTTCCTTTGATTGTATTTCTCTGTAAAGCGCATTGTGTTGCCCTGGTATGAAATGCGCTTTATAAATAAAGTGTGACTTGACTTGTATGCTATAACCCAGTACGGTGACACAGTATGCAGAACAGTATACCCTAACCCAGTACAGTGATACAGTATGCAGTACAGTATACTACATACAGTACAGTAAGGCAGTGGGGCCTGTGTGTGTGTCTCAGTGAGGACCCCTGGTGAGTTCAGCATTGACAGTTCTTATGGCTTGAGGGAAGAAACTCTGTCCTCGTGACTGCGGGGTGGTGAGGATCCTTCATGATCCTACAGGCTCTGCCTTTACACCTCCTGGTGTATAAGTCCTGCAGGGAGGGGAGGGTAGTTCCAGTGGTACATTCAGCTGAACACACCACCCTCTGCAGGGCCCACCTGTCCTGAGCAGTGCAGTTCCCAAACCAGGCAGTGATGTTGCCTGTCAGGATGCTCTCCACCGCTCCAGAGTAGAAGGACTTGAGGATCCTCACGAGACCCGGAATGTCTTTAGCTTTCTGAGGTGGTAAAGACACTGCCTCGCCTTTCTCATCAGAGTGTCTGTTTGTGAAGTCCATGTTAAATCCTCTGTGATGTGGACTCCCAGGTACTTGAAGCTGCTCACCCTGTCAACAGAAGTCCCATTAATCAGCACCGGTGCGTGCGTCCTTGGTTTTAATCCTCTCCTTAAATCCATAATCAGCTCCTTAGTCCCTTCCGCCATTCTGTCCATCCCATTCTCTTGAAGAGATATCTCAGGGGGAACGCCTGGAGGGAATTTCTCAGAATTTTGCACAAATGTCCACTTGGACTGGAAGATGAACTGATTAGAATTTTGCAGTTGCAGTGTAAACTGCAACTTGACTGCTTGGCAGAGGCATACGGCCGTAAATTCTAGTTTACCATTGACTTGGTACGTCATCAATATCTTTTTATTTAATTTTATTTATTTTTTGCACTTAAAGCTGTGGAATATCTCTACTATGTTTACAGGAATCAATAAGTTGTGGATTTGAACCCGTCACCAAGTACACTTCTGAAAAGTAATGCAAAAAATATTACATTATATGATGCAGGTCATCATTTATTTCTACTCTGAAATGTTCAATTTCCTCATTCAAATTTTGATACTATATATTATCTTTATTGAATATGCACCACAGCCGCCATTGCTCTTTGGTTTAGTTATAAAACTATATTGCTGGACCTCAATCGCTTTAAGTCTTAAAAAAAAAACAAAAAAAAACCAAATACACAGAAACATGACTGCAGATAAACCTTCAACATGAGCTCTGTCGTCACCTGGCGGCGATCAGCAAAATTACACTCACCGAGAGGGCGGTGCCAAATCCACACGACATCTTAAAAACAACAATAAAATATGAAGTTCCCATTGACAATTTTTCGTAAGATCTAAAGGAAAAATTTAGCAGAAAAAAAAACGTCGCTCGGGTGCCTGTTTTCTGCACGTAGGAGCTTATTCCCTCGGAACTAAAGGTGCAGGGGTGTGTTTCCCGTCGGACGCGCTGACTGAGCACAGGCGGGCACTGCGGGGTTGTCATCGTCCTCCACACTTCCCTCTCGAGTTGTTTTCAAATCGAACACACGTTCCCAAACTTGGCGGCGAGAGGCTGGCGCTAGGACGTTAGAAATTATTACGTCTAACGGCAAGGTACGTAAGTCACGGCAACTTCTTGATTCAGGGAATTCGAAACGGATCACCACAACGAGCTTTGGTTCGGAGTTTATTGGTGAATAAACTGGACAACGCAGGTCCTCAAAGTCATAAAATGTCCTCAATCCAGGTTCACAAACGTTGGGCCGAAAAAGTCTTTGGTTCTCAATGAGAATTTATGAGTTATTGTCTTATTATTGTTAGATGTATTCTTTTTGTTTTTGTCAAAATGGAAGTGAAGTTGGTCTGAATAATCCCTGATGTTATAAAACTCTAAACGTAGCGCTAAAGCTGATACCAACCTGTAGAGAGAAACCAACAAAACCCTTGAACGTACCTGGAAAAAAGTCAACCTTTCTAATAGTTTAGAAAACCATCTAGCTAATAACCTACCCTGATACTAACCCCCCTGTAGTAAATATACAATACTTACCTTTATACCTGCAATCATTTATTGATTAAGAGACTATTTTGTCCAGAAATACGTCTAAAATTTGATTAAAATTGGCCCAGAAATGTGGGTGGTGATCACACCCTTATTAGCCTGTTGGATGCCTCTATGGATGCTACATAAGCTATTTTTAAATTGTCTTAATTTCTTAAATATCATCAATTGCATTTATCATGGACCCAATGCAAGATTAAAGGCCACATCTCCCCAGGAAAATATATTTTAAAAATCTTGGTAGTTGGTTCATGTAATGTGTTGGTGTAATTTTGTGGGAATTGAAAGCTTGCTTTTCCTTTTTGTTATATTCGTAGCTTTTCAAACCAAGACTTAATATCGCTCTGAAACCCGACGTTTGGAGACTTCGCACGTAATTCAGCCGCCCCGTCCACAAATGTTTAGCGCCGCCCACACGTGAAGCCACGCCCACGATTCAAACCAGCGGAACGGGGAAAAGAGTCGTTCAAAGACAAGAAAATGTTTCGATCGAGAAATCATTCCAGAAATTGTTCCGTCATCGGATGCAATGAAGACAACCCGATGGGATCATACCACACCCTCCCGAAAGACAACATGATAAGGCGGGAGTGGCTGGATTTCATATTCCACGGCTCCGTTCCTGCCGAAATAGGCTCACGTGTTTTTGTGTGCTCGCGGCATTTCACTCCCGACTTGTTCGTCAATTGGACTCAGTTCAACTCCGGATTTGCAACAAAACTCATCCTGAGAGAAGGGGTAATCCCTACAGTTTTGGAGACAACTTCGAAACCTAGACCTTCGAAACCTAATGCTGTAAGTACCTGGAGTTTTACCATAATATTCCTGTCGCTAGATATTAAAGGTTCATACCAAACTCAATTCTCCCAAACTTAGACGTTTGCTGAAATGTTGATGTTTTTGAAATCAATGATTTAAGTCAGACAATTCTTCATATGAGGAAGAATGGAATGGAATTTTTCCCTGTGGGGAACATTTCTCTTTGTAGCAGCAGTGATAAAATGTGTTTTCACACATGCTATGATTCAACTAATGCTATATAACATTGACATGCTTACGCTGACAAATAATCAATCATCTTACCTTGTGCTAGGGTTGTTCTTCTGTCTTGCCATCAGCTGGAGACCATATGGGTTGCCAGACTGATCCCATGGAGAAGATATTTTTTGGGACTCAACAGTCTAATGTGACGCTAGGGCCACACCAGAAGAATGCAGGTTTGTTTCATTGGATACCTTTTATATTAAACCACAAAACCTCTGAGCTCATTCTCAAATTGAGTGTTTTTTTTTGTTTTTGTTTTTAAGCCGTACAGGCAACAGTGAATTACCACAACACAAGCATGATGACTGAACCCATCGCAATGCCGCTGACTTCCCTGCCCGTGAGGCCCAGAGCTGCTAAGAGACGTCGCGTGGAACTTGATGAAGAAGAGGACGGCGTCCGCACTGAAATTCCCAACTTGCGGAATTCCAGGTAGGGCCCAGCCAAGTCAGTGGATGAGTCTACAATTCTCTGACTTCAACGTTTCAATCATTTTTTAGATTGTTCATGAATGCATGCACACCCCCCCCCCCCTTGTGTTTTTTCTTGTATATTTGTGCAAAAGCGGACCTGCCCAGAAGACCAGTTACGAATCTGCGAAATACATTGTGTATGAGAGCTGCCTCCTCGAGCTCTTTGAGGAGTGTCCCGTGTGCCAAATGGATTGTGAGGTCAGATCCCGAAGCCGTGGGACTTTCCTCGCAGTTGAGCAACTGTGCCCACATTGCAAGTATTTTCGACAGTGGAAGAGCCAGCCCATTGTTGGAAGCACTCCAGCAGGAAACCTCCAGTTGTCGGCGGCGATCTATTTCACCGGGGCCTCCTTCTTTTCACTGGAAAAGGTAATATGATTTGAAGTTTGAGTTTGTATAGTGTTGCACATTGATATCGTTGTACTCAGTATCCTCGTTTTATACCGTTAGGTCTTCAGAGCCATGCGTTTGAAGATGTTCAATAAGGACACCTTCAGAAAACACTGCACATTAAACCTTGAGCCAGCAATTGTGCACAAATGGAGAAGTCATCAGGATGCACTGCTCCAGCAACTCGCTCACAACGACAAGAACATCATTGGCGGTGACATGATGGTCTACTCACCAGGTACCACGTGGCAGGTTCACCCTATCAACACAATCCCACCTTCTTTCTGTACTATCTATTGCATAAATTAATGAGTTATGTTTTTGATATCTATAGGGCACTCTGCTCAGTTTGGCAGCTACTCTGTCATGCACCTTGAGAGTAACAACATCATTGATATCCAGCTCGTCCAGGTTAGAGCAGATGGACAAGTTTGTTTGAGTGCATGCTCACCTCCAGTGTGCTCTACAACCGTGTACAGGTGACTGTACCGTACACTTTTTTTTTTTGCCGTCATCTCTTCTCTAGAGCCATGAGGTTGGTTGTCCTCGCCTCATGGAAAAGGAAGGTCTGAAGAGAAGTCTGGAGCTTTTCAAAGCGAGACGCGTGCCTCTTGATTGCATCGTCACCAAACAGCAGCGCCCACACATTGAGAAGTTTTTAAGAGAGCTCAACATCAAACAGCTTTATGATGTCCAGCCTCTGGTGAAAGGTGGATTCACAGTCTTTTCAATATGTCATTTTAAAATTGGGTATCTAGTTTAACGAGGGCTCGGTATTGAAATCCAATGCCTATGGTGTAGATAGCATCAGGTTTGGCGATGTTGGTGTGGTTTCTGTGGCTTCCTTTTGCATTCACTATTTGTTTGTAATTGCCCAATGTTACTCATTGCTTTTAGGAGTTTCTAAACAATTACGAAAGATTGTGAAAGACAAACAGTGTGCACCGCTGAAAGAGTGGCTGCGCACCATCACAAACCACATGTACTGGGCTGCAGTCTCTTCCCATTCGGGACCCATGAAGGTGGCGAAATGGACGTCCCTCGTCAATCACCTGCAGAACATACACAGTCATGAGGATCCGCTCTTCCCAAAGTGTGCACATCCGGACTACATCTCAAGGGACAGGGCCAAGTGGTTAAAACCAGGTGAGCGCTCAGAGTAGATGTCTGCACACACAGAATTGTACTCTATGCTGCCTCCTCATTTGACTTTGACCCTTCTCTTTTTAAGGGTCAAAGTCTGTGGACAAACTGAAAAAGCTTGTGACAAACAAGAGAATCTTGAAAGCTGTAGAAAAACTGAGCCCTCACTACCAGACCACCTCCCTGCAGTCTTTCCGTCATGTCATCTTGCATTTCACGCCCGGGACTGTGGTCTCTCCATTTCTCGAAAAGCTGTGCAGGTATTGCATTATTTACAAAATGTTTTCTTATACAGCATATATCTTACTACTGTGCCTTGTGTAATCCCACTTTACCGATATTAATTTAGGCTTTACCTGGCTGCCATGTACTTCAATGAAAACACCGGCCGACCCCGGGAAACACCATCTTGTGAAGGTTTTGTCTCCAGTGGTGAAACCTCAAAGTCAAAGAAAGAAGGATACACAGCTCAGCCAGTTACAACAAAATCAACATTCGGTAAGTCAACAAAAGCTATCAAAATAGCAAAGATTGTCATATTTATCTTTGTTTTACAGATTATAGTTTTATCTGTGGGTCGTTTAGAGGTTTTTTTTTTTTTTCAATTTAGTCAATTGAACCAATTTTAAAGAAGGGGGGCAAATGTGCAAAACTTGAATGTGTTTTTAGTCTCAAAACAAACTGGACTGGACTCCATTGGCACGACGATGAATGTAAAACATAAGCTGTGTCCAAAAAAGGCAATTTCCATTCAATTTTTTTTCAATATCAGGAGATTTCAATGCAGAGAATGCTGGATTCTTTTTTATTACAATTTTTTTTTTGAATAAATATCACTCTCAAATTTGACTTAAACGCCATTTAAGTGTAAACTGGATCCAACTGATACCTGCAGACACCCTGGATTACGTGGACGACCTGATGGGGCTCCTGTTTGAGAAGGTGCTGCAGGAGCCAAGAGCTTTCACAGATGAGCTTTTGAAGATCCCTGTCCCAGAGGAGTTGAGATCCCCGTCCCAGAGGAGGGAGTGATCACTGGGAGCGGGAGGGGGGGGGGGGGGTGCTACTGCAAGAAAGGTACCTTTAAAGTAAATCATGTTCATACACTCTGTTAGTTCCTGATGTCTATGTGGAGATGTATGTAAAGAATTCATAAAATTATTAATAAAATAAATTAAACCGTCAATCTGTCTCTCTCACAATTTGTTGGTTTGGTTCATCGTGATTATCCTCCAGGCAGCCGTCTGCTCAGTGAAATGTTTTTAAGGAACAAGTATTAAGGCACAGTGCCCGTTCCGTCACTTAGGTAAATAGGTCTGGAAGCTGATTAATTTCGGGGAAAACAAAAAGTCTGGGCTCAGACTGTTGGAATAAAGGTCCAGTGCTTGATGTATGTTTTTGTCCCGAATCTCTGTACAACAAACTCGTCGTTCAGTGGACATCTGCTCCCACCTCCCACAGACAGATGTGACCTTGTCTCCAACCTTGGAATTCCAACCAGGTGGTTTAATCTTTTTCTCACTCGGCACAAGGCTCTGCTGTTCACAGGGGGAGAAAAAACAAAAAACCTAAAAAAAGGAATGGGCGCAGTAACATCTCGGCTGACTTTTAAGCATTAGGGGATGGAGGACTGGCATGAAGATGATGTGTTGTTTGGTTGGGGGCGAGGTGGGGGGCAGCGCGGCTCATGTGATCGTGGATCCTTCTAGATCATCACTTTGTTTTTCTCCCCTCTGTGTCTCTGTTCCCCTCCTCAGTTTTATCCGGCTCTCCCAACTCTGTCGTTCTCTTTCTGTGGAGTCTCCAGCCATGCTCCCGGTGGCCCCCGGCCTCTACATTGGCGCCGCGGCCGACCTGCACGACGCCCAGGGATTGGTCGACGCCGCCGTCAGTCACGTCCTGTCCGTGGACTCCGTGGACCCGGCCGCGGCGCTCCCCGCGGGCGGAGGGTTCCGGCGGAAGTGGGTCAATGTTTCGGATGAGGCCAGCTCCGACCTCCTCAGTCACATGGACGACTGCTTCCTCTTCATCCAGGAGGCGTTGGAGGGGGGCGGGGCGGCCCTCGTGCACTGGTAGGGCTCTCGGGGTGAAAATATAAACATCATGATATCTGTCCAGTTTACTTAAGTAATACTACCTTGTCTTCCTCTATGGGGGACAGGAGGTAGAGCGGGTCGTCTAGTAAGCAGGAAGGTTTCCGTTTCGAGCCCCAGCTCCTCCTGGTAGCGTGCTGATGTGTCCTTGAGCAAGACACTTAACCCCCTAACTGCTCCCTGGAGCCTCTATAAGCCAACCCACTGCTCCTAGATATACGTCAGCTACTAGGATGGGTAAATGCAGAGAAATTGCAAATTTCCCCGTTGTGGGACTGATAAGGGTATATAAATAAATTTAAAAATGTTGTGATTTTGTCTTGCCCCCTACTTTCAGTACTTTAGGGTCAGGATTGATCACGACAATGCATATTTATTAAACTTGCCCTCATAATGCATTGTGGGATATGCAGTGTTCGCATTCTAGGATATTTCACCTGGCGTAGAATGTCATCCTGGTACTTTCCCCCACATTGCATTTGATGCACACTGTGGTTTTGGACAGATGTTGACTTGGTGCACCATTGTGTTTCAGCCAGGCAGGTCGGAGTCGCAGCGCCACCATTGTAACGGCGTACCTCATGAAAAAACACAAAATGAGCTTCACTGACGCTTACGGCAAACTACGGAGCTCCAAACAAGACGTGCAGTAAGAAGTCTGTCTGTCTGTCTTGTCACAAGGACACCCCGAACTAACTGTCCAACACTAGCTGAAGTTGAACTTAATTAACCTCTTTAAAAGTTATCAGGCCCGAATCAATTCACGCGTGTTTTTGTTCAATGGCTGAACATGGGCTGACACGTGCGCTGTAGCAGTGGTCTGTGAGCAAATTATTTACAGAATACCAGTGAGGCTGCCACGCCGATGGATAAACTTGGTTTTGTTGCGTGTCGCAGGGTGAACAGAGGCTTCGAGGAGCAGCTGTGTTTGTACGAGGCCATGCAGTTTGAGGTGGACACCTCCAGTCCTCTGTACAAACAGTACAGACTGACCAAGATCACAGAGAAGTACCCTGGTACCCGAAACACACTGTTATTTCAGTTTAAAAAAAAATCTGTTCGAGAAATACAAGCCTTGTGTGTGTGTGTGTGTGTGTGTGTGTGTGTGTGTGTGTGTGTGTGTGTGTGTGTGTGTGTGTGTGTGTGTGTGTGTGTGTGTGTGTGTGTGTGTGTGTGTGTGTGTGTGTGTGTGTGTGTGCGCACAGAGCTTCAGCATGTGCCCAGGGAGCTGTTTGCTGCTGACCCCGCCCACTCCAGCTCCAGCGAGGTTTCCTATCGGTGCAGGAAATGCAGGTGAGTGGTCGTGGCTGCATGGAGCGTCTGGGTCGCAGTACATTGTCACTGGGGTCAAAGTCAAGTCTTTAAACTGAACCGTTGCACATTCCTGCACAAACTGTACAGCTTTATTAAATTTTTTATTTTACATATTCTTATATATTTTAATAATATTTTACTTATTGTTTTACATTTATGTTTCATGTATGCACCGAACACCAAGACAATTCCTTGTTCGTGTAAACTTACTTGGCAATAAAGATTGTTCTGATTGTGATGTCTCTACGAATTCCTTTTTTTTTTTTTTTTGCCGAAAGACTCACATTTTGGCATGATGCTGTTCAGCGTTTGGTTTGAAACACACAGAGCTTCACCCGTCCTGACTTTTAAGTCCACCGTGTCCTCCCACAGGAGAACTGTTTTCCGGGCCTCCAGTCTCCTCAGTCATCCAGTAGGGGGCGGAGCTTCAGCGTTCGGCCACAAGAAGCCCAGTAACCTCACTGGTAAGAGAAACTGTTAACAATAAAATTATCTATTTTACCACACTTGCATTTACCCAAGTGTGAAAATGGAAAGTTGGGAAACATGCTTCATTTAAACTTCTGGAGTGACTTTACAACTTCACTAATTGTACAAGAATGGTGCCGTTTCTTGGACACGAGAATAAAGCACACAGTACTAGACTGCTGCTCACTGAGGTTCTCTGCTGCAGGGATGTAGTTGAATTTTATCTGCCGTCTTGTTAGGAGAAGTCCAGTGCACATCGTACTTCATCGAGCCGGTGCAGTGGATGGAGCAGGCCTTACTGGGGGTGATGGATGGGCAGGTAACTACGACGCACGCACTCATGCATATTTGTGCAGAGTCCAAAGCCCGTACTATATACTACATTCTACATCTGTACAATAGTGTTAAAACATTTGGGTATGTGAGTCTAAAGAATAATATTTACAATCAAAATAACAAACACATACGTGTATTAGTCCACAATATCTCTATATTTTTCATATTACAAAATAGTTGGACAGTCACACAAATTGAATGTGTCCTCCTGAGTGTATTTTACTCATTTTAGACCTATTATGAGCTCTCTGTACATGATTCAATATATATATATATATATATATATATATATATATATTTTTTTTTTAATCAAACCACAATGTACGTTAACTCCAAAATGTTGAGCAACATGGTAATCCCTCATGGTAACTCCAGGAGGAGATCTAGCAAAAGGGAAACGCAGGACACTGGAGCTCCTTTACGCAGGGTGTTTCACAGAGCGGACGCCAGGGCTCAGTCTTGAGAGAGATCCTCTCAGTGGGACCTGGGCAAGTATTTGGAAAATAGGATGCAAACCAGGAGAGTGCCAATGCAGCAGCACCATGCTCGTAAAGGGGTTTGGTGGTTTGACTGTATCGAATGGCGCAGACAAGTCAAGGAGAAGCTTTTTCAGTGCGGAGGGCCCTGTGATGTAGAGTGGGGAACCCATAAAACCCGGATTGAGGAGGGTCCAGGAGGTTGTTTTAGGAGACTCGTTTGGAGTCCTTTTTTTTTTTTTTTTTTTAAAGGGGGCTTGGATGGAAAAGAGATAAAGGTCTGTCATTAGCGACCGGGTCAAGGGGGAGGGTTTCCTAAGTGGCGGCTTGGCTCCGGCAATCCTGAAAGGCAGCGGATGTGAAGAATTTAGGACGGAGAGGAGTCGGTGGGGGCAGTGTGGAAGGTTGGGGGGGGGAGTGAGGAAGGTCAGGGCGTCGGTGCAAGTGGTTTGAAGGAGCAGGGGGAGGGAGATACGGGAAGAGCAGCTGATGGCGTCCACTTTCTGATCAAAGTGGTTGACAACATTGTAGGGCCGGGAGCGGAAGGTTAACTGTGAACAGGTGTTGGAAGGAGACGAGTGGACGTCAGTGACCACCTCCGCTGACACCGAGGAGGTGAAGCCGGCGGGTGGCGATGTCATTTCCTCCACTTCCTCTCAGCTCCGAGCACAGTTGGTTAAACGCTCTTTAATCTAGTTGATTAAATTCCAGTGGAGGCATGGAATTGTTTTCGAAAGTCCAAATTGGGATCTTAAAACGGTTTCTCCTCAACATTTGCTGGTCCCGATTGTACCCGAAAAATATACAAAGTTAATTTGTTCAAATGCATTTGAAGCTCAAGAAGCCGAGAAGTTAAGACAGTCACACCCGATCGACACCTCCGTAGACAGCTGGGGCCCTTTCACCTCAAATATTTGATGGAGAAAGAATTTCTGTTGTGTTTTTATTCAAAATTGGTGTTAAATTTGACCAAAAGTGATGTTCTAAATGTGTGTGTGTGTGTGTGTGTGTCTGTGTGTGTGTGTGTCTGTGTGTGTGTGTGTGTGTGTGTGTCTGTGTCTGTGTGTGCGCGCATGCGTCCGCCCCAGCTGCTCTGTCCCAAGTGCAGTTCCAAGCTGGGTTCCTTCAGCTGGTGTGGGGAGCAGTGTTCCTGCGGACGCTGGGTCACCCCCGCCTTCCAGCTGCACCGCACCAGGGTGGACGAGATCCGCAAAATCGGCGCGCAAAAATAACACACACACACCCCCACTTACACCAAGACTCGCTGTTCTCACCTCCATCCCCGTGTTTAAGGAAAGCGACGTTTGATTGATCTCTGCAGTGAAAAGTTGGTGTCGGTGCATCTCCACCTGCTCGGATTCTTCGGAGATGTGCGTCACCCTCCAAACGAAAATGAGTTTTCGATCAGGTGATGCCGAGGCTTCATCTTAAAACAGTTTGCCAAGTTCGAGACCTTGCTCCGAGCTTCTTGTTGTTTGGCGTGTGTGATATAAGATTGTAAATAAAACACATTTATGATAATGAATGTTATGTCTTCACGAGGTTGAGCATTACTCGACGGGTTTATAGAGTTCAGACGACGTGGCCGTTTTTAAAGTAGGTCGTGCGTAGCAGCCCCATTTTAGGCAGCAGTCGAACCAGGTCATGAAAAAACAGCAGAACCTTAATTTCTTTGGAATATTTCCTTTTAAGGAAGCACAGGGGTCCAATTTGAACGAGAACCCTAAACAATAGAAGAGACGGCTGCAACATGAGCTGGGGGGCGATTGTCACGACGGCCTGGACAGTTTCTGGTGTTTATTTGTCTTTATTTGGTTTATTTGCGTGACTCAGTTGCTAAGCGCACTTGGAGGTTCAGTGGAAGTTCATGAATGTCAGTGTCTATAAACTTAGAGTGAGAGTCAATAGAGTCCTTGCATCTTCTTGACACTCATTGAATCATTAGTTGATATCTTTTATTTTTATTTTTTTCAGTGATATCAAACTAAAATATCATTCCATGTTGTTGTTTTTCCCCGTGATGCACACATGATTGATCCCCAAAACAATTCCATGAGGGAACGTGTGGTGGGACCGTTTCTCATTTACAGGATGAAGAGGATTAGGTTTTAATTCGACGAGTGACTGTTGAGGACAGATTGAGTTTAACCGAAGCCCAATAAATTTGCTTTCGTGCAAAGACTTTGAATGCGTTTCTCCGCTCTCAATCCCCTTTGGACACTCCTTGAATTACAGTTTGTTCCGATATTGTTTTTAAAACACTAAAGTTGGAATTCCACCACTTGAAAAAATGTTCAAACCACAAGGTTGCACTTGCCAGAGGAAAACTCTGCCTCTTTCTTTTTGACCTCAACCTTATTTGTATCATTGGGAGTCTGAGTGATTATGTGGCACCAAAATCTTTACGTCATCCAGTATTGAGAGAATAGCTTCACCCCTCATCGTAGTACATATTGCAGCCTCGTGCATAGTCGAAAAATTATGCTTCGGGTTTAAAAAGGTTTCGAGTCTAGAAAACATTCTAGAGCATCTTAAGACGATCAGTGAGGACCAGAGAGCTGCCCTGACCTATATGGGAAGTTTGGGAACTCCTCTGCTCGGGTCCTCAGTGTAAATGAGTATGCCCCGATCCATATTGAGGGAAATTGTAGTCCTGTGAAACAACAACGTACTACTCGTGTAATTGGCGCAGTACATTTTCCCTCCTTTGCCTAAATTGCTGGCAAACAATTTGTTTTTCCGGTATCTCAAGTGTTTACACACACACACACACACACACACACACACACACACACACACACACACACACACACAGAGTGGCAGTTGTCCCAAAGAGAACAATAGTCTTTCAGATACCAATTAAAACAATCCTCCTCTTGTGTGTGAACTTGATTGTCTTGCAGGCTGCCATACTCCTCTGGGGTTAGGCTTCACCTCAGTGATGCTTCACTGCTGCTTTAAATGGAAGTCTGAAATCAGTCATTCTGAGTCGTTTGTCCCAACTTCCGAACTAATTAAACGAATTCCATTGCTTTTGCCCCGATCTTCCAAGGGATTCCAACTTGGATGGCTGTTCCTTGTAAGAGGGCAGATTTTGACTTTCTCCCGTTGACTTACCCGTGCAAATAAGATAATCAAACGGCCTCACTGTGTTTGAGCTAGACACCGCATATCCACCAGCTCGCAGGGAGCTGTGCGAACATGCTTTCATCTTCCTGAGTGAGGGGGTCGAGTTCCTGGTGCGTTAGCCAAGAGCAAAAAACCCTACAGGGATCAATGAAATCTAATGTTATTAAATTGTTAACATTACAGTCATCATCCTGAGCTTTGCTCCCACAGACCATCACACCGCAAACGCTCCCGTCTGCCAAGACGGTGGAGGCAACCACCGCCTTGGCAGGCGGCGAGGAGCAGAGCAGAACGCCTCAGTCATTGTGTGCACTGAGTTAAGTTTCTGACTACATTTCCTCCGTCATGCTCCTCCTGCTCACATAACCAAGTGCAGAATGTGCACGTTTTGTCGATTTTACCGTGACTGATGGGAATACTTTTCTATGTCTTCACAAACATTCTTCTCCGCGTTGTTTGCGGTCTGTTCCAAGGCTGCGTGGGGCGCGTGTATAAACACTTTTCAGTGCATATGACGCTCATTAAACCATTCACACACATTCATACATTGATGGCGGCGGCCGCCATCATCGTGAGAAGTGAGGGGTTCAGTGTCTTGCCTAAGGACGCTTCGACTTGCTACCAGGAGGAGCTGGGGATCGAACCAGGAGCCCTCTGATAACTGGAGGACCCGCTGTACCTCCTGAGCCACCGTCGCCTCATAAGTTCTGTTTTCAATGGAAATTTGTCTTTGCATAATCGTGGATCCCTTCCAAGCAATATTTCTGCTTATCAAATCGAATCAGAAGACTCGCTGTAATTTGAAGGATTGCTCAATACTTGCTGCATTCGCTTTTCAGCTAAAAGTTTTCTCAAAGTTGACTGACTATTCTGCTGTAATATAAAGTAGCTTAGAGGTACAGGGTCCTGAGTCTCATTAAGATGTCTGTCAGTAATGATTTTGAGTAGTTTTGCGTGGTATCGAACGTCCTCGCTTCATCAGGTTGGTTTTTTTAACACCATTTTGGATCTGGTGTTTCCTAATTGATTCGTTCTCAGCGATCCTGTGCTTTTTGTTACTTCTCGGCCGCCGAAAAATCATATCTTCGAAGAGAGAGAAGACAACCAGCAGTACAGGATGCATTTCTTCAAAATCCTTTATGGATCATGTTTTAGGCCTAAAGTCTTCCCATCAGAATAAGCGTGTGCAAAGAAGCCCCAAACTTTACCAAGTATACAGTATTTGTCTAATTTGTGGACAAAATAACTCATCTATGCTCCATTCCGAAGAAGCCTTTCCTTCTACACAGCGAACATTTTTCACCTCAGGAAACAACTGGATGTTTCTCATGCACGTTCTGACGACATTGATATTAGAGGTTGTGCGTCACGAGAGATTTACAAATATTCTTAAAACCTCTTTTCAAAGCCCATTGCTCGGAAAAATCAATGCTTTGACTCACAGCGCATACTCATATGCCTCAACCGTAGGACCAGTTGCTTTGATCTGTGAAGGAAGATGCAGAAGGTAATACTGTTTAGGTTGGATATTTGTATTTTCAAACAGTCGTTTCAAACGTTGTTCTATCAGACGCTTCAGCCTTGAGAGTTGAGAGAGCAGTAATAGGTGAAAACAGAATTGTTACTATCTCTAACAACTTAGGCAACATCTGTGTGTAATCATCTTCTCCTGTTGTATCAATGACAAAACGCCAGGATCCTAAACAAAACCAGCAACTGCCCAGAGGACTGTTTCTGCTTATTGTAATTTGATGACAGTGTATTGACAGATATGGCGCAGGTAAGGCTCATCCCTTGCATCCACATGAGAATAAGGGAAACCAATAATTGCACTGTTGAATGTGTCTAACTCCATGTGCCATGAACGCACAAGATGCTTTAAAACACATTTGACTTCCTATGGGGCAACACCTTCAAGAATAACATACATGATGTCTTGTGGAGTTTGATTTGATCAAAGTGAGGACATTCTGTTCATTTGCTTCTCCTGTTTATCCCATATGTCTTTTTTAGATTTGCTATTAGGAAGTCTGCTTGCCTTTTCAATGCCACTAGATTTCCGGATATGACTTGCCATGGTCCTTTAAACAAACAGATCTTCATTAAATGGTTCCCGCATGTCTTCAAAGTTGCCTTCGCAGTGTCTGCATTTACTGTAGGCAAACCCTACTCCTTCCTTAAATCCAGCCACTTCATGCTGAGCCAGATTGTCTACACACAGAGACATAAGCGCCACATAAATGGTCTTCTCACCATTTGCAATGACAACTTTAACACCATTGTACAGCTAAATAAAGTCACGGTTAATCCTGTCAAATATCTTATCAATACCACAAAGATCTTTGGATTTTACCATCTAATCTTAGGTGTAATAAATCAATAACAATTTGTTTTGGCTGCCTGAGCTCCAAGATGGTTGCATAATTTAATTTCATCCATATATAAAATTAAATGCAATGCTGTGGTAACTTTCCAAAACAGTGCGTGTAAGAAAATGTCTCCAATAAAATCATCAAAACATCCAACCTTGCATGGGTGTGGCCCCTCTTCAATCATTGCAGGAATTGTTGGATGCAATAGTAGCTTCTCCAAACTTTTAACAGTATATAATGAAAGCGATGGTTCTTCAGGGTAGAGACTCTGGAGTCTCCACTTTTCACAAAACATACCGTATGTTTTGAGATAATCTATGGTTCAACTGGTTGTAACAAGTCTTTGATTGTCCTTTACTGCAAACGGGCTGTGGCAATTTCACTGAAAGGGTCAAACGGGTCAAATACTCTTCAGCTGACCGGGTCCCCAGAGTGTCTCTCAGTCATGTTATTCATTTAATGTTTTAGGTGCTCCGATGATGATGCCTGATACTGTATTGCTGGAGAAAAACACCAACATGAAAAAAAAAAAAATACTACTGTGATTCGAGGCAGCCACACCTGTCCTGGGTCTAGGTAAATAGGGCCCAGGATCAGTGTGGCTGTATACCTGTTGCTGGTTGGTTGGTCTAACGAGCAACCGGTAAAACCCCCATCCCCCCACTCACAAGAGAGGAGCCCCCGTCATGACGCAGGTCCCTCTGGTCCTCGGCTTATTCCATCTAGACCACTCTCTACAATAAACTGTGTCTAGAACCTCGTCGCCCATGTCTCCATGCCGGAGGTCCCTGAAAACGCCACTTGGGTGGTGTGTGGTGGGCGGAGCTGCCACAACTACATTATGAACCAGATTCAAAAATGCATTGGGTATGATTTTAAGCTAACAATAGGAATATAATGAGGACATGCCACAGTTGGAATTTGGGGTTGAATGGAATGTTAGAACAGAGTGCTATTTGTCTGCTGGTTCCTTTGTGTGGTAGAAGTACATTGTTTTCACAACAAAATTTGAAATCTATCCAGTTAAATTGATTTTGTCTTACTGTTCTGATGAAGTTATGCAAGAGTAAAAACCAAAGAAATTAAAATGTATCTAATTCTTTCTTTAGATTGATCACCTCAACCATCCCAGGAACCAGCATAAACATCACAAAATTCTATTATGACGACGAAAAGTTATAATAGAATTCAGAAAGAAGTCACATCTTATTTCAAGAACACTTAACGTGCAAATTTTCACTTGTTCCAGTGGCAGATACTTTTACTTATTACAAGAAAAAACACCTTGTGTTCATTGTTTTTTCTACTTATTACAAGCAAAAACAAACCTTTTATTCTTTTTTTTTTTTTTTTTTTTTTACTCATTACAAGCAAAAATCACCTCGTATTGACTTTTTTTTTTTACTTATCAAAAGCGAGAAACACCTTATATTGCTAGGTTCCCCCCCCCCTATTACAAGCAAAAAACACCTTGTATTCATTGTTTTTGTTAACTTATTACAAGCATTGTTTTTCTTTACTTATTTTTGAAGTACTATTTTTTTCGAGTCCGGTGAACTGACGTCTTCAAACTTTGTGTTGGTAACTTAGAGGCCTAAGCTCTGATGCAGCCTGGTTCCCTGGAACCCTGTGCCAGGGTTCTGTGTGGAGGCCTCAAAGGAAAACTCCGGTAGAACTGTAGTTTAAAAAACATGAATAAGCCGTCGTCCCCGGGTGGGCTTGAAACAACAACCTTTCGGTTAACAGCCGAACGCGCTAACCGATTGCGCCATGGAGATGGGTTGGGGTGCCACGCCGTGTGCCCTCATGCCGTCGCAGCATGACCACAAATTGAACCGGGGTCCAAGTGCAACGTCCTAACATATTGTTCCCTGAATCGGGGGAACGCAAACTCCAGGTCTGAATACGCCCCTGAGTCTTGGGGCGTCCAGATTCTAAGTCTTCAAAATTTCCTACATCAAGGCGAAATTTTCCGCGAGGGCAACTTCGGTGAAATTTTGCCGGGGGCGCCGTCGAGCCATCTTGCCACACCCGTGCGCAAGACCCATAACGCATGTCAAGTTTCACCAATTCTGACACATGTGCAAAGTTTTACAAGTTTTTCGAGCATCTTCAGCCCCTCAAAAATGTGATTAATTTCCGTTAATTATAAGAATTCCTTGCATTACAATAGGGCCTTCGGTAGTTACTTTCCACCACTGACAATATTATTTAGTTTTATTCCCTCAGACGGGGAGATGGAGACACGGCAGAGTAAGGCAGCAGATGTGAGACCTGAGGTCTGGAGGACACATTACCTCTCTCTCTCTCTCTCTCTCTCTCTCCACCGCCCTCCCTCCCCTCGTCCTTCGCTCATCTCTCCTTCTCCGGGAACCTCTGCGTTCTGTGGTCACTTTCCGCTCTCCTCTCATCCCTCAGCTTTGTTTCTCCGCTGTTTCCTCGGCGCAGGCCCCTGATCTGTCGTTTTCCATCCTTTCCTCTTTCCACGGTGTTTTCTTTTCTACCCTCCTGTCCTTTTCACTCAGACTACTCATTACGCAACCCTCGCTCTTACACTCCTCTCTCTATTCACATAATCTCCCCCCTGATGGTCGTAATTATTCACCCCACAGTATCGTTATGACTTCCCACGATTCTTGGACATTTTCACTTTCTTTAACAAACCTTTTGTGCATAGATACAGTACATGCTTTAGTACATTTCAAAACCTTTTACTTCACGCCATTCGCTGCCATTCTAGTCTTGTCACCCTTGTCAAAATCATTGAGAGCTTTGCTTTTGGTTAATATCGCTGTATTACTCGACTACAAGCTATTCCATGCTAGCATTTTGTATCAAATCGATTCCACTTTTCATGCAATTTGCCTCGAAAAACAGGTTATTATTGTTTTCTGCATCTCAGCCTCAATAGTTTTCTATACCCACGGGAGTTTTAGCACAACGGTGGCACAATCTTTCTGGGGAATTCCGGAACCGCTAATGAATATGAAGAAAGTGTTCACGTCCAACATATCCAAATTTCGGGAAAATGACACATATTAAGTGTGGTGTGGGGGTGGCGTGGTTTAAGCCACACCCATCTATCGTCTAGGTAATTGGGCCCGGGGTTCAGGGTGGCTGTACGCCTGTTGCCAGTTAGAGTAATCAACGACCAACAGGTAAAACCCACGTCCTCACACACACAAGTCCAGAAAAAACTCCTCTGTAGGAATTTCTAAACATCAGATGGTTTGTTTTGAAGTTTAATGTCTGTGAGAAAGTAAGATAACTGCAATTAGTTGCTGATAATTATCATAGGTTTCAAGGTTATCTTCACGAACTACACAACAATTTCAGATGTTTGAATGGAGTTATCATCTTGTTGTTGTTGGTGTGCACATGTAAACATGGACAGCTGTCCAGGTCCTGGGTGTGGACAGGATACAGCAGGGAACAGGCAAACAGAGGCCGGCGTTTTACCAGCTCCAAAGTGTAACCAGAAAGCTGGAAGGCTTGGAAGGAAAAAATATATTTTCAGGGTCATCTTAGGTGGTCTTCAAACTCCATGCAGGGTCTCCAGCGTCTCCAGCGTCTCACGGGTCTCCAGGGTCCCCAGGGTCTGCAGGGTCTGTAGGGTCTCCAGGGTCTGTAGGGTGTGTAGGGTCTGTAGGATCACCAGGGTCTCTAGGGTCTGCAGGGTCAGTAGGGTCACCAGTGTCTCCAGGGTCTGTAGGGTCTCCAGGGTCTGTAGGGTGTGTAGGGTCTGTAGGATCACCAGGGTCTCCAGGGTCTGCAGGGTTAGTAGGGTCCCCAGTGTCTCAAGGGTCTGTAGGGTGTCCAGGTTCCTGCTCTACTGTACCGAGCTGAGAGGCTCTTTGTCCTCTGACCTGGATTCTGGGTGAACTCTGACCTCCTGGAAATGATCGATAGTCTGTGAGAGGATTCCCAGGGCGCCCAGTCAATGACCCTGTAGGTCACCGTTTACATTCTCTGTCTCTCTCTTCATCTCTCCCACTCTGTCTCTGGCTCTCTCTCGCTCTCTATCTCTCTGCCTTTTCCACTGTCTGATCTCAATTAGATGAGTCCCAGTGCTGTAATCAAGAGCAAGACTTTGGGGAACGTGAGTCCGAGTCAAGTCCAAGACTGAAGTTCATCAAGTCCCTGTCAAGGCCAAGACCAAGGAGGCTGGAGCCCGAGTAAGTATTTTTATTTTTTTTTCAAAAGCTTTTTTTGAAAATAATGTCTGAAACCTAGGGCTGGCTCAGGGCGGCTAGGATTAAGGCACATGGGACGTGCAGGGCCTTTTTTATCGTTTCATTCAATTAGGAACCCGAGGGAGATAAATACATGTCAAATAAAAACACTGTTTTTATCTGTTTTGTTTGGGGAAACAGGAAACGGGGATGCGCAGCGGAGCGGAGATCACTGCCTCTCCTGATGCATTTCCCAGTGCGGTCTGCACCACGCGCACCCCCTTAGTGACGGGGGGCCCTAAGCAGGCGCCAAGTGCGCTTATGCCTCAGGCCGGCCCTGCTGACGCCAGCACAGTACAAGCCAAATTGAATAATGTCCAATGTTCTCTTCATAAACAGAAACCAAAAAATAAATCAATGGTTAGATTGTTGTTTATTTATCCCCTTGAATGTGCAATATTAATAAAAAAAAAAATTAAGGAATAAACTGTAGTTTCAGACTCCCCCCACCAACCCACCACCACCACCCCTTTTCCCCGCCCTCCATCTCTTCCTCTGTTCCAGTTATCATCATCCTATCCTGGTTTTCCGTCCTTTTATTCCTCACTTCTTCCACTGACTTCTTGCGTCCATCCACCTCTCCTCACGCCTCCACCCTCCATCATTTTCTTCATAAACTCTTTCTCGTGTCTTTCCTCCTCCTATGTCCATTCTCTCTCTCTCCCTCCCTCCCTCTCTCCCTCTCTCTATCAGTGTAGCCTTAGCCTCGGTGGTCTCCAGAGAGGAATGTGTTTTAATGTGCAGATACTGTCGTTGCTAAGTTTAAACTAGACTCTGTGTCTGCTGTGTGTGTGTGTGTGTGTGTGTGTGTGTGTGTGTGTGTGTGTGTGTTTTTGTGTTTTTTTGTTTTTGTGTGTGTGTGTACATGTGTGCGCGTTCATGTTGCTGTGTTTAAAGTAATTATGCTGCTGGTAGATAACACACACTGTTATTTCTGCTTTCTGCATGGAGCCAGACAACAACATCAAAGCTTGTGTGTGTGGGTATGTGTGCGTGCTTGCATGCTTGCATGCTTGTTCGCTTGCTTGCGTGCATGCATGAGTGCGTGTTGCGTGTTGTGTGCGTGCGTGTGTGTGTGTGGTCGAAAGTTACAGTTACATTTTCATACGCCTCAAAGAGACACGTAGACACACACTAGTCGGTCTGTCCGTCAATATTGGAACAGTTGTGAATGGACTTCTGTCTTCTGTGTACTTCTTAGTGGTCAGTTAGCCCACACACACACGCACGCACGCCCGCATACACGCACACACACACACACACACACACACACACACACACACACACACACACACACACACACACACACACACTAACCCCTTCCTCCTTTCCTCCAATACACACAAACCACATAGACAAATTCCCTCTTTGTCACACACACACACAAGCGTGCACACTAATACATCTATTACATAACTTCTGATGTCATTTCCAGATGATCCAATCCGTTTTCAACTCAACACTCCTTACCTCACTCTAAGGATTGTGGACAGATGTTGTGGTGTGTGTGTGTGTGTGTGTGTGTGTGTGTGTGTGTGTGTGTGTGTGTGTGTGTGTGTGTGTGTGTGTGTGTGTGTGTGTGTGTGTGTGTGTGTGTGTGTGTGTGTGTGTGTGTGTGTGTGTGTGTGCATGGTCACGGTTGCAGGTGCTGTAAAACAAAAAAGGTATTTCTTTCCTGTGCCTTTCCCCTCACAAGAAATGGCAGCATTGACATATCGACACCGTTGCATATTTCCTGGCCGGCTGGTCGTCGCGGCGGCAAACTGAACTATTCACACTTTAAATAGTTTGCTGAAAGTGAATTTGTTTCCACAAAACCAACTGCTTTACCAGATTTAGGATTGGGTTTCCCCTTTGGAGTCAACGGCGGCAGATTTCGGTCCACACTTGCTCTGTTTTGAATAACTACATGCAGCCAGACCAACGTTATTTAAGAGGCTTTGTAGAACACAGGCCCGCAGTGGAATTTCCCCTTTTATTTTGTCATTGATCCTCATTATTTGCAGGAGTGACTTCATCGCCCGATCGGAGACACCTCCAAACTGGCGCAGAAGGGGAAGACGCCCGGATTCACCAGCTGGCCGTTTGGTTTTTAAATCCCATCGGTTCTTCAAGGTAATTTGCTCTGTCATTTGGCCGACTTGAGCTATCCATTTTAATTGGATTTCTGTCAAATGTTCAGCTTTCGTGTGATACTGTGGCCTTGTCGGTGGGACAACGCTGTCATGATGAAATGCACCGTGAAGGAGAAAAAGGTTTCTTCTGGAAAGAAATTGGGAGAGGGAAAAATCTGCCACACTGATTGTATTGTTCCTCCAACCATTCAGACAATCCTTGAATCAGTTTTTGGTTTCATTATTGCAACGGCTGCCAGCATTTCAAGGTCATAGCTGGTGTCTACATCCCGGTCCCTGAGTGGTTCCCCAAACGTCCCTGAATTCAGTTCTGTCCCTTCGAGGCGTCTCGGGATGATTGATATTCTGATTCTCTGCCTGGTTTAACAACTGACGCTTGTGTAGAGTTTTTTTTCTTTCTTTTTTGTTTTGGATTCAGAGCCAAATGTGGGTGGCGGGATAAAAACCTTAACATATGCTGGTCTACAGAGAAAGAAATGCTCATATCCTGTACGCAAGTAAAGACCCGGAGAAAATATCACTGCTGAAAGTCTATTGGCCATACTACTCAAGTGAAAGTACTCATGAACTCACATTTCATGTGAAAATACGCATTCTTTAAGGATACGTTCACAATTTTTCAGCCCAGGCCTCCTTAAAATGCTTCTTCCCATCATTTATGACTTCAGTGAGCATACAATTGTTGACCACTTTACTGTTGAGAAACTTACCACTCTGCTGCAGCTTACATAAAAGGAGTCCAAAGGACACAAAAGAAGTCCAACTGGGTAAATGTTAAAAAAAAAAAAAAAAAGTATAAATGACGGGAATCAATATTTTCACGATGCCTGGGTTGAAAAATGGTGAATCTATCCATCTTGGTTTCCACAAAAGTGTTGGTGTTCCAGTTTTGGTGACACTGATGGTTTCTGCTTATTATCAGTAGATTCAGAATTCACTACCCTTGAATAATTGCAAGGATTGTATGAAAAACCCTTCATGTCGCAGATAAATAAGTTTGTGTTGAAAAGCATACAGATCCCCAAAATGACTCAAGTGAAGTACAAGAAAAACCTCCAAATTGCACTCTAGTTCGTTACTTGAGTAAAAGTACCCTGCCCCTGCTTTAGGGACCTTCAGTGGAAAAGCACCGTCCTCCACCGCGCGTGGAGACATGAAGCAGAGGCTCGGCGGCATCTGGACGGGGGCTGGCCGCTAATTTTCCACATCTGCAGAGTTGACGCTCTGGGAGCCGTCCACCGGCTCCGCCGCTTCCAGGAAAACTAAATCACCCCCATGAAATAACGTCCCCGGTCCTGCAGGCCGTCCACAGGCTGGACCCGCACCAGACGGCGAGGGACAGCGAGGAGGGAGGGAAGGAAGGAGCGACCTGACAGCTCATGCAATGAATCAATGTCTTCAAGGAGAACAGTAAAGGGGAGCGGTGTGCACTACCAGTGTGGGCTTGTGTGTATCTGGCTGCAACTCGTCTGTTGTACAAAACATTTTATTACAAATTACAGAACATACAAAGAAAAAAAAACAACAACATATTCTAAAAGAAAGCAGTTGAAGCCAACCTTGTCCTGCTCGTTTTCCTTTTAGCCGCGGTCATTAGGTGTGGGCGTCGGCGTTCTGTGGAGGCACGTGAAGCGCGGCAAATTAGGTGTTCCGTGTATTTTCGACGCCAGGTGGGAAGGGGTCCCGCTGTCAGTCCCCAAAGTAAGGTTTTTAACCATAATCCTCCCAGACATGTTGGAGGGGAGCAAAGGAAAACATGCAATGATGCGACGGGCGAGCGGCGTCAGAACAAACTGTCAACCTCGTCGTCACTAGATACCAGGCGCCTGCGCTGTCGCACACAGGGAAGAGAGGCGATGAGGATGCTTGCGGCTGTTCCGCCAAAAGCTTTTTGTACTTGTGGAGCCGAATTAATTATTTTGAAGCCCGGGGTGACTCAGCTTTTCCTCCCTGCAGCGAAATACCGTTGCTGCTAACCATCTTATTCGCTATTATCGTGCTTCGACACGCAGCCTTTATTTGATGGCACAAAAGCTTGTTTGACTTTCTATTTGAAGGGTTTTGGAGAACCCACACAGGCTTTTATCCACTGACCACAGCGATCTTTGTAGTATGAATTGATTGGTTTCTACCCCTCCCACTGCATTGGGACATTGAAATATTGGTTTAAATCTTTTGAAAAGCCTGAAGTAATTCTAGTATTCCCTGTTTAAATTCCCCCAAACAGTTATGAAATCAGAGCGATGGCGGAAACTTGGCGTGAGTGGGACTACCTTCACTGAAACTAAGAAGCCCCAGGAATTCCCAGGAGCCCTCGGACCTCAAAGGCTTCTGAGGCGGCTGACAGTGATTTAAGCACTGAGGTCATGGAAGATCACTCTCATGGAAAGCGCGGCCCGGTCTCGTTTTCTAGGACGGCGGAGACCTCAAGCATATGGTATGTCTTTTCAACTTGGTTTCTTGATGCCGACACGTTCATTTTCCTCCCGGAACCGCGCAGATGAGAGCCGATAACGGTGAGCATGCATGTCAGACGTCATTTCTTTAACAAAGCGGGCGGTGAAAAACAGGACTTTGCCGCTGCTGTCCTGGACCAAAAAAAAAACAAAAGAAAAAGCTCTTTTTCATAGAAAATGAATCGGCTGATATTCTAAACTTGAGTGCATCTTTTTTTTTTTTTTTTTCAAAGTCTGGTTGTTTTCAGTGTCTCCGTTGTCTCGTGTCTCGCACTGTGAACCCACTGGAGGTGTTGCAGGGGCGTCTCCCATCGATCCCGGGCGACTTTAAATCAGACTGATCAACAGCCACTGAGAAACGAAAACAGAAGAAATATCTGCGAAGCAAATTACCTGACGGCGTTTGAAAACCTGTCTCGTCATCTGGTCACCCGGCTCCCCCTCCCTTCCTTCACCCCCCCCGCCCCCCTCCCCCCGCTGCAGCCATCCCTCCCAATGTGTTGGGCGCTAATAGGCGAAAATGACGTCGTAGGTCATCTGGTGGCCGTTGTCCCACCCGTAGAGCTTCTTGTCCAGCGGGCAGTAGGCCAGCTGGGCCGTGTGAGCGTGCATGTTGGTGAACGCCAGCGTCGGTACGGTGTGCGTGAGGGTGTGCGTGTCGAAGCCGTACGTCACGTTGGCGTAGAGGCGGTCCGTGCTGTCCACCGCGTACAGCACGCCGCAGACCAGGAAGCTGTCGCCATAGCGACCGCGGCGCAGGCCCGTGCGGAAGCTGCGGATGGGCTGCAGGTCTCTGGGGTGGAGTTGCGTGAGCAGGATGACTTCCTGGTGGAAACCCTCGGTGTCCAGAGCGGGATAGAGCAGCCACAGGCCCGACTCATCCACAGCAAACTCCAGCTGGGAAACAGATCATACACGTTTTTTACATGTGTATCAAATGAAAGTAAAGAACTTTAATGGCTGTGGCCCAAAACCGGATGGAGCGTACTGCCATCACTCCAGATGTTTTCCTCAAAACCCCATTTTACATGATGTCGCAGTTTCGGAGGAGACAACTTAAGTGGGTTCAACCAGCCACCACAGCTGTCACGGGTGGAGGATCCACCGGGGTGTCCTACCAGGAAGTGACATCATGCCCTCGTATTGGTCTCCTGGTGAAGGCTGAGAGATAGCCGCCCCAAAACTGATCACAAGGAACTGATGATGTAACTCCTCCAGTCTTTTGACAACATCCTGATCTTGTGAAGGAGTTTCACGCGTCGCCTCTGACAATCTGGATGCATGCTCACATTCGGGCATTTAGGTGTCCACTCACTAATTGTGCGACGTTAGTGTTGTACAGTAGATTACAGTACAACTGCTCCTTTTCTAGCAAGGGGAGCCTTGGCAGAGAGGTTTGGGACACAGCCTGACTTAGTTAGTGCATAAATGCACCTTCTTAACCTTCCCCCAACACCACTTTGTCACTGCGATCGGAAACGGAGTATTTCTTTTGGAAGTCCCCCTTTGTGATTTTGCCCCTTGGAAAAACTGTGATACTGACAGATACTTAGCTGGTGAGCCGGCTAAGATTTATGGGCTAGGATATATGATGGCCTTAAATTATAAAGCCCCGGTAATAGAGCTCAAAACTAGACGTAAATTACGGGTACTTTAAAAGTGGTTTGTCTGTACTCGGTGCACTTTTGAACTCGAGGGTGATTTGTGGTTGGGTTCTTTTCCCTCACGAGCCATCCCTGTCTATAACCTTTAATGTGTCTCTCGCTTGTGTCTGATTCTCCACTGAAGTATTATTCAGTGCAGTTCATTTAGGATGCATGACGCACACACACACACACACACACACACAAACACACACACACACACACACACACACACACACACACACACAGACCCCGACCCCTACCTCCGTTTGTGTCCTGTGGACTTGCTCTTCCAGTATGGCGTCGTGAAGCGTGGTCCACGCTGCCACATATCTGTGTCTCAGATCGTACCTGATGACGTCTCGGCTGAAGGCACGGTTATAGTAGAAAGCCCCGTTAAACACAACGTGGCCCGTGCCCGTGAAACTGTAGGGCAGCTTGTAGGAGTTACTTGGCTGGCCTGGGGAGAGAGACGCACTAAGTACAAACATAGCAAGGCGCAGACTTCCGCAGATTTCTCTCGTAGATATGATGCTACATTCAGTGGCACCCCTATGTGTGGCCAGTGGAGGCCATGGACACCCACAAACACTGCCGGTCCAACCAACCCCCACACCGGCCAAGGGTTTTTTTCAAACATAGCATACAAATGTCAGCCTTGCCAGAACTATCCAATCAACTAGGTAAAGCGATGATCCATTGATTTCATGGGGGCGCCATTCTTCACCGGCCTCCTCCGTCCACCGTTGTTTCCGGGGGCCACCACAGAATACATCACTCGCATCTGTGCAGATTCCATAGTGTGTAACTTGCTCCGGAAACACTCCTTCCACCATTCAGTCCCCCAAACACACATACACACACACACACACACTCATTCACACATTACACTTTTCTGTACCTGTTTTGAAGGTGTCCATGTCCCGGAATTCCAAGAGGTTGTTACCATAGTGACCATTGGTAAGGTAGATGACATTGCCATGCCCGCGCGTATCTCGCATCCAGGCTCCCTCCCTACGGCCGTAAGAGTTCTGCTCCACTGGCTCCGAGATGATGGCAACAGTGTCCTTACACACACCTACGCACGCACGCACGCACGCACGCACGCACGCACGCACGCACACACACACACACACACACACACACACACAACAATTAGACCCAGGACAGCTGCCTTTACGCCCATAGTAAACTGGCTTCTGACTCTGTGAGAGCTTTATCCATCAATCTGTTCTCCAATATGAATGTTTAGACAACCCTGATATGTCTGTTGATATGTCTGTTGATATGTCTGTTTTGTTTTGACCGTACCTGGCTTTTTCGTTGCGGCGGGCCTGTCCTTGGGGTTCTCCGTCCAGCTGAGACGACTCTTTACCGTTCCTGCGGGTGGAGCTGCAGTCACACCCGAGGGCGGAGCTTTAGGTTTGGTCACTGGAAGAGGAAGTGCGGGGCTGGTGTTGGATGGCTGAACAGTTGTAGTAATCATAGCAGAAGGGGAAGCTCTTTGTGTAGTTGTAGTGGTTGTGGTGGTGGTGGTGGTGGTGGTGGTAGTAGTAGGGCGAGGAGTAGTAGCTTCGGTAGTACTCATTTCAGTCGGTGTAGTCGATTCGGTTGTGGTTGTCGTTGGGTGTGCGGTTGTCGGTGCCGTCGTAGTAAGCGTGGTACTCGGTTGGACCTCTGCGTCGATCGGTTGGGTTGTGACTGTGCTCAGCGCGATGGTGGTTTGGTGGGTTGTTGGTTCACGGATGGTTGAGGGGCGAGTCGGCTTCTCCACTGGGACCACGGTCGTGCGTTTTGGGACAACAGTGTTGGGAAACCCTGGTACCTGGATGGAGGAAGCTGCGGTCGGTGGAAGCTGGTCTGAGATCAACAGGTCCACTGAGGGATCTGCGCAACACAGGGAGGAGACAGGGAAATTCAGAGAGGAGAGACAATGAAACAAGAGGAGGGCTTTTTAATATGCTGATTTATGCCCTCCGGTTCAGATTCTTTCAATTTTTACTAAGCCACATGTTTTTTTGCAGAATTCCAAAAGGAAATGAGTCAGAACAGTCATTGGTAGGCTGCTTAGAAATTCCTCAGTGAATGTAGGACTCCTGAGGATATTACACTTGACTGAATCCAGCCCTATGTATGTGCCTGAAGTGGTCTATAGAGCCTCAAAAGAGGCGTTATTACTGTACATCACAGACCGGGATGGGTCAAAATGGGCCACTGGAAAAGGTTTCTACCGCTAGACGCCAAAACAGAAGCTTGCTTTTCTAGCCGCCTGAGGTTGACCACAGAATGTGGAATTAAGTCCAGGATTAAACATTTCTGGATACAGCGGGCAAACAAACATGTTAACAGCTCAACAAAATGCATGATTTAGACATCTAAATACTCGTTAAAAACAGATAACTACAGACTACAGTAGGCTTACCGCCATCTCCTCTTCCTCTCTTATCCTCTACCTCATCTTCATCACTCACTCCCTCCGCCTTATAGAAGGTCACGCCTCTGATCACCATGCTGCTCTTGTCTTTGATTGGCTGCTTGGATTCTGGCTTCTCCTTGATTGGCTGCTGGTGCACCGTCTTGTTTCTGATTGGTTGTTGTGGCTCCACATCATCCTGTATTTGGCTCTTCTTGGCTTGACCTCCCACAGAGTGATCCTCATGATTCTTCTGCAACATTAAAGGGGAGCTATTATTAAAAACTCACTTTTTCGGTGCTTGTGCACGTACATTTGGCTCTCTGATGGGCCTACTAACACACAAACTGTGAAATAAGACAACCCAGTCATTTTTTTGTGAGCTGCAGAAAACATGTAAACCAAAAACAAAAAACCAATGAAATCAATGTGTTTTTATTGAAGATGTACTTATTTTATTTTATTTACTGATGTTTCCTCATAAAATAAAACAAATTAGTCCCGTACGGTGTCCCCCACAAGATTGAAGTACAGCCAGGAAAGCAGGGGCAACCGGCCGTGCAGCAGTGCCCTTGCCTTACAAAAGTCTGAACATTTTATACCTTGTAGATCTAATATGAGTGAATATAAAGTAGACCTCAAATTTGCTCAGAAACAGATTTTGGTGGACTGATGAGGTGAAATCAGGGAAAGTCAACATACTTCATACAACGGTACAAATGCTCAAACCCTATTGGCTCACAGAACTGGGGCCTTAGGAGGGAGGTCATTCTAAAACCCCTTTGGCTCACAGAGCTAAGGGCCTGGTTTGCAGCGGCAGCTCATTTGCATTTAAAGCAACACGCACTGGAACAGACAGTCAGCAACAGGAGGGGTTTCGAGGCATGTTAGAATGGCTGGAATGCATAATCTGAGTGGTATTTTCAGCAAAAAACTTAAAAGACATGTTTTGGGGACCTAAGAGACCTATATGAACTTGTTGAAAAGGAGTATAATATAGCTCCTTTGAGCGACACTCGAACAGACCTTATACATCTTTAAAGCCTCCCTCCCTATGCCAGCTGAAGTGCAGAATCTTCCGAATCAAGGATTGTGTGCTTGTGCAAGCGTCTTCCAGTTTAACAAACTGTCTGCCTATTTCATAGGCAACAAAAGGTCAACACAGAGACAGGTAAACTGACTGTCCAGCACCTAATACCTGTTTGCTGGGGAGCACCGCCGTCCCTTGCTTCTGTACAGAATGTTCTGAAACGTTTGTCTTCTTCTTCTTGTCCTGCCGCTGCTGGGCCCGCCTCTCTTTCTCTCTCTCTTTTTCTTTTGCTCTCTCCTTTGCTCTCTCTTTCTCTTTCAGACGGTCTGGAAGGTTACGAGTGAAAGTCTGAAATGCACGGAGAAGGGCAAAACATTAAAATTAAGCATCAACACGCAGACACTTCACATGTCTTTAAGTTCAGTAAGATTAACATAAATAACACTTGATAGACAAATCTATGCTATTCTTACATTTTCTTCAATTCTTTACCTATTCGGTGGTACATTTATTTTAAATACTAAATTATTTGTGATTTATGTCTATGATGCATTATTATGGATGATGATAGATGTCTTGATTATATTCTATTGTCCTCTGTCAACTCAGCGCCTACTGCAGCCTGGAAGGGGAATCCCTCTTCCAAGTTCGTTTTCAAGGCAAACAAATGAAACCCAAGTGCAGACACACAGGAGACGGGGTTTGAGTCCAAAAAGAAAAAAAAATGTGGCCGAAGTCTTTCCCCAAATTAGTGTGTTACGTAAACTTGAGAAGGCACAATGACTACTGGCCTCAGACAATGGGACAACACATAAGCAAAGAACCCGAAGCAACCCTAAGAAACTAAGCAAAGAGCTTAGGGAAACACATGGACACGGATGAGCTAATGGAACGGTCAACACAGTAGCAAATCTAACAAAGGGCCCAAAGACAAACTAAGGGAAGAAAGTAGAAACAATTTGGTCCAGAGGCAGCAGCAGGGACACTCTCTATTTCAACCTATAGGGGGAGGTGGGGTGGGGTGGGGTACCGTCTATTTGCCTTGTACAGTCACTGTGGGCTACTTCCACCCAGGATTGCTAAAATGTATTCCACTGTATCTTTGGCAATTTTCTCTCTCTGTCCTGTGTCTGTGTGCGTGCGTGCATAAGTGCGTGCGTGCATACGTGCGTGCGTGCATACGTGCGTGCGTGCATACGTGCGTGCATACGTGCGTGCGTGCATACGTGCGTGCGTGCATACGTGCGTGTGTGCGCACCTTCTCCATGTTGTCCACCCGGGACAGCAGCTTGGTAGTGACAGAGTGCAGCTTCAGGACATCCATCCCATAAAGAGAGCCCTCCAGCAGATCCATGATGGTGGAGATCTAGGCCGACGCAATCGGCAAATACAGGAAGAAAAAGGAAGGCGCGATAAATAAAGAACGCAAACATGCTCAAGTGTCTCCACACAGGGCTTATTAAGTGGCCGTGGTTGCTATTTCTCTTCTTTTTTTCTTGCTGTCCGTCATTTTGTCAGCACCATTTTGTAGCTATGAATTCAAATTAGTGAGACAAATGACTGACTGTTTATCAAGTCACGCATGGCGCAATATAAAGCGCTCATAACCAAAGTGAAACTTGTTTTTTTTTATAAACCCCACAGCTGTGTCTGCTAAGCTGTTCTCTGGCTCCGTCGTCTGAGTTTCCTGGCAGCAGCCTCCGACTGACTGGACACCGGCCTCTCTGGCTTTATGACTTTCTGCCTTTCTGCCCGTCTGTCTGTCTGTCTGACTGACTGACTGGCTGACTGAATGAGCACTCTGACTCTATGTTAAAATGGGTTTTACAGACTGCTGAGTGCTTTGGAGAGAGAGAGCCCAAAATGAGACATCAAGTGGTGTGTGTGTGTGTGTGTGTGTGTGTGTGTGTGTGTGTGTGTGTGTGTGTGTGTGTGTGTGTGTGTGTGTGTGTGTGTGTGTGTGTGTGTGTCTTTGTGTGCATGTGTGTGTGCGCGTGTGTGTGTGTGTTTTGGTTTCCTACCTTAATGTCGTCCCGCCCGGCCTCTTGCAGCTTTTTAAACCTGTACTCCCCCTCGCAGGGGTTTACAGCCGAGGCCGGGGCCAAACACACACACTTCTTGCAGTCCGTTCCCTTGGTGACGGTCTCCACGGTGTAGAAGTCCTGGGCGGGCTCCGCCGCCGCGGGGTCGGCGTTGCGGATGCGCTCGCAGTCGGAGCGCTTCATCGGCCGGACGATGCAGCGGCACACGCAGTCCGAGCCCGAGGAGACGGTCTTCACCTTGTCGTAGTCGCCGAGCAACTGGGGGGACACAGGGTGAAGAGTTTGACATTGTACCCTGATATTGAAGCACTTCACCCTCCCATGGCACTGGGCTGTGTAAAGGGTTAAGTTATTTTTGGATAACAGACATTAGATTAGTTTAAGTTACATTTACTTTATGGATTTACAACAAATTTTCACAATTTACACAGTCAGTGTTGGTGTTGCCAGTGCATTCAAATTTCAAATCCATATTCTCCATGAGCATGAGTGAGACGTACCTTGTGGCACAGTAGTTAGGTCAATTGAGTGGTTATCAATTATCATTGTCAATATAAAGTTGTAAATACGGTTTCACAGCTTAAGAGTTACAGTTGTAGCTCAGTAGAGTTGATTTTGAATAGAAGATCTTTTCAGAAATATTTTGAAAACTGTGAGAGATCCCAGGGTTGATCAATAGTCCATGTGTTACATTGCAGTAGATTCAGTGATTCAACTTTGTGGTCAGCTGATGTCGTTATGTAATATTACGGGTCTTTTCATATTGAGTATGACTGTTACTGGAACGTAACGAGGTACAAGTATCCGTGACTGTACTTAAGTACATTTCTCAAGTATTTGTACTTACTAAGTATATTTACTTTCAAAGACTTTCAGATTCCACTCCACTACATTTCAAAGCAAATATCTGCACTTTTTTCTTTTTTTACTGTACTACATTTACAACACTAAGCCAAAGTAAAGAAAAAAAATCAGATCTAACAAACCACCTGTAGTATTTTATTGCAAATTGTCGTGGGGATCTGCAGGAAAAAATGCACTTATAGATTAACACTTTATACTGTATTATGGGATGTTACGTCCAGGCCCTGGAATTGACAAGTACTTTTACTTGAAATGCTGTATATACATTGACTTATGTTGACATGTGGTACTTTCACTTTTGCATTTCCACACCATAGCCAATGCTTTCATATATTTAGCAAATACATGATTTTTGTCCTTAATTCCTGCAGTTAAGGAAACGCGGGGATCCGTCCGTCTCCAGTGCATGGACCTGCAGGACACCGACCTGGGTCATGATGTTCTCCTGGTTGTCCACCTCGTCCTCCAGAGGCTCCGAGGAGGGAGGAGGCGGCAGCGAGGAGGAGCGCCCCTCTCCCGCGCCAAGGTGCTCCTTCCCCGGCTGCCCGTCCGGACCCGTGCCGGTGTGCGCGTCGCCCTCCCGGAGGCTCGGACCCGTCGGCGCGGCCGCCGTCAGCGAACTCGTCTCGTCCCGAGGTCCGGCGTCCCCCGGCGGGACCGGTGCCAGCCCCCCGGTGTTCCCGTCCCGGCGGGTGTCATTTTGGGCGGAATGAGCCCCGGGTCCTGCGGCGCAGCTCAGCAGCAGCAGCAGCAGCAGCAGCGGCCGCGGCGGCGGACTGGACCGCATCCCCGCAGGAAGACGCTGCTCCTTCGGCCTCGGGCGGATTAGCTGCGTCTTCTCAGTCCCATCGGGTGTGTTCTGTGGTATCGGCTGTTGGTTTGGAAGCGGCCCCGCAAGACACAGATCAAACCGGTGGGGAAAAAAAAAAAAAAAAGTTAAAATAAACAAACAAAACAAACAAAACAAACAAAACGAAAAAACTAAAAATGTGTTTCCATGTGAAATCTGAATTCTCGTTAAAAAAAATAGAGAGAAGAATAAAAAAAAGAAAAATACGTGATATTCAAATTATATGAAAAAACACAATACATATATATTTATAAAAATTGATATAAAATGATATATGTATTTCAAAATCCTCTCTCCGGGAGTCCAGCAGTTGGGCGTTGAGAGACGGAGAGAAATGCGAGGGAGAAATGGGGAGAGTTAGAGGGGGAGAGTTAGAGGGGGAGAGAGGGGGAGAAGGGGAGAGTGGGGGAGATAAAAGAAGGAGGGGAGGCTGGAGGGAGGGAAACAGAACGAGAAATGAGAGTGAAAGACCGCCCATCACAAAAGAAAGATAGTAAAAAAAAAAAAAGGTAGAGATGTAATAATAATTCTATTAATAATAATAATGATAAAGATAATGATAATACTACTACTACTTCTAATAATAATAATAATAATAGCAATAATAAATCGCAGACAGCGATACAGGGGCTTCCTTATCGGCATAAATTACACATTTTCGAATTCTCTCGGAACGTAGCATCGGTTTGCGCTGTCGCTCGTCTTTGCGTCAGCTTTACCTCCAAAACGAGTTAAAGTCACCAGCGAGTCCTGGTGACTTAGAATGACTTATACAAGGATATACTTGTTGCGTGTTATGACTATTTCCTTAATGTTAGAAGCTGTCTGTCTACTACCCGTAGTTCACAGAGTCCTGCCTCAACTTACCAAACTTTTGGGACTAAAATAAAACGGACACGATTCAGACCCGTTAATCTGGAGCTGCAACTGCACTCCATGTGTGACGTCACAAACACGGAATAGTTTTTTCGGCTTTTTTCTACTCCTGCAGTTTGTTTGTTACGACTGGCTCGGATGGCGTAGCAGGTACATGACACCGGGTTAGATGGAACACAATGTGTTTATATTTACAAAAAGGGAAAAAGAATAAAAATCAATCATCAAACAAAATGCCCCACAGACTTCAAGCAGGTAAGACAACACACATACACCGAACACACACACACACACACACACACACACACACACACACAGTTTGTAACCACTACACAGTGATGGAGTCCACACTACGCACCTCGCACGATGCGAATGGACGTTCGTAGCCACAGCCCGCACATATACAAATTGGGTGATGATGTCACAAAGCATCTTACGCCACGAACTCGTCTCGCTCCACCACCCGACCGCAAGATCCACGAACGTTCGGCTACTTCCAGCCGTTTACATGACATTTAGTCATTTAGCAGACGCTTTTATCCAAAGCGACTTACAAGGGAGATTCAGTCAAATTTCAATGTTTTTTCTTCACTAATTCCTGCTCCGTATGTGGATCGATATGGATGAGATGGCGCCCATAGCTGCAGCGGTTGTCATGTTCCAGACACTCTTAGCCCGAAAAGTGCAAAGGAGAATAATAATAATAATAATAATAATAATAAAAATAATAATAATAAGGGGAGGACTGAAACCACTCTAGCCAGTTCTTAAAAAGTTTTTATTACAATTATTAGGCAAAGGGCTGATAATTTCTCTCAAACTTTGTGGGGCAGCCGCACTTTTAAAATCAACATTTAATTTAATGCAATGATTTTAGCAGTATTTATGTTAATATAATCTAGCCAGTGCAATGCTCTTTTACGGAATGACCCTTTATTCCGTCAGGTGGGGTCCCCCTGAAGGGTGTCGCCATTTTATTTTATAAACACACTTGATGATGTTGACCACGTCCTGTTACGGCTGTCTCTCCCTTTTTTTTTTTTTAATAAATAAGAGCGGAACACACTAGGAAGCACAAACAGAACAGCTTGGGCTACAATATCACAGAAAGATTTTTATTACATTTATATTTTTACAAATTACAAATCAGTTGCATTGCCTTTTTCTTAGTGGAATACAAAATAGTCCATGGTAAAAAAAAAAAAAAAAGGTTTCTATTTTGTTTATTTACCATTATAATTTATTTACCTTTTTTTTGCATAATCCACATAAAATGTATTTAATACATTTCGTTCACTTGGTGTAAATGTTAAACTGCAGTTCGGCTAATGGCCCCTTGTTGGTGCTTGAGAAAACCTCGGACTGAAAGCAAGTCAGAAATAGAGAAAGAATACACTTCCACAAATAAATTAGGACCGTAGCGTCTCACTGCCTCAGTTTACTTGCTCTTATGAGGCCCGTGTTTTCGGAAGTTATGCTCAAAAAAGGGATATTGATGCTTAAAGAGGCGTACCTCTGTGGGCGTGTCTCTCCCTTGAACTCCGGCGCCCCGCCCCCAGTAACACCAGGGCTCCGCCCCTCCGCCCAAGGCGTCAATCCGCCGGCCTGGTGCCACTTCCTGTCAAGATGGCGGCGAGCGTGAACTCAAACTCAAGGCTTCTAGACGCTGCATTTTTTATTTATTTATTTTTTTAATATTATTTCTGTAATACAGTCTGTTTTTTATACTGGATATAAACTGCATCACTGAGCTGAGAACAGAGCATCGTTTTGGATGAGGTATCCTCAAGGGATGCAGTGTAAAATAATCTTAATCTCCCAAATGGCAGGAAGCCGCCGCAAACTTTTACCCGGAGGCTCGTTTTGCGCCGACAAACATACTGATGTTGATTCTGGGTCTCTCTCGTAAAATCTTCTGACCGACGGCGGTCGGGTTTCAGGTGGGCCGGCAAATCACAGATGGGTTTTCAGAATGTGACGTCACTAAAACGCTTAAAGATGTGTACCTCCGTGGGCGTGTCTCTCCCTTGATCTCAGGCGCCCCGCCCCCCAGTAACACCGCGAGGGGTTCTTAAACCTCGGGTAAACCCGGATGTAGTCGTCGTGGGGGGTCTCCGCGCGGCGGCCAGCAGGCGGCGCTGCTTGGCTGTGTCTTACAGAGTTGGGAGGCCAAGTTTTTTTTTTTTTTTGTTAATCTGAGATGACGGTGGTGATGGATTTCCCCTCAAACGTCAACACCCACCCCCCCCCTGCCTCGCATGACGACGCCCACGGACAGAAGGAGGGAACCCGAAAGGGCGCCCTTCGGTTATAAGGTCCCTGGCTTCAGGTCCGTGTGGGCTCCAAACACCTGAGTTTAGTTCCATTCCAGACACCTGACGATGGGAGCGTCTTCCTCCGGATTGTTAGATGAGGCCAAAGTCAGTCACATTAAAGGTAAATGTTTTACTTTAATGTCATCATTTATTGATATAATTATATAGGTTTTTTATTACCACCACCTACAACACGTGTGTGTGTGTGTGTGTGTGTGTGTGTGTGCGCGCGCGTGCGTGCGCGTGCGTGCGTGCGTGCGTGTTACAAATGTTTAAGGGTGGGTTCCTATGGTATTGTATAAATAATACATTAAGAGAATCATCATCAGCAGCGGGGAGCACGGCGCATGGAGCCCTGCTATAATTATTGTTATTTTCCCATGTCTGAGTCAGAAGAGAAGGCCAAAGCCATTTATTTCCTTTACATTCCCAGTGATTGTTAAATTACTGGTGAAATCCCACCAAAAGGTAATATATGGTCCTGAGAATGTACTTGGGCTGCTCCGAGGTAGCTTTAAATCAAAATTGACATTAACAAAGTGACTCGGATAGTGCTCTGTTGCAGTAGCATGAGCAGATTTAGTGGATGTAGTTATGGTATAGTAGGCTAAAATATTACTTTTACTAAGTTAGTCAAGCAGAAATTCTTCGGTAGCTACTGTGTTCAGTCTAGGACATATTGTGTGTAATCACCAGGTGCGTTGCATTGACATTTCACTGCATTTATGTATGAAAGTATGTATATGTGTGTGACGAATAAACCTCTTGAATCTTGAAAGACTAAAAATAATTCTACAAAAGTCTAATGGTTGCGGAATTGTACAGGAGTAAAGTGTAGTATTATATGGCTGCAGCAGTAATCCTTGTAAGTAACAGCAGGAGTAACAGTGGTTGTCGTAGTGATGATGATAATCATATTAATAAATACAGCTGCAGGCAGCAATACCACCTTCGTCGTTTTAGGTGGGTATTACAGTTTTCCGGGTTCTGTGAAACGCAGTACAAACTCACCATGAAGCTTGTGTTAATACAGACGTACTCTGAGGCTGATGTATGAGTCTCAGCGTTGCCAATCCGGACTGTGATACCAGGTCTGTGATCCACTGTGTTCTCGTCTCGCTCTGGGATGGTCGTCGCCCAGGGCCACGCGACTTGGTTGGGTCGCGCTGAGGAAAACCTGTCGGGATCGAGGGCTGCTCTCAGTCCGTCGGGGTGGAGGGACGCTGTTTGTTTGTTTTTTTTTAACGTACATTTGACATTTTTTAAATAAATCATGTGTAAATAAAGACATGTTTACTTTCAATGAAGTATCTAATTTTTCATGTGTTTTTGGACAATCATAATTTTGTCGGGTTTTTGTAAAATGCAGCACGACTTACAGTTTCCTGAGTTTCCTTTCATTTTTATGAGGGGCCCTGCGGGCTGGACCCCTAATCATAGCAGCATTAGTGGTGCTACTGTAATGTTAACAGTACATAGTCCTCTCCCTGTGAATTGAATTATGCTGTCGTTTACTTTTTACATGTGGTGCTCAAAGATTAATAATGTGCAGGAAATTGCAGGACACACAAACACACTCACACACGGACACACACACCATCATTATCGCAAAGCAAAATCATTATTGTAACTGTGATGAGTTATGTATGTGTAGAAATGCTGTGATCGAGGAGAACGAGTCTAACAATCTGTTGAAGAGCAGATTCTACACTTTTCCACTCTAATCTCCCATACAATATGTTATCTGCGATGGCCATATCCTGTCACCGGTCGCTGTGGCAACCAGTACTAAATTACAGTCATTTCAAGTGATTATATTGTTAGGGGATGTCTCTGATGTGTGTGTGTGTGTGTGTGTGTGTGTGTGTGTGTGTGTGTGTGTGTGTGTGTGTGCGCGTGCGTGCGTGCGGGTGAGATGAAAGTCGGGCTTCGATGCAACCCAGCCATTATGTGATAAAGGCCATACAGTGTAAACAAACATGGCTAGATATTTCACATCAGTTCTGCTTTTCTTTCAGGAGTCAGTCATATTCTGTTCTGACGTCCTGCAAAGAAATTCAGGCAGAAACTCTCCAAAATCTCACAAGTTCAATGGATGCAAGAATTGTGACAGTGATATCAAAGAAGGCTCCTATGTCAACATGTAACTTGGCCTGTTAAGATGTTTTTGATTGAAATGGCTTTTGATTTCAGTAAATATGACTCCTAATGCTGCAAATCCAACAAATGACTATTTTCAGTTCTTTACAACCTATAAAATGTTTTGAAACTCTGTTGTGCATAATAATTTGGAAGAGTGCATTTTGAGTTTTTTATTTTTGAAAAAAAATACTGTTATCATTGGGAGGTTTGTTCAATAACATTCGAATTATACCCGAACGGTTGATGACTTGAAAATTATACTGACTGTCATTTGCATCGACTATTTAGGAAAATCAGAGAAAAATATCATTTGCATAATAATTTAGAACGGGGTGTGTATATATAAGTATGTGTGTATATATATATATATATATATATATATATATATATATATATATATATATATATATATATATATATATATATATATGTGTGTGTGTGTGTGTGTGTGTGTGTGTGTGTGTATATGTGTGTATATATATATATATATGTATATATATATATATATATATATGTGTGTGTGTGTGTGTGTGTGTGTGTGTGTATATATATATATATATATATATATATACAGTGGGGCAAAAAAGTATTTAGTCAGCCAATTGTGCAAGTTCTCCCACTTAAAAAGATGAGAGAGGCCTGTTATCTTCATCATAGGTTCACCTCAACTATGAGAGACAAAATGAGGAAAAAAAAATCCAGAAAATCACATTGTCAGATTTTTAAAGAATTTATTTGCAAATTATGGTGGAAAATAAGTATTTGGTCAATAACAAAAGTTCATCTCAATACTTTGTTATATACCCTTTGTTTGCAATGACAGGGGTCAAATGTTTTCTGTAAGTCTTCACAAGGTTTTCACACACTGTTGCTTGTATTTTGGCCCATTCCTCCATGCAGATCTCCTCTAGAGCAGTGATGTTTTGGGGCTGTCGCTGGGCAACACGGACTTTCAATTCCCTCCAAAGATTTTCTATGGGGTTGAGATCTGGAGACTGGCTAGGCCACTCCAGGACCTTGAAATGCTTCTTACGAAGCCACTCCTTCGTTGCCAGGGCGGTGTGTTTGGAATCATTGTCATGCTGAAAGACCCGGCCACGTTTCATCTTCAATGCCCTTGCTGATGGAAGGAGGTTTTTACTCAAAATCTCATGATACATGGCCCCATTCATTCTTTCCTTTACACGGATCAGTTGTCCTGGTCCCTTTGCAGAAAACCAGCCCCAAAGCATGATGTTTCCACCCCCATGCTTCACAGTAGGTTTGGTGTTCTTTGGATGCAACTCAGCTTTCTTTCTCCTCCAAACACGACAAGTTGAGTTTTTACCAAAAAGTTCTATTTTGGTTTCATCTGACCATATGACATTCTCCCAATCCTCTTCTGGATCATCCAAATGCTCTGTAGCAAACTTCAGACGGGCCTGGACATGTACTGGCTTAAGCAGGGGGACACGTATGGCACTGCAGGATTTGAGTCCCTGGAGGCGTAGTGTGTTACTGATGGTAGCCTTTGTTACTTTGGTCCCAGCTCTCTGCAGGTCATTTACTAGGTCCCCCTGTGTGGTTCTGGGATGTTTGCTCACCGTTCTTTTGATCATTTTGACCCCATGGGGTGAGATCTTGCGTGGAGCCCCAGATCGAGGGAGATTATCAGTGGTCTTGTATGTCTTCCATTTTCTAGAAATTGTTCCCACAGTTGATTTCTTCACAACAAGCTGCTTACCTATTGCAGATTCAGTATTCCCAGCCTGATGCAGGTCTACAATTTTGTTTCTGGTGTCCTTTGACAGCTCTTTGGTCTTGGCCATAGTGGAGTTTGGAGTGTGACTGTTTGAGGTTGTGGACAGTTGTCTTTTATACTGATAACGAGTTCAAACAGGTGCCATTAATACCGGTAACGAGTGGAGGACAGAGGAGCCTCTTAAAGAAAAAGTTACAGGTCTGTGAAAGCCAGAAATCTTGCTTGTTTGTAGGTGACCAAATACTTATTTTACCGAGGAATTTACCAATTAATTCATTAAAAATCCTACAATGTGATTTCCTGGATTCTTTCCCCCCATTCTGTCCCTCATAGTTGAAGTGTACCTATGACGAAAATTACAGGCCTCTCTCATCTTTTTAAGTGGGAGAACTTGCACAATTGGTGGCTGACTTGCCCCACTGTATATGGTTGAAATACTCCACCTCAGATAGACTTCCTGTATTCATTTAGTTAATGCTGCCCTATGTGTGACAAGGCTGTGGTTCTGTTTACCGTTGCATCATTTCCTCTTCTGAGCTGCGGTGAACATGGTGCCTACATAGAGACTGCAAAAAGTGTTGAAATTCTCTGTGTGTGAGTGTATATGTGTGTATGTGTGCGTGCAAGCATTGACTCATTCACTCACTAAACCCCAGACACAAACACCTGAGCAAGAGATATTGAAAGCATAGAGTTTTGATGGATTTACTCTGTGAAAGTCTAATTATCCATGAACGAATGAAAACAAAACAGCTCGACAACCTTTCTTTTGTTGATTGGAAATGGTGTCTTAGACGTCAGTGTCCAGTGGAATTCTTTATCAAGATGAATGGCCGCCACTTTTTTGGTAATTAAACGGAAAGTCAACCTTCCGGACAAAAAACAGGAACTTTCTGCCATTTCCTCAATCGGCCCTCAGCGGCATGTGTGGTCCAACTGATGTCTTTTGGCTCTGGCTGGTTAAGTGTGTGTGTGTGTGTGTGTGTGTGTGTGTGTGTGTGTGTGTGTGTGTGTACCCAGGTCTTGCAGACTCCACGCTCCAGCGTTTCAGTGTGTTCTACCGACAGCAGCATGCTGCAGCCCACACGACCCACCTGCACCATGAGGTGGAGCCAAAGAAAGAGGGGCGGGGCCTCCTGCTTAAGCACAGGGTAGGATTGTTTTTTGGGGAAATTAGCTTTTGTCAATCTTATCCAGATTCAGATGTGATGGCCAATTCCAAATTCATCCCTGTGAGTCCAGAACAGCTCAGATTTAGGAAATGCACTTCCAGCATCTCAAAAATGGATTTATTTAAGAACAAATGAAATGAAAAAAGATATAAAGAAGTTGTTTTAAGGATGAAGTGTGTACGGAAATGCACTTGGCAGAAATGGAATATAATATTCATAAATATGTTTTAGTTAGTGTATAATCCCATGAAAATAAGAATTGTCGTGTTTCTGTTACCTTAGAATGAGCCGGTTTAATCTACAGGGGCACGGGTACGCTCCACGGAGGCCGCCATGTTGCAGCGCCATGTTTCTCCTACAGTAGCCCAGACAAACGCTGGCTCTAGAGAGGGACTTTCGTGCGACTTTCGTGGCCCACGTTTCTTCCGCCGAGGCCGCCATGTTGCACCGCCCTGGGATGAAGTGTTCAGTCCGTGGCGATCTGCAGCCTCACCGCTAGATGCCGCTACATTCTGCACGCCGCACCTTCAAGTGCAGCTACAGTGGAACTATTTTTGACGAAAAACCGTCAATCCATCCATGACTCTCAGGTGCCTGGTGATGTGAGAAATGGCGGCTCGTACCTGACAACCCCCGACCCGCCAAGCCTATGAATGATGATGTTTACTTTAAGTGTCTGTCAGGTGGTTGCCCATAAGGAAGTGAATAAGTGTGAATGAGAGGGAATAATGGAGTGGATCGCTTCCTTCATTTCTGGTTGACGGAACCAGTCTGAAATCAGCTGTATGGTGATGGGCTGGGATTAAAACCTGCTCACTCTTGACCTGTAAGACTATGCCTCAAATCGATACATCCCGTGTGTGTGTGTGTGTGTGTGTGTGTGTGTGTGTGTGTGTGTGTGTGTGTGTGTGTGTGTGTGTGTGTGTTTAGCCTCCTGGCGCCCTGGAAGAGGTGCTCTTCCAGGGGAATGTCCAGTTCTGCTGCTGGGAGGAGCAGGGGCGGAGGTGGGATGAAGCCAGGAGGTGCAGACTGAGATACACTGTGCTGAGGAAAGACTTTTCACTGGAGATACACGACAGCGCGGAGGTAACACACACACACACACACACGCTTTCACTCAAGTCAAGCCATGTAACAGCCTCTTGGTAGTCCAAACACTCACACTGTGGCATCTGATGGTTCATAGAAGGATGCTTTGTGTATGAATATAAGATGTTATTCCCTTTGCGTCCACCTGTAGGCCCTCAGCCGTGGTTCCGCAGCCAAGTTGGTCCTCACCCCGGCAGGGGGCGCCGTTCTGACCTCAGAGGAGGAATCCCGAGCCCTGCTGGGTCGGAGCTGTTCTGCAATACTGAACGGTCAGAGCCGCGTCGTATCCCTTTATGCTAAACACTCCTGTATCAGTCCTTAGCTTTAGTACTGGAAACAGTCAGTTTATCAGTTGGTGTTAATGGACTATTATTGCGCTTCTGTAGAATCAGTAAGTCACAGTCCTCAGTAATTCAGTAGTTAAAGTAAATAGTATGATGACATCATAAAGTGTCGTACTGTAAATCTCATGTTGTTCATTTTGTTTACGAACAGTGATGTGTCAGTCAAGCAGGACCAGCTGAATATTTGTGATCAAATTTGGTCGGTTTTTCACTAATATCTGCTCCGTATGTGGATCAATTTTTAAATGAAACCACGAGATGCTTGTGACATAGCGGCTCAAACGACACCTCAACCGTGTTCGTAGCTTATGTCATTGTCATGTTCCAGATACTTTTAGCCGGGTTGGACATATTTTGGCGCTGAATGCGTCGGACCATGCCTATGATTTCGGTCAAATCTGGTCTGTTTTTCACTCATTTCTGCTCCGCATGTGGATCCATTTGGATGAAACTTCAACCGCGAGATGTTTGTGACATATCGGTTAAAACAAGACGTAAACCGTGTTCGAAGCTCCTGCCGTTCTTCTGTTTCAAATAGTTTTCGATTTTAAAATTCTGACAATTTTCCCGGAGCAATATCAATAGGGGATCCAGCCCCGAATAACATAGCTGCAGACAGCAATACACAGGGTCCAGTTTAGTCGTTTTAGGTACTAATTACAATATATTACGTGTCAGCATCTATTATTCGAATGTGATACGAGTTCTGTACGGCACTGTAATGGTGATCCACTATGATCTCCCCTTGCTGTGCCCTGACCCCAGTAGCCACCGTGCGTGGGTTGGGTGGTGTATTGGCAGCCATTACTTTTTGTGGAGGTTAAAAACAGATGTATTCATAATGGCATTAATTACAAAATTACAAATTATTCCAATTTAATTGTTAAACCAGTAGAACATATATAAGTTAAATATGTTTTATTTCGCAAATAGATTGGTAAGTTTGGAGGAATGACGACAAGAAAGTTCAGATAATTGTTTTGTTGAACAAAACATATGAACAAAACAACCATCAAAATATTCCACTTTAATTTTACTATAATGTTAACTGAAATTATCACACGACATGTAATAATTTTCCATTACAAAAAAATTGGCAAACTTCCGAAATTCCAAAAAATTCCAGTAAATCAAAAAAAGATAAAAAATACATTTAGAACATAAAGTGAGTTGTCAAATAAAACAGTATTTACAAAGATCATCTTATTAATATGTTATCCTTTAACACAACAATGCCAATCTTCAGGAAGATAATATTTATAAAGACAGCTTGACATTTGTAAATAAATTTGATACAAAAACAAGGCCATCTTCACAAAGGTAAATAAACAAATTATTCACCTTAATTTTCTGTTTGTTTTTTTTTACTTTCGTAATATAAGTCACAATATTATTGTTAGTGTAGGTGACAGGGAAGTAGCCACCTGTAAGAAATTTTTCGCTGGATGGCTGAAATATCTCTCATTAAGTGCATAATTGTGTATTTTACCCAGTAACGGTGCATGACAGACATTGTAATAGTTAATGTAACATCCAGGTTCGTTTGCACTGCGTCATTTGTCGTTTCTAGAGCGCCACTAATGTTGCAGTTGTATTTATCCTTGAGTTGGAATCTATTACAATCTTCGTCGTTAGTGTTGAAACTTTCCTGACTTCCGCCACACATAGTGCATATATGTTTGTCAAATTAGTGGACGTTATTAGGACCACTATTTCTAACACTTCCTCCTCTGGGAGTTTCATGTCAGTTTCATTATCTGCGACTTCTACGCCTGATCTGGGTCGAATGAACGTGCCCTTCGTACTTGTCAGATGCACAAAGTCGTGGTGATGGCGAGTCGTCAGCATCTTCATTGTGTACGATTGGCCTTTAGTCACATGTTTCATTTGCTCTCCCCAAAGGCTGAGCTTCATTGCCATTGTCACGTCACCGACATAGCATTCCAGTAATTCCCTGTTTTCTCCACAAACATTTACTATTTTGGTTGCCAACGCCATCTTCATGAGTTTGACTGATATTTCTCCAACCTGAAAAGGACATTGATGACATTTATAACTTTTTTTCCCGCAACAAATACAACTGTCTATATTTTTCAAATAATAATTTCTTGGTTCAGGTGTTTCATTACACACCTTGAGTTTAATCTGCATTTGTTTGTATAGACAAAGTGCTGCTAGTATGGCCAGCAATGACACGAAGTGAGTGACTCCTTATATTGTCACACGTCTTTGGTATAATTCCTGGCACAGAATTTGACTTATCACGTTTACCTTTGAATTCTGTCTGGTGGAAAGGTTGTCTTCCGCCTATTTTCCTTTTCTACTGGATGTGTCGTCGTATTCACTTACTCGGTCTTGTCGTTGGGTGTCAACATCTGTCTGTAGTCCAGTGATTTCTAATATATGTATAATAATATATAATATATATAATTATATATAAGTATCACAGAAATTACTAAAGACAGGTTCAATCTTGTTGTAGTAAGCTACAGAACTACTGGGTGAGTCATACTGATGGTGTCCAACTTTGCTCCTTGCATGTGAATCAACAACTGCGTACCATGATCCCTGCTTGATAACTGCACATGTATTACCAGAAATAGTTATTAAGCATGCGTCATCATTTTTTAATGTCTTCATTATTTTAAATGTGTTTTCTGAATGTCTTTATCCATTGGCGTAGCGATATTATATAATAAGTCATAGTGACTTACACCAATGCAGCCAGTAAACGGCTCACCATACGTTATTTGGAATGTTGTATTAAATATCGTTGGTCTTCTTGGCAATTTTGTGACCGCAATATAATCAGACTTTTTCATATTTCAAAAAACATTAGTTCCTTTGATCAAAACGTTGTCTAGGTCATTTGGTGTCCATGTGTAAACATTTTGGATCTTGTTTTTAAGAAGTGCTGTGTAACTGATAGCTGCACACTGCTTGTTCCTGGAGTCTCCAAACCGTGAATCATCCTGATGAAATGAGCCTCTTAACATCGATATGTACGGGTAATTAACAGTTATATTTAAAGGCTACATAAACGTTTTTCATAGATATCATTTCAATACTTATTTTTATCCTTTTTTTGGGAGTTATTTCTAGCGCTTTTCCAATTTGAGTTTCATAGCTTATTCCAACGTTTTTTGAATTCCGCTTAGTAATTTCTTTTAGAACAGTGTGACTGACCTATAAACCTGGATTTTTCAACCATTGCTTCTTTATTGCCTTGGACTTTCGGCTACTTTTTGGCATCTGGAACACGAATAAATTCAGAATTCAGTATTTATTTTACATCACAAATATAATAAATACATGTTACTTTCGATTTGTATTTTATGACACTTCTTGTGCTAACAACCTATAATTCAAGAACAGACTAAAATGGATGAATTTCCTGTAATGCAATACAGACAACATTTATTGGACATGAACATCAATTTGGAATTTGACTTATTATGTTTAGTTTTCCGATGCGCAACGAGTACATGAAATGCAGCATGGACTCGCATAGTTTGTAGGTTACGACTCACGCGATGTGAATGTGTGTTCGGAGCCACAACCTGCACATATTATAGAAAATTGAATTATGTCAGGAAGCGTCCTACTCCACAAACTCATCTCGCTCCACCACCCGACCGGAAGGTTAGAACCATGGCGTGTCGGTGATACATGAACATTTGTCTACTTCCGGTCAAATGAAGTCGGTTTTTCACTAATTCCTGCTCCGAATGTGGATGGATACAAATTAAACTTGAACCACGAGATGTCTGACACGTGCCAGTTCTAGCAAGACCTCAACCGTGTCCAGCGGTTGTCGTGTTCCAGACACTTTTAGCCTGAAAAATGCCAAGGAGAAAAATAACAATAAAAATCCGAACATTAACAATAGGGTTGGATCCTTAATTGAAGACGAAACACAAAATGCATTTAATAAAATAAATAAATTCAGCTTTGGGTCATCAATTAAGACAGACCTTGAGAGAGGTCAGCAAATAATTTCCAATCCCTCCTGAATCTACCAATGATTAGTACACTACATGCCACTTTAAAAAGACTTTTATTTCCATGTGTCTCTTTTTTTAATGTGTGTGTGTCCAGGTGTGAAGGATGACTCTTCTTCGGTGGTGCTTGCTGCAGGGTCATTTCCTGTCTATCTGCACCTGCCTTATAAAGGCGTCACTTACTTCTTGTTCGCTCAGGAAGCGCAGAGAGATCACTTCCTGTCTGCGCTCAAGGCCTGCATCCGACACCAGAACCTCGGTACTGCACACGCACGCACGCACGCACACAGACACACACACACACAAATAAACACTGTCAAATACCCGATCAGGCAGAACTTTGCTGCTGATGCGTGTGGCTCTCGTTTCCATGGGAACGGATAATAATAATAATACACATAATGTGCAGGTGGCCTGTGTGGTTCACCGCAGAGGCTGCTACACGGAAACGGCGACGATTAGTGGCATATGATGGAGACACACACACCCGCACCCACAAACTAACACACACACAGACTAACATAAGGACACACACACACACACACACACACACACACACACACACACACACACACACACACACACACACACACACACAACTAACACACAGACTAACAAAAATACACAACACACACATGCAGAAGGTCATCCTGATGCATGCATGATGTATATTATTCTCTATACATTTTTTATTTATTTGACCGTTTCTGTTTTGTATTTTTGGGTTATTTGTTACGTTTGGCAATTTGTTATTTTTTATTTTATACATATATAATTCTTATACGTACATACAACGTGTATATTTTGTGTTTTCGTCCATTTTTGTAACCATTTTCCTCCAGGGTTCATACAGTATTGTATGTGCTCGTTTAGTTCCACTCGTTATTTGTTTTTATGGCCTTTATGTCACATAGAAAAACATGCAGTACAAAAATATAAACAAACAAAGCACAGTATAAAGTGTAATGTATGTCAGCTGCTCTTAAAGTGATACGTGGTGGTTTATGTAAATGTGTTAGTTGGAGCTTGTTTCTGGGGGTTGTCGTGTCTTAAACTTTGGTCCAGTTGAAAAAATCTTGAAGTGTAAAGTAGAAAGTAAAGCAGATGAAAGACTTTCTTATTGAAGGAATCTATAACGACAGCAGAGTGATCGCAGAGATGGGTTTAGGTTGTGCATTCTGTTATCTAAAATGTAGACAACACTCAGCAAATGTAGTGTTGTGAAGTCCAAAAGACGTTGCAAACAGTTTGCCGCGTGCGGGAGAAACGAGTGATGACATCATTTAGAAGGGGAAATCATTTCTTGGGGTTTGGGCAGTTTTTTGTTTTTTTGTGGTTTAGGTAGAAGTGACTCATTTGTAGAGGATGTGACTACAGCCACAGCGCTTGATAGCACAAGCGTGAATGTTATTATTATGATAATTGTTATGATTATTAATAATAATGATAATAATACATTTTGGTTTACTGCATGAATGCAATAAAAAAAGTCAACGGTGACAGCTGAAACAGAGGGGAACATCAACAACAAGACCGCCGAAGCATTGATTGATTGATTAAACCAGGTGATCGGGACAGATCAAGATCTACTAGGTTATTGTCAATCGTCTTCGGGTGTTTTTAACATTTTAACCTACTTTCCCAAGGAGGAACTACAGAGGGGAAATCAAAACTTTGAAAAAAATCTTGTGCAAAACCTCAATAAAAACGCTGATGTTGGCGTGTTTTTTGTTCCTCAAACATCAGCGACAACTTGTCCCTCATCTTGAAAAAAACCCCCAATACTTTCAAGTGAAATTCCATTAAAAATCCGAGCTTTTCTGTGATGGTGTTAGTGGTTTATTTGAAGGTGATATAGAGAAAATCGCTGAATACTTTTTACGCTATGCATTTAACTACATTTATACATTTAACAATCCAGTATTATTGTGTAGTTACAGTACAGCACAGTAACTGTTCATGAAAATGCGTTTCTGCATTGGACTGTATCAGATCATGGCGTTTATTGAAGTAAATCATATTTTTAGTGTACTAATGACACTTGATGGTATTATTGGAAGTATTTAAACATTGCAAAAAGTAACGGATTAAGTAGAAAAGTAAGTAAACCATGAAAAATATAACGATACAAAGATACTATCGTATTTTTTTTACAGTAATACTAAATCCGCCCAAGGGACATCTGAGCTACACAGCTATTTGTCATTTTGAATAATAACTGAAAAAGTGTTTTCAAGTGTTTTTGAAAAATGTATTTTCTTCTACTCATATTCAACAACACCGTGTGTGTTTCCCTCCCAGACACCTGGAGGGGCTCGTCCTATGAGAGCCAGGCGTTCCTTCGAGCGCTCAGACTCTACCGGCGGGAGGGAGAGAGCTATGAATCCTGGGAAATGCTGCAGGGCACCGAGGAGCAGGTCGTAAAATCCATCCAACCATCTGTCTATCTATCTATCTATCTATCCATCCAACCATCTGTCTATCTATCCATCTATCTATCCATCTATCTATCTATCCATCCATCTATCCATCTATCTATCTATCTATCCATCTATCCATCTATCCATCTATCCATCTATCCATCTATCCATCTATCCATCTATCCATCTATCCATCTATCCATCTATCCATCTATCTATCTATCCATCTATCTATCTATCTTCCATCCACCCGTGTAGGTGCTTGCCAACCAGGTGATGGAGGAGGTGTTGCCATGGTTACAGAGTGAGCTTCAGGCCAGAGTGACGGGGAAGAGGAATGAGCGGATCCGACAGTGGATCACTGTGGGTCTCTTTGTGTGACATCCACGCATGGTATCACTGATCCCAGGAGTCACAAGTATATTTAAGAGAGTGTGTGTGTGTGTGTGTGTGTGTGTGTGCAGACAGTGCAGACAACCCACAGTGTGGTTTTGGAGCAAGTGTCTGCTGGTCTGGAGACTCTGAAGGCGGAGTGTCACCAGACGGCGTCGGACAACCAGGCTCTGGTGAGGTCGGACCTCGACCAGATCGTGACCTTGCAGCGCTTCCTGGAGGACAAACTCAGAGGTGACACACGGTGACCATTAACCCAATGATCTCACAAGCGCTTAGCTCTGGAATGAATTATGACACGATGAGTTCAAGTTCTTTTCTAGCCAAGAACGTGTAAAATGCCAGGATGTGTTCCCGCTCCATCCATACTATTGAATTTGCCCCGTTTGACGATGTGGGTACCGGCAAAGACCCTGAACGATCCCATCTCCCCAAAAATCTCGATACATAACAAACTGGTCTGATCGCAGCCAATTATCTCAGACCAGGCCTGCGGTCACTCAGTCAGACAGCCAATCAGGTTAGGGTGAGAAAAAATGAATGAAACAGCCTTTTCAACTTTTTAATATGGACCTTCATGGGACGCTGACTGTACGATGTCTCCCTCCAGTGGTTTATAGGCCGTCGTACACACACACATTCAGTGTGTGTGTGTGTGTGTGGTTTAAGTTGCAGGACAAAGCGGTTTCAAAATATTGCAACTTCTTTAGCGGTGTGTGGATTTAATTGTAAATGCTTTGACAAACACGGCAGCCAACAAGGTATATGAACCACCAACTACATACTGTGCTTTTGGAATTTTGCACCTTCGGGGGACCAATATTTTAGAGGGACATACAACAGATTATGAGACAGGCTTTAACTGTTGCCGTGCAGTGTTTGTACAACTCCCCACCCCGCTCTGTTGTGTATGTATGTCCTTGCCTTCCCCTCCTCTAGCTCGTGCACTGTGTGTGCAGGCTTTAGTCTGATTCTGTTTCACCTTTTAGGGCGGGACAACATGCACCGCCCTACACCTCTTTTCCAGAAGAACCCGAGAGGAAGTGTAACGTGTCAGTGGACAAGGCCTCTTCAACCTGACAGATAAATGTCACAATATATCTAGATCTATGTAATCACCTAAACATATATGCACACACGTAATGGAGAACAGGACCTCATATAGCCCCAGTCACATATATCTTCATTTCAGCACACAGTGTTCATTCTCACACACACATCTAGTCCTTGCGATCAGCCTTGGGCTTGTAGCTGCAGAGCGGGAACAACACCCTATTGTCGTTCGTGCGTGACATTTTTGCCTTATCTTGAGTACGCACAAAACTGTGACGTCAAACTGACTGAGATTTCCGCCGCCCTAAAATAAACTGTTCGTCTCAGGGAGCTGCCTCCGAGCACATCTCTGATCCGACCCTTGTACAAGCTAAAAGCAACGTCTGTCTGCGTCTTTAAGCCAGTTTAAATTGTATATATATCATATGGTAACATATAAATGTTGAGTCTAAAATGGAATTTTATTGCACAAAAATAATTTTGTTGCGTACTGAATACAACTTCTCCACTACAACTTGTTTTCGTGGACAATTTTCATCATATTCCATGACATTTCCGAAATTCCCTGATTCCAGGACCTGTGTGTGTGTATTAACAATCCCCTCTTCCTCCTCCCTTCTAGCCTGTGTGTGTGGCCCAGCGGAGGAGGAGTGCATGGCGGCCATCACGCCGTACCTCCCCTCGGTCCTGGAGGTCCTGGCGGAGAGCCTGAGCGCGGGCGTCCAGGGGATCCAGCGGGCCCTGCAGACGCAGACCGAGCGGGCCCTCACGCTCGCCAAGGGGAGTGTGGACGGGCTGGAGAAGGTGAGAGAGTATGGGCGGGGTTGTCTGGAGCTGTGTTTGGTCTGCGACATTACTGCAATATGGACGTTCTGTTGGAACAGTCGACTCTATATGGTCCTCATGTGCTGTCACAGCCACTTCTTACTGGAGGTGTCTGTGCTCGCAGTGTGGAGAAGCAGGGTCTCAAAAGCAACTGACTCAAATATGGAGCAGGTAGAACATTCCCATGCAGGTATAAAAATGGACTGTGATCTTTTACTGAAATTATCAATAATGGGATTATTTTTCACTTCAACTTTAATAATGAAGTATCCTCTAGTTTGCCGCCTTGCTTGCTTTGAGCGTCATTCACTGTAACAGTGATTGTTTTAATTTCCACACTTCTATTTCCTTTTAAAGTACTTTTAAAGGAGATCTCAGGTATTATTTCACCTAACAATGGGGCAATTGCAGCCATATTTTTCGGTGACGCAATTGCCCCAGTGCGTGACCGTCGGCTGAATCCATTCTCTCAATACTGAAACAATTTTAAAGATTCTAATGACAATGACTCAGGTTGATTACTGAAGGCTTAGTTTAAAAGATAGTCATTTTCCTTTCATTATTTCTGTAATTTCTTCCAATTATCCATTATGGTTCATTTTAAAAAGTCAAAGAGTGTGTGTGTGTGTGTGTGTGTGTGTGTGTGTGTGTGTGTGTGTGTGTATGTGTGTGTGTGTGTGTGTGTGTGTGTGTGTGTGTGTGTGTGTGCGTCTCCAGGCCCTCTCCAGACTGCGCTCCATCAGTATTGATCACTGCTACAGACTGGTGGAGGACATGTCAGAGAAACTTCAAGACCTGAAACAGCGATTCAGATTCACCAACTCCCAGCAGCTGGTCCACTCTGCACACATGGAAATGGAGCAGGTATCTGGTGTCGTCCAGTCCAGTCTGGGCCTGTACACAGGTCACAGAATAGATATTTCACATATTTCTGTACCAAAGTAACGTACGATCTTCACACATCTGGTCAGAGGCTAAAACCTTCATAATATAAATTAAGTTTGGAGGGGTTGGTGTCTGTGAGGATTTTCTAATAGTCCTAACAAGGTTCATACCCTTTACCAACGAATGCTGAGGTTGATGGTCTGTTGAATAATTCTGAAATCACTTTCCAATGATAAGGTTTGCCCTTTTTGTTTTCTATTTATTTATGCATGCAAAAATACATATACAAATCAGTTTTTGCATGAAAAATTAGACAGAATTGTTTGGGAGACGACTATGGGGCAGGCAGACATGTCAGACTAGTTGTATATTTCTTACTCTCAATGCAAAAAGCCTTCCATGACAAAAACGGTCACAAAGAAATAGTGATAAAGTAGTAAAAGACAGTTAATGGGGGAAAACATGTTCCATGTTGGGATTTCTATCTACTCTCCAACCTCCAGCTGCTGGACAGCGCTGTCTACACCCTGGAGCTGTTGCTGCTGCAGGCGTCGGCCAGAGATCAACCGTCCCACATCACTGAGGCCATGACGAAGGCCAAGGAAAGAGTTCTCAAGGTACAGAACACCTCACAAAACGTGGATTTCAAATCAAAATGCAGCACATTTAGAAAAAATGAATGTATCTGATCTGTTAAGGGTTCTAAATTGGAAATCCAAACGGCCCAAGAAAACAGTACTGGTGAAAGTCTTCCATTCAACATTCTACTTAAGCAATGTATTAAAGTACCTGATATGAAATATATGGTTTTATTTATGGAACCCAGTTTCCCTTCATGTCTCATACTTTGCTTAAACAAAGCAGTGAATTAATCTGTTATTGAAAATGATATGATTTGGACACAGGGTCGTCCAAATCATTGATGTTGCTGTTATTGTGACTTTTAGTATTTTGTATTTTTAACCTGTGCTGTCAGCATGTTGGGCATACGACACAGAGTATTTGTGTCAATGCATCTAGGACAGAGTTAGTCTGCAAGTGGAGTTCAACTTCTCCACCTGTAATGACACTATTTATTCATTCTATAATCATCAACAACTGCTGCAAAACTCTGTCCTGTGGACGACCTGTGGGATGATGGGAGCACAGCTTTTTGTTACACACAGCCACCACCAATCCCCCTCTTTGGAGAACCATCTCACCATGTTTTGGTCTTTTAACAAGTAATCATCATTACTACTCCAAGAGGGAGAATCACCAGGGGTGAGACACATAAACATAGAAACAAACAACAATTACCCGGAAAAACAAAGGCACAGCGGCCACCCGACCGGTGAGACCCGAAAGACCCCCACATACCCCCAAACACCACAACATCCCCGACTTAGGAAGACTCTGGTGTTGATGGAGTTATGTCAGTGATGAAAGTAGCCCATATTTCATTCAACGAATCAACCTTGTTTTTGGATGTTGTCAATAGGTTTTCCATTTAGATGTATTCTATTAATAAATGTAACCACTGGGATGTGGTGAGTTTATCTCTGTTTTTCCAATTGAGTAATATTATTTTCTTGGCAATTGTTAAGGCGGTCAAAATGGGTCGGTGGTGTTTGAGTGGCCGGTCACCGAGGAGACTGGAATGCTGCGACGCAGAAGGGTTGATAGCTTCTTGATGATGTTGGTCCAGAATGTTTGGATAGGTGGGCAGAGGCAGAAGGCATGAAAGTCGTCATCTCTGGTATTAAAGGGAACAATGAGAGCAAACGTCTTTACCCAGGAATCTCCTTTTGAACATTTTGTGTTGGGTGATATGAGCTCTGTGCAAAATGTTACACTGGATGAGAAACACAGAAACAGCAGGGTCTCTTTACCATTCCATGGCACAAAGTCAACGACAAAGTGTCATCTGTTTTTAATGAGTTTTGTCTATTATGGAAAAGGGATTTTTTAAATTGCCAATACAAAGACGGTCAATCATTGGAGGCGGTTGTTGATTCGATTATTACTTTTAGAGGCTGCTGCAGTTGAACGAATTGCAGGAAACTGTGACCACCGGTTTTAAACCTTTGGATTCGGGTTGGGAAACAAATAAGTGAATTGCCTTCAAAAATGTGTTCCAGATGAGTAATTCCTTGTTCTTTCCAAGACCTGGAGATTATTGGTTTGTTTTTAACCAGAAAATTCAGGTTGTGCCAAATTGGAGTGAATTTGTTTGGAGATTAAGAGTAACCACTGAGGTTTTTTTTTAATTTCCAGCAGGCTGACAGGACTCTCAGTATTTATATGGGTACTCTGTATTCAACAGACTGTAAATTAAAGGTTACTCATTCAGAAAGTGTGTGTGTGTGTGTGTGTGTGTGTGTGTGTGTGTGTGTGTGTGTGTGTGTGTGTGTGTGTGTGTGTGTGTGTGTGTGTGTGTGTGTGTGTGTGTGTGTGTGTGTGTGTGTGTGTGTGTGTGTGTGTGTGTGTGTGAGCAGCAGCTGGACTACGACAGCCGGGTCGTGCAGAGGAGGTTGTACCACGACGCTCTGCTGGCAATCACGCTGCCTCCTCTCACCAGGGCCATGGACCTGACCTGGAAGCCTGTAGGTGCTGGGCTGAAGCCAAAAAGAAAAAAAGATTGAAAACTCCCATGATGGCATTTGGGGGTGGACAGGTGAATCTTTGTGTCCCTGGAGGAGTAAAACTGCGGTTTGTTTTGTTGTTCTGCAGGAGCTCCAGCAGTTTGAACAGTTCATCTTCTCAGACTACAGCAGCTTCATCGTGGTTCAGAACGTCTACGACGACATTCTGAGAGACGTCCTGAGCAAGGCGATCGACAGAGGTAAACACTCATGCATTGTAGTCGTTTTTTTATGGATAAGACACACTGAGACAAAATAATGTTTCCCGTTTTGCTTGTACAGTATAAATCTTGGTTGGCGTATAATCAAAGAGTTTCTTGCTTAAGTTATCCAACTCAATATGGTTGTGACATAAGAAAGAAAATATATAATGACAAATCAAATTATCAAATTAATATAAGATCATCTTAGTACTAAATCACTTTTTATGCTTTTTCTTACATTTTTATATGACAATATTATGAAATTTAAATAAATTGACTGAAATGTATTAATTTAATGCTTTTCTAATGATATATTTATCTGTGAAAGACCACTCTGGCTGGTAGTATTGATTGACTGCTTACCTGATTTGCTGTATCTGAAACCAACCAGAAACATCTGACTCCTCTCCTGCTACTTCTGTTCTCCTCAGTGCTCCAGGAAGCTGCCTTTCAGAAGAGCAGCCACCTCCCAATGGAAAGTTCCGAACTGGCCATCAGTCAGTACAGTCTGACTGGAGAAACACCCCCTCGCTCTGCCCCCGGCAGCCCCAGAGCAAAGAGTCAAGACCTCTCCTCCCCCACAAACAGTGCAGCTTCTCCGGTCGGAGATGGAGCTCAACATGTTGACCTTAACACTGACCCCCAACCCGTTCCCAGCCATAGTTCTGAGCCTAGTCCAGCGCTTCCCTCTACTGTTGTCATAGTGTCTGTAGCACAGCAGACTGGCAAGGCTGCAGCAACAACCTCCACCCTTTCTTCTGAGATCCGCGATCAGCACACTGTTGAAGCTGGAACGGGATCACCGGTCTCCCATACACCCGAACTCCCTGCTGTCACAGTCGTACCATGTCCCGACTCCATTGCCACCCCAGACAATGGAACCCCCAACACCCATCCGGACCCTTACTACACCCCACTGGGCTGGTCAGCTTCTGGGCCTCTCTCCGAAACTGAAAGTGTTTCATCTCTTTTATCTGCCCTCTCTATGGAAGATGACCCACCCACTGACCTCTTGTCTGTTTCTTCAAAAAATGAATCTTCTCCTTCTACAGAAGACAAGCCACCAACCAGCCCCTTAGCTGCCCCATCTGGGGAAGAACCACAGCAGACTGGCCCATTACCTGCCCCCTGTGATAAAAGCCCTCAGTTGACCGGCCCATTAACTTCGCCCTCTAGCGAAGACATACAGTTGACCAGTCCTTCAGCTGCCCCCTCTGGGGAAGACCCACCACTGAAAGTCCCTTTACCTGCCCCCTGTGAGGAAAACTATCAGTTGACTGGCTCCTTAATTTCCCCCTCTAGGGGAGATATACAGGTGACCGGTCCCTTAACTGCCCCCTCTGGGGAAGACCCACTGCTGACCGGCCCCTTAGCTGCCTCCTCTGGGGAAGAACCACAGCTGAAAGTCCCTTTACCTGCCACCTGTGATGAAAACCCTCAGTTGACTGGCCTCTTGACTTCCCCCTCTAGCAGAGATATACAGTTGACCGGTCCCTTAACTGCTCCCTCTGGGGAAGACCCACTGCTGACCGGCCCCTTAGCTGCCGCCTCTGGGGAAGAACCACAGCTGAAAGTCCCTTTAGCTGCCACCTGTGATGAAAACCCTCAGTTGACTGGCCCCTTGACTTCCCCCTTTACCGGAGATATACAGCTGACCGGCCCCTTACCTGTCCCCTCTGGCGAAGACCCACAGCTGACCAGCCCGTGGACTTCCCCCTCTAGCGGAGATATACAGTTGACCAGTCCCTTAGCTGCCCCCTCTCGGGAAGACCCACCACAGAATGGCCCATTAGCTGCCCCCTCTATGGATGAGCCACTGCTGACCAGCCCCCCTCCTCTCTCCACACAGGTAGACTTAAAGTCTCCTCCCCTTTCGACGGATGGACCGATGAGGGTCAGCCTGGCTGCACTCAGTGCTGCTGTAAGCAGTGATTCTGTGGTGCCCTCATGGGGTCAGATGATGGTGCAGCAGGTCACTGATAGAGCGGTTTACCTGAGAGGAGGGAAGGTGCCCAGTGAGGTGGGGAGAGAGGAAAGGGAAACCACAGAGGAGAGGAAGGGTGAGATGGATGTACCTCAGACACAGATGGGAAATGACAAGGAAGATACAGAAGCAGGGGAGGGGAGAGGTGGAGGAGAGATGGAAAATCTTGAAGTGGCCTGTGATGAAGGAAGCGCGACCACCAAAGCTTGCTGTTTCTCTGACACACCAGCGGAGGGTACTGACACCATGACTTCTCAAGAAGGAGGCCACAAGGAGGAAGGTGTCAAGAAAGGGGAGGAAGGTCTGGAGCACCAGCCGGAGAGCGCGGCAGCACTGGACAGCGTCTCAGCCATCAGAGAGCTGGTGACCGAGGTAACCGAGGTGGAAATTCTCATCACACCCAGTCCACATGGGGGGCCGAACAGCCTGACAACATGTTACCGTGACAGCGAACAGTGATGGGGACAGCAGGGATTATAAACAAACTACGCAAAGCACAGTGTTATGTTTTCCAGACTGTCCACATCGAATACTTGTCTAATCTGTGTAGAGAGTAATGTGTAAGAGAATGGTCTTAATCATATTCACTTGAGAATTAGAATTTCCAATTTTAAAGCAGTAGCTTGCCTTCAGACATTTTGTACTAACCATATTTTTAACTAAAATGAATGATGAACTTTTGTTTTAATACCAAAACTGATAAATGACCGGACAACTAGTCCATTTAGCATTACAAGTAAATCACTTTATTTATAATCCTTTGTGTTTTAACTTTGCACATGCAGCGTGTCATTAAAACAAGTAGAACAACATTTTTTGATATTGCGTTTTCTTTATTAAAAACCAACCGGTAGATGAGTTGTTGGCATGTGACCTTATATCAGCTACACGATGAGACAAGGCCAAAGTTATACTTGGACAGTATCTTTCCCTGTTTACACATTAAGTAAAAACAAAAACTACTATAACATAGTCCAACAAAATTAAAATATTTTACATGTCCTAATAAAAACAAATGTACATCGTCCTACAAATACTGTGCAAATAATCTTTTTTTTTTAATAAATAAACTGGTAAGAAACAGTCAGTGTCCTGCAGGTTCCCTCCTACTACACACGCTATGATGAAGGGAATAAGATACATTTGTATAACGAAGGTGCGATCATCTGTCATTGGCACTGTATGAGGATGATGTGAGGACTGGAAGACTGGAACCGCTTCCCTTCCTTGACTTCGCTGTGAATGGCAATATATTTAGTACGACTAATTAGTGTTTTGTATGTCTGAGGCATACTAAAAGTATGCTGGAAGAGAGTACCAACATTGACTTGTCTTTCAAATGGGCATGCTGAATTCATTCACTCTTCTCGTTTTTCTCGGTAATTCTGTGCAACGGTTGTAGTTTGGGACTTAAGTCTGTCCTGAAATGACTTCAATCTCCACAGAGGAGCTAAAGAATAGAGATAAGCTAACAGCCATGTTGCTTCTTGAGAAGGGGTCAGGACATGGAGAAAATCAATGGAAATGGTAAGATTACTGTATATACACATCAAAGTATATTATGTAGTAGTAGAGCAATGTTGCCAAGTAGTCACTTCCTATTTTAACACTTAGAAAGTGTGAACAAATGAGTGGTTCTTAAATAGTGGATTTCCCCCCATTCAACTAAAAGGCATCAAACTGAGGCTCAAAACCACCTCTGACAAAAGTTAAATTATGTAGAGTATGCTGCAGTACATAGTATAGAAACGTGACAGTGTGAAGCTACATTCAATCAAACGAGTAGTTTAAACTGCAGGGTGTAGGGATGAGGCTCACCAGGTTTGGGTTTGATTCAAACTCCGTTTCTTAACCGAAGCTGGATGGGTTTTCGTCCCCATATGACACATGAATGCTCCTGTATCACATGGCACCGATGAAGGGGGATGTTAACCCAGAAGGACGGAGGGAGGGAACAGTTCAGGTCGCAGTTACGCACATGCAGTGTGTGATGGACGAGCCTCAGTACAGTAAGTGTGTGTGTGTGTGTGTGTGTGTGTGTGTCTATGTATACTGGTAGTAGGGTTGCTCATCAGGGCGGAAGCCATAGGCCGTGGCCGGTCGCCCCGGAGACGAGTTGCTCTGGTCAAACACATCGCCGCCGTCTCTGGGAGATGAAGGCAGCGGAATTAGAGCTGTGCTTAATGAAAACGATTAAAGGCAAAGTCCACTGTGTGTATGTGTGTGTCTCCTTATTCATACATACTTATGCAAACATCCATACTTTATTTTTACATACAGTACATTATTTTTTTTGTCATACCTACATTAATACTTATTTTTCATCATACATACATACTTTATTTACGTCATATAGATGTATATATAAAAATTTAAAAATTTAAAATGTATTTAAATAAATAAATATTTTTTTCCTTCATACATAGTTTTCTTCACGTCATACATACGTCTATACATGTTTACGTCATAAATAATAAAATCTCGTCACATACTTTATTTTCGTCATAAATACATTTTTTCGTCATATGTACCTTTTATTTTTTTATTTTTTTATCATACAGTATGTACATACTTTTCTTTCACCATACATCCAAACTTTTGTCCTACCTACATCAATACTCCTTTTATGTCGTTATACATTTATACATACCTTTTTTTCATCTTCCATACGTACATTTTGTTTCACGTCATACAGTAAATACATACTTACGACGTTTTTCCATGTAGTATATTTTAACATTTTTCGACATAGTATAGTCAAAATACAAAATATAGTACACTTAAAACTTCTGAAAAATAAGTTTTAAGTGTACTATATTTTGACATTTTTCGACATGTCGTTTTTGGATTTTTTCGGCGTACTATATTTTGACATTTTCGACATAGTAATTGTTGTTATAGCATGTTGTTTTTCAGCGTAGAATATTGACACATTTCTCAACATAGTATAGCATGTTGTATTCTGAAGTTTTTTCGCATACTATATTTTGACATTTTCTACATAGTAATTGTTGTTTTTGGACGTTTTTCCATATAGTAAATTTTGAAATTTTTCGACATAGTATAGCATGACATTTTTTGACAGTTTTTCAGTGTAGTATATTTAGATGTTTTTTGACATAGTATAGTATGTCTTTTTTGGAAGTTTTTCAGCGTAGCATATTGTGCTGTTTTTCAACATAGTATGCATGTCGATCTCTGAAGTTTTTCGGCATAGTATAGTATATTGGTTTTGGATGTTTTTCGGCGTGCTATATATTAACGTTTTTCGACATACTATAGCATGTCTTTTTTGGTTGCATGTCGTTCTCTTAAGTTTTTCGGCATAGTACATTTTGACTTTTTTGACATAGTATAGTATGTCGATTTTGGACGTTTTTCAGCATAGTATATTTTTATGTTTTTTAAATAATATAGCATGTCTTTTTTGGAAGTTTTTCAGCGTAGTGTATAGTGATGTTTTTCAACCGAAAAACTAGTATGTCGTTCCCTGAAGTTTTTCGGCAAAGTATATTTTGACGTTTTTTGACATAGTATAGTATATTGCTTTTAGATATTTTTCGGCATGCTATAGTTTAACATTTTTCGACATAATATGTCGTTTTTGGATGTTTTTCAGCGTAGTATATTTTGATGTTTTTTGAAATAAAATAGCATGCCTTTTTTGGGCGTTTCTCAGCGTAGTATATGATGATGTTTTTCAACATAGTATAGCATGTCGTTCTCTGAAGTTTTTCGGCATAGTATGTCGTTTTTGGACGTTTTTCAGCGTAGTATATTTTGATGTTTTTTGAAATACTATAGCATGTCTTTCTTGTAAGTTTTTCAGCGTAGTATATGGTGATGTTTTTCAACATAGTATAGTATGTCGTTTTCATACGTTTTTCAGGGTGCAATATTTTGATGTTTTTCAACATAGTGTAGTATATTACTTTTGGATGTTGTTCGGCGTGCTATATTTTGACATTTTTGGACATAGTATTATAATATGTTATTTTTGGAAGTTTTTCAGTGTAGTATATTTTGACGAATTTCAACATAGTATAGCACAGGGGTCGGGAACCATTTTGGCTGGGAGAGCCATAAAAGCCAAATATTTCTAAACGTATTTCCTTGTGAGACATATAATATTTAATAAAATTGAATAGAAGTTAATGCGTGCATTTTTAAGGCATACATTTTTAATGTATAACACATCTGAGTACTTAAAAAAGCGCTATGTATAATATCTGTAGCTAACCAAAATAAATGAAGTACTTTTTACCATTAGTGCGACGTGTGGGGCTGCATGGTTTTGCTGGTGGCCTTGTCGTTCTTTCCTGCTTCATACGTAGTGAGGTTGAGCTTCACGCTGCGTTGAGGCTTCCATCAGTTCAACTTGAGCGTAGCTTGCTCTTAATGTTTCTCAGATGCCACAAAGACTGCTCACATGCGTATGTAGAGCCAAACATGCTCAATACGGCAATACTCACACGCTGCATGTGTGCTACAGTGGGGCAAAAAAGTATTTAGTCAGCCACCAATTGTGCAAGTTCTCCCACTTAAAAAGATAAGAGAGGCCTGTAATTTTCATCATAGGTTCACTTCGACTATGAGAGACAGAATGGGGGGAAAGAATCCAGGAAATCACATTGTAGGATTTTTAATGAATTAATTGGTAAATTCCTCGGTAAAATAAGTATTTGGTCACCTACAAACAAGCAAGATTTCTGGCTTTCACAGACCTGTAACTTTTTCTTTAAGAGGCTCCTCTGTCCTCCACTCGTTACCTGTATTAATAGGATCTGTTTGAACTCGTTATCAGTATAAAAGACATGTCCAGGCCCGTCTGAAGTTTGCTAGAGAGCATTTGGATGATCCAAAGAGGATTGGGAGAATGTCATATGGTCAGATGAAACCAAAATAGAACTTTTTGGTAAAAACTCAACTTGTTGTGTTTGGAGGAGAAAAAAAGCTGAGTTGCATCCAAAGAACACCAAACCTACTGTGAAGCATGGGGGTGGAAACATCATGCTTTGGGGCTGTTTTTCTACAAAGGGACCAGGACGACTGATGCGTGTAAAGGAAAGAATGAATGGGGCCATGTATCATGAGATTTTGAGTAAAAACCTCCTTCCATCAGCAAGGGCATTGAAGATGAAACGTGGCTGGGTCTTTCAGCATGATAATGATTCCAAACACACCGCCCGGGAAACGAAGGAGTGGCTTCGTAAGAAGCATTTCAAGGTCCTGGAGTGGCCGAGCCAGTCTCCAGATCTCAACCCCATAGAAAATCTTTGGAGGGAATTGAAAGTCCGTGTTGCCCAGCGACAGCCCCAAAACATCACTGCTCTAGAGGAGGTCTGCATGGAGGAATGGGCCAAAATACCAGCAACAGTGTGTGAAAACCTTGTGAAGACTTACAGAAAACATTTGACCTCTGTCATTGCAAAAAAAGGGTATATAACAAAGTATTGAGATGAACTTTTGTTATTGACCAAATACTTATTTTCCACCATAATTTGCAAATAAATTCTTTAAAAATCCGACAATGTGATTTTCTGGATTTCTTTTTCTAATTTTGTCTCTCATAGTTGAGGTGAACCTATGATGAAAATAACAGCCTCTCTCATCTTTTTAAGTGGGAGAACTTGCACAATTGGTGGCTGACTAAATACTTTTTTGCCCCACTGTAATTGTGGCCTGCGTGCCGCATATTGAAATGAGCAATAAAACTCTCGCCATGTGGGCGCCCCAGGGCCACAAAGACTCCGTCTCCCTCCCTAAACCCTCACCTGTGGCAGAGACTCCCACAAGTGGCGCCTGAGCAGAGACCTGAGTCTTTCTGTCGTCCGCAGCCAGTGCTTGACCACGCCCCTTTGTCTGCCACATTTATATTTTGAACTTTATTTTCAAAATTGTAATTTCTCTTACCTGTTTTACTTTAAAATGACACAGAATAATTATTTATTACTTGTTAATTGTGATGGAAAATTGTCTGCAAGTCATATACTGTCATCGAAAGAGCCATAGGTTCCCAACCCCCGGTATAGCATGTAGTTTTCTGAAGTTTTTTGGCAAACTATTTTTTGACGTTTTGGGATTTTTCGGCATAGTATATACTATATATAATAATATATATTAGTATATTTTGAAGTTTGACTTTGCTTTCTCTGGTCCACCTTCAGTGTGGTGCACACGATGATCCCAAACAGCAGAGTGACTTATTTTCTCCATTTAAATAGGCTGAATGACTGATTATAACATTGAAGACATGTGTGATATCAATTAAAGAAAACAGTTAGTTAGAAATATCACCATGATCCAATTATTTATAATCTTTTCTAAGGGGTACCAACAAATCTGTCCAGGTCATTTGAGAATATAATTGATCTCTATATCAATAATTGATCTCTTTTCACAGTTTCTTTGCTTTACTCTATGACATACCAAAGTCATGCAGGCATACATGAGAAAATTGCTTTTAATTTCATCATTTTTCAGGAGGAATGAAACATTGTTTCAATGAGCTGTAAGGGTACCAACAAATTTGTACATGTCTGTAAATACTTTTTCGTCATACATACATCCATGTCTGTATCACGAAAAAATGCACAGATGTGTGTGTAAACTCACCCAGCGTGATGTGAGTCTCCATTTTGCGTGTGGAGGTCGCTGTAGAAATCTGGACTGACAGAGCCGTCACCTGGAGTAATCCCATCTGGACACAGGTTTGCAGATGGTAGAGTGGTTAGGTTAGATATTAATATGTGAACATGATATGAGAATAGATAGTGTTTTGGTTCTTGTAACATTGTAAAACAACTTGAATGTTGTGTTTTCCTGGTCTTAAGATCTGCTTTTCGTTTCGGATTCAATTTGCTGCAGAGTAGGTGCAACAAACTGAATCCGAAACGAAAAGCACAACTGAAATAGTTTTAGTACTTCCTTGCATCAGAATGTCAAACGAGAAAGTGCTAAAACCATAATTAACATTGGACCAGCTTTAACAAGCTGGAGAGCTCTCAGGGAGAAGCATTCGAGTTGCTTTCCAAGTGGTCTTTTGCTTTGTTTTGGTCAGAATCGGTTGCACTATTGTCTAGTGGCCGAATAACACATTGTATCACTACACAACACTTTTTAGGCCCTATAAAATGACCCGCTTTCTGTATGTATACAGTGTGTGTGTGTGTGTGTGTGTGTGTGTGTGTTTGTACCAGCACTGTAGAACAGATCAGTCCTGTCGTTATCGTTGTCATGGAGATACGGCTCGCTCTCATCTGCCTGCCGACTCTCCACCATCTCCAACCACTGGTTGTTATGGAAACGGAACTTTTCAGACTGAATCTTTCTCCCCCACTCCTCGTCATACTCCTGGACAAGGAAGGCAGGAAAAACAGCACAAAGTGTTTAAGACCAACACCTTTGTCTAACCTTATGAAAACCCATGTATTGACATGGACATTGTCAAATGAGAATTTAGATAGACTTAATTTTCCTCAACCCAACTGATGAAAAAGCTTCTTTGTGTTTCATTTGTTGCAACATTTGTGTTTTAAAATTATTTGTTCAGAAAAGCATTAAGCATATCTATGTCATTTGGAATAATTTCTCCCGCATTAGGTGTACCTGTATGGGGGTTTTGTTAAGTCTGTGTGTGTGTGTGTGCACTGTATACTCACAGCGATGATATCCAGTGTGTTGTCACAGACCTTCCTAATCTCCGTGTTCTTGTCATGCATCAGGTCGATCAGGTAGGCTGGAGCTTCTGAGTGGGGGGGGTTAGGGAAGCAGTGGTATTGTTGTTGAGTTGACAATCATTGTGAAAAACAACAACACTCCGCTATCATTTGTAACATCTCTGTGTCAGTACTCAGCCGGTGGGAACATGTGACAATAACAGAGAAGGATTGAGTTTTGGAGGTAGTGATGTGTTTGACTGGGTTAGAAAGATATAGTATAGATAAGGTATTTTGTACACTTTGTTAAAAATAAAAAAAACAATTGACCTAAATTCACCACTTTTTTTTTTGGCCTACATTACAGTAAGCTACTGGAAGGAAGGATACGAGTGTCCTTGATGATGACATCCCGCGTGGCCTGGTGGAAAACCATCTGGTAGAACACGTAGACGATCTGACAGACAAACTCATCGTCCTCCTGTTGGGCTGTGTGCGACGTGGGAAACAGAGAGGAAGAGCGCTCGGTCAGACAGGAAGGAGGAAGTTGGTGAGCACCACCTGGCGTAATCACAGCTCCATTAAAAAAACAAACTTGTGAGAAGTTTTTATTTTTTTATTTTATGTTCAGTTAAAACAGGGCAGACTTTCTGATGATGATATCTTGTTTTTTATTTGTCCAATATTTTATCTGAAAACGTTGTTTTGATTTGCTACTTGGACAGCCACTCCCTGAAAAGGGCTTCTCATTATTGTCAAAAAATAATTTCTGGATGAAGGTCCTCTGACTTCATTTTTATTGAAAACTGTCAATGTCAGAAAGTGTGGGAGTCTCTTCTTTGTTTTCCTAAATTTTCCTCCAGGATTAATAAAGTTTGATCTTATTTTATCTCATAAAGGCCATCGAAAAAACATGTGTCCATTGAAGAGTAATGGGAATCTGCAAGAAATTCCAGAATTCAATATTACAACAATATTTATCTGCAGTTTTAATGATCTTTCTTATTGTAATTCTTAAAATAAGGTGATTTATTTATTTTTGTATTTCAACGCCAAAACTACAATTCTTGTGATTACTCTTGCTTTTGATAACACATGACGCTATACCACACTACACCTGCAAAATATGAACTCTAAATTCCTCCTGCAGTTTGTAATCTCCACAGATCAAACACCATCTGCCATGTTCCTAACATTATCTACAGCTGGGACCTTTTCAATTTGGGCTGACATTTTATATCAGTCACTAAAATGGACATCGTTTTGTAACGTCAGAACATTGATAATGACGTTGCCAAAATCACCGTTGAGCAGCTCTATGATGGCAGGAATGATGCCAGATTTGGCCAACATGGCGGCGCAGGCATCGTCCATGGAAACCGTTCCGATCATTATCACCACTTCCAGGATAAGGTCATCCTCTGCCGTCCCTACAAAAACACACAAACACACGCATTACACAGGGTAGAAAATATGGAGTTAAAGGACTTAAAAGGATAAAAACACAAGATGCAACATCAGAAAAATTATATATAAACACACAGGTAAAAAATAAATGTTATGACCTCCCCTCCACCACCTCTAATTCTATAAATCCTCGGGGTTAATTTACGGCACACCATTATGGTCGGGGTTATCTGAACCCAAACAGAGATTTTAAATATAGCTTAATATGGTTACCAAGCAGTCAAAAAAATATGCTGTCAAATAGCATCTATTCAAATGATGCATTACTTAACCAATCATCCGTTTACTAAAATCTAATTTTGTCGGTTGATGATTTGATTTCTGGTAAATGTGAAGTGGGTGACCTGGCTTGAGCCTGTCTTTGAGGAAGGGCACCAGGTTGTACTCTTTGAGCACCAGCTCCCAGTCCAGGTCAGGGATAGTCAGATTGGCCAACGTTCCCAGACACTCCAACACAAACTCCTCCTCTTCCTCAGCACTGATCTGAGCTGCCAGGTCGCCCACGTAGTCCTGGAAGATGGACACGGAGGAGAAGAGAGAGACACGAGAGAGAAATGTAGGCAGGTAGTTGTAAGACAGATGGAGAACTAGAATATGTGAGTGCAGTGGCAGGGTTTATTGGTTGTTGTTGACTGACTATGAAGAGCGGCTTGGTGGGTCCGTCGTGCTGCGAGATGTTTCTGATCGTCTTCATCAGCAGGCAATCCTTTGTCTTCAAGGCTCTTTTCATCAACATCTTCAACCCATTTCCTGCAGACAGATGCAAATCCTTTGGTCTAGGTTTGTATACTGTATAACCAGAAAGAAAACAACCCGGACTACTGACAGTCCTAAGACAAAAACTGGACATATGGACACAGATTTTTCTTGGCAAAGTTCCTTGACACAACTGATGCAAATATTTGCCAGTTCCTACCTTCACACATGAGCTGAGCGTTCCTCTTGTTGGCAGCCAGATTGATGCAGAAGGAGATCAATTCTGTGTCGATCTTCTCCTCCCCATGCTCATATACCATCTGCATAAGCTACAAACACATGCGCCAAATTTATTGCAAAAAAAATATGATTTTTTTTTTTTATAAATAAATCCGTAATTGAAATAAACAATATCTAAATTAAAATCATTTTATCTCAAACAAACTGATAAACTATTCAAATGGACTGAAACTAAATAAACATTTTTTTTATATACATGTATTTTCTTCATTCTTTATAAAGTTTTTGATCTGCTGACCTACCGCTAGGACATGCAACAGTTTGCTTACGCCTCAATTTCTGGCCTAATTTTTCAAGCGTTTAATTTTTCCTTTTCTTTTTTGATATTGAACTAAAGATTAAATTAAATAGGTTTCTAAACTAAAAACAGAAAAATGATCAACAGCTTAAAATATCTAATCCAAAGCAAAACTGACGACAAAATGAAATTTCAAAGTAATATCAAAAGTGAACCCTGACTTGAAAAAGTGGAGTTAAAATAGGTTGGGTCCCCCTCTCACACTGACCTGAGGTATACAGTCAGTGTAGGCAAACATGGAGCGGAAGCGGTCGTCAACACTGATGTGGTACAGGATCCACATGGCAACCTGACTGTGGTTATCGTCAGCTGTGGACCGAGGAAAATAATTATGACAGAAAACACAAACAGGTTTGAACTGGACCGTGGCTACACTTAGCCACTAATGCTCTTCGTACACAGTGCTAGTGTGTCTTTACCGTTGTAGGTTTTGCTTACACCTCATGTTATAGTTACCTAGCAGGGCAGTCAGTTTGGGCAGCAGTCCGATCTCCACCATCTTAGCTCTGAGTCCCGAGTCGAAGGAGAGGTTGAGGAGCAGGCGCAGCGTCAGGTTCAGCAGGTCTTCGTGGTCACATGGCACGAGGCGGGCCAACCGCTCCACCGTGTCCACCTCGGCCTGCCAATCAGGAGTCAGAATCAGCACGGAACATTTGAGAGGGCCGGCATTGTCGGATCGTCGCTCCGCCTTCACACCCCGGGGCTTTCTCTCACCATATCGTTCTTGTTCTCCAGGAAGATTGAGAGCTTTTTGAGAAAGGACACCACCAGCACCAGCAGCTCCTCGTCGTCCCGCTCCAGGACTCTGACCAGCAGCCCCACGATGTTCTTGTTCCTCATCTTCAGCTCTGTGCGCGTGTCCTCCGCCAGGTTCAACAGCAGGTAGAGGGACACTGGTTTGGGAGGGTGGAGAGAGAGAGAGAAGAAAAAGATGGAGTAAGAGCGCAAACAGATTGGGAGAATTGAACAGGGTAATCTCTGCAGACAACTAGCAGCAGCGGCAGGAGACCAACCCTCACGCGGGCATACACCGCTATCCACTATCAATGGATAACAGCTGAGCAATTCTTCCACTGTCATACCTCTGAGCAGCTGTTCTTGTTTACCCAGAAGGCCGTGGTACTTCCTGAGGGCTTTGTCCTGATCCCGTCTCAGGGAGCCATTCTCTGGCTCTGACTCGCGTACACAGAGTGTTAAGGGGCAAAGGAACACACATAGTAGGGTAAACAGCATAGAGCAAGACAACAACAAAAAAATTTCAGATTTTGTTTTTGCGGCATGCAACTGCTTTTAAAAGGGGGTGGAAGGAGAGAATAAGGATTTAAGACAGAAACAAAACTTACTCACAGACGGTAAGAGTTTAAAAACAAGAGAGACAGAAAGGATATAAGCCTTGTTCTTCTTGTGCAGCTCCTCCTGCCAGAGGTCGTATCTCTTCAGCTCATGCTCCACCACACTCATACACAACGCTCCCACCTTGTAGTGACTCACTACTCCGTGGAACTGGGAGAAGCTGGACGAGCGAGCAGGAGAAGAGGAAGGGGAAAAGACAGAAAACTAAACAGTCTGAAATCGACTGGGTCATGGTAGATTGGGAGTGATCTTTTGTGCGCTTGTCTTACCTGGAGAAGCAGAAGAAGATGTAGATGATGATGGTCGCCAGCTCCACGCTCTGTTTCCAGTCTTCCCTCAAAACCCTGGCAAGAGCCCCCAGAGCGGTCTCTGCAGGACACACACACGCACGCACGCACACGCACACACACACACACACACAATAAAGAAATGACCTCCATGAGTCATAAGCAGAATCACATGAAAAACTTTGGAAAGAAGGCCAGTAAACATCAAACTGATTTCATCAGCCATATCTCGATATCCATCTCGATTTGCTATTTGTAAACACTTAAATGGACAGATGTAAAAAATAAAAAAGGTTTTATTATATAGTTTTACGAAATTGTTTATTAGGAAACAACCACACAAGGTGGTTTTAAGCCAAGGTGGTTTCAGCAAAGACTCTGTTGATCACATTTGTGGAAGTAAAAGGTCCGGTAGAGTTCAGCGGCAGGGTACCGTTGTGCAGCAGCTCCTCCAGGTTGTCAGGGTTACGGGCCAACTGGAGAATGAGGGCGGAGCCTCGGATCTTCTCCGGGAGGCCTTCATAGAGCAGCTCTATATACTCGTCCATTCTGGAGATACTCGCCTCCTCATTTAACTACACGCACAAACACACAAAAATTAATTGTTTGTTTAATCCTGTCCTTGCTTTTGCTTTATTCCTGTGGGACTGGCAATATTCTCCATGTCCCTATTCTGAATGAATTTACATATCCAAATGTTGTTATTACAACTTAACAATATAATAACCACCTAAAATGTAATTTGTAATACAGTTTAAGTATTTATATAAATAGATATTCATGCTCTGTGCTGTCCTCACCTCTGGTCCTTCAAACGGGGTTAGCTCTCTGGGTTTAACAACTCTCTTCTCTTTCTTCTCCACTGGTGACACACAGACGCAAACACAGAAACCGTGTTAAAACTCCATTAAAACTCCACTAAAAGGAAAACTTCAACCCCTGAAATAAAATACCCCCAGTAAACAGTAAAATCCAAATTAAGGATGGGCATGATTAGTCTACTTGGCAGTGATGTCGATTTCACAGAAACTATTCATGAATAATAAATGTGGCACACGCATTGCAAAAAACTCCACCCGGACACGAATTAGTGTAGCACACGCTTCCCGAGAAACTCCGTCCGAACTCATTAGTGCAAAACACGCTTCATGAGAACCTGCACCCAGACACTAATGAGTGTAGCACACAGAAGAACGTGCGTGTATGAGAGAATGATGGCAGCAAGACAGAGCGGAGTGTGTCCTTATTTTACCCAATTTGAGAGCAAAGCAGAGTGGTGTTTGTGTGGGATGTCTTACCACGGCTCTGCTACTGTGAAGCCGAGTCATTTGCAATTATTGCCATTTTCGTTTTGTCATCTATAAAACTCTAAATCTCTCATTTTGATTAGTCACTGTAGCGCTTGGTCTATTTGGAAAGATAAAATAATAATTTTAAATAGCAACTGTTGTAGGTATATAATTTATGTGCGATTAACGGTCTACGTGGGGGGGGGGGGGGGGTGACGACGTCACGGCTAGTCGACTTATCGACTGAAATCATAGTTAGTCTGCTTTTAATCTTTTTTTACAGTGAACAAGAATCTTATAAATAAATCCATAATCCTGTCCCGCGCATGGTACCGCGTCACTTCTCGTGTGTGGTTCCGTGACAAAGCATAGTTTGGAGACCAGACTGACTCGTCGTGGATTACTCCCGGTGAAAGATCTTGTAACGTGTGGCTCATGTTGTGTAAAACCACAACGACTTCAAGATTCCCAATCACAAAGAAAACTGTGTTGTGTGGACAGTACAGCGGTCTGACGACTTTCAGAGTTGTGCAGTGTGCCCATGGCATTAATGTGGTGAAAATGAGCTTGACTCATGACCAACCTTTGCCCTCACCCGGGGGGGATTTCCGGTTCTGGAGGTAGTAGAGGAGCTGCTCCACTTGGGGCAGGCGGGACGGGGGGATGAGCTTACACTCCTCCACCACCTTCCTGGCCAACGCTGCCACATCCGTGCTGGGAGACAAGCTTTTCACACGGATGCTGGAGGAGGTGGAAGAAAGGAGGGGCAATAAAAACTGTATTTTATGACTTAAGTCCAAATAACTTTACAGCTACCACATTAAAATAAATAAATAAATAAATAGATAGATAGATAGATAGATAGATAGATAGATAGATAGATAGATAGATAGATAGATAGATAGATAGATAGATAGATAGATAGATAGATAGATAGATAGATAGATAGATAAAAAGCTGCAAGGGCTGAAGGGACAGAACCAAAGTTTTTTGACATAGTTTTCTTTCAGTCCAGAATCTATTGAATGTTATATGTCTATTATATGTCAAAAATGTTTTATTATACAAGTCAGAAACATGCTGTTACTTTTACAGTGGGCAAACAGGGATACCGTTGTATCCTTCACAGAAAATGATAAACGATCCTTTTCTGTACAGCGTACTTCATATGTGGATAATTGCAGCATATTATCAAATGACAGATTATAAATATGCTACAATAAGCTTTACAGTTTACTGCAAGCCAAATTGGACCTATTTTATTTCCGCAGAGTAAATTAAAGGCAGTTTTCCTAACAATTCTAACACAGCCTGAATAGCAAAAATAAAAAGGGAACCTTAGGGATACTTAAAAGGAACTTGAAGCAGGACAGAGTAGTCTAGTGTTCTGTTTGTCTTTCTGGTGGGGATTAATAAATTGCAATTTACTACCTGAAGGACTGCCTGTCTTTACTTCTTGCATTGTGCTCAATGTAAGCACAATGCAACAGACTAGACTGACCTGCTGGCTGGCATCTGTGCTTGACCTTTTGCACAATTTTATATTGTATATTTCATAAGGAAGAAAGTAATAAAGGATGAAAGACGATTGGAGACGGAGAGGAAACACAGGCATAAAGTGTGTGGGAGTACGCTTACATCTTTTGTGCCTCCTTGCGTTCACCCAGCATGTGATCTCCGGCCTCTCCCAAAATGGAAGCCTCTACCTCATACTGAACAACCAGGGCCTTCTCAGTAGGATGGACGTCCAAACTGCCCGTCTTGACTTTCCTAGAGGGCAGGATAAGAGGGTTGGTTGGTAGGAGGATTTATACTACACATCATATTACAAAGGAGAGGATTTGGCCATGGAAAAGAGAGGTGGAGACAAGAGAGCAGAGCAGTCCGGTCAATTGTGTGTTTTTTTCTGTCTGCATCAATGCCATTACAATAAAATAATGGCATTGATGCAGACAGAAAATACATATAAAGAAATGTAAAATAGAAAAAACATTTTTAAAAGTTCATTAATTTAGGCTGTTTTGTGGATTAAGAGTACAAATGTTAGCTGGTGTGACAATCTGAACATTACTTCAATTTAATTCAGAGAATAGAAAATGTCATTTACAAATACGAGATTCCTGATATAAATAATAGTTGACTATGGTTGCTCATTCAGTAGCTCAAAAAATATCGTAATCAACACACCTGAATAAACGAGACACATTTTTTGTACAAAATAAATATCTTGAAATTCATGCATATCAATAAGTAATTTGAATCCCCTTTAAAAACCTTATGTCACTGACCAAGTCAGACGAAAACCCAAACCCTGCAGCACAATTCTGTTCATCTGAGACCTCCTCTTAAAAATGGCTCTCACACTGCGAGTTAATATGACTCTTGTGTTATGTAAAACTTCTTTAATTGATATGTATTCTTACACAGCACCGACACTGGACCCTGCTGGGGCCATCTGGCAGCAGGGTCCGGTACCAGCGCTGCTCTTGTTATGGGTGTGTTGAGAGGACCTTAGGTAGCCTCCTGGGGACACACCCTGATGCAGTATGCGTAATAAATATGTCACCTGTTCGAAATCTAAGCATGAGTTCGGTGCGCTGCATCCAACGGCAAATTAAAGCACATTTTAGGGATGTCCCGACACCCACGGCGCACTGACCCGCGGCGACGTTTTAGATGCCGACGCGAATGAAGCTAATTAGGTTAAGCTAACTCTTACGTGGGGCGTAGGTGCAGCGGCGCGCGGTCATGTTTTACCGTTTGAGATATCGCGCGTCATCCTGCATCTTCCTTGCTCTGCCGTGAAGATTCACATAAGAAATACTTTAATTTATGGAACAAATACGTCCTGTTCCTGAAAACACAGCCCGACTGGCGAAGCTCAGAGCCGCTGTGGTCGGCGTAGCATCATGAGCGGACTTCAAACATGGCTGCACCTGCGCGGTACTGGCGATCCGTCCGCCAGTGCCGTCCGGCTGGGCCACGGGCTCGCAACATAAAGGTTCCGCAGGGAAAGCGTTTTCAAGATTCAAGTTTCAAGAGGTTTATTCGTCACATACATATACATACTTTCATACATATACGCAGTGAAATGTAAAAATCTCTCCCCCCGATTGTAATGACTCTTGTTGAAAAATAGATATTACTGCATGGCTCAAGAGTCGCAATTTCTAGTTTTAGACAAACTCAAGTTTTTAATGACACACTGTCACTGTAGGCCCTTAAAATCCCGTTCCAGCCATGGATCCCTTGCATGCATCCATAACAAGCTCGACCCATTTCTGCAACACAATTTCAGATGTGAAAATAAATTCTAAATGAAAGTGACATGTGCAAGGCAGCCTCATGCACGGATGCACGGACACCGATATCAGGTCTGATGCTTTGCTTATATACTCATATGCGTGGTAAAATATCTAGTATAGTATGAGGTAGCGTATGCTAAACCATACTGTATACTCAGTTAACACAATGTGGCTGCTGCTCAGAGTGAGATTGTTTTCTACTTTTGAAGCTTAGGGACAGTTTCATGTCGTATCTGATTTAGTTTCAACCAAGGGGTGAATTCACCAATAATTGAAAACAATAATCACAGTGTCTTTTATAAAACCAGGGATCTCATTGTTACTACAACTAAAAATTTCTGTACTCAGTATCGGTACTTTGTTGTAAAACAATGGCGTTGATGCATCCCTGGCCTCAACCAATCTACTATTCCCCATTAAAGGAAAAGTTGGTGGCAGCAGGGTTCACACATACGCAGTCTTTAAATCATATCACAGAAATAACAAAAGTCAAAATGATTTTGCTTTTGGTGTTATGTACTTCACGTGTGCCCATGATGATCACGTAAAGAAACAGCATCTTTTCAGCTGTCTGTCAGTGGAGACAACTGCGAGAGCTTGAATGTCATGAATGTTGTGTGTACACTACACGGTATGAAACAAGGAGACCGAGCCTCTGCGTTTGGAGAAACTTTATTGAAGAAATGTGACACAGAATAACATTTTATACGAGCATTTTGCTTGCAAACAAGTGTTTATACAGTATGTGTCGATTTTGAGTTGTAATACGTGTGTATGTTTCAACTGAACTATTTCTGTCTGTATATTTATGCTTTTCTTCTGTGTATGTTTGTGCGCATCGACACGCCTGGTTTGCTGTGCTACATGCATTGCATCTCCCCCTCATCCCCCCGGGCTTCTCCCGCTCAGTTAACCTCTCCTCCTCCCTCTCCGCCTCTCTCTGCCCCTCGCTGTTCCCCTCCCCGCCCCCGCACGTCCTTGTTTCCTCTCCTTCCTTCTTCCTCTTTTTTTAAACCCTGCGTTCCTCTCCCCTCGCTCCTACTCCACCTGCGCCCCGTCCTCCACGTCTTCGTCGGGGCATGCCGCAAAGTCCTTCTCCGGCAGGAGGCCGTACTCGTTGAGGAAGGCCTCCACGTCCGTGGCGAAGAACTCCTGGCTGAGGTGTTTGGTGACGCACAGGAAGTTCCCCAGCAGCTCTCCGGCCTTGTACACCAGCAGAGCAGGAAGAACCTGGCGGGGGGGGGGGGTGAAAAGGTCAGCGCCGCGTCCGTGATGGCCTACTATGTACTGCACACTACCCAATGCGTACTGTCGTCCTGCTTATTTTTGTATGTGAGTAAAAAGATTTAAGTCTCTGTGCTCACTCCGCCCCACTTCACGGGTTGAAGAAGACACTGCGCCGACACTTTCATCGCCGTGTCTTGAAAATGATATATTCCAGACGCGGAAAAAGGCTGTTTCCTCACCAGCGCAGCATAGACATGTGGGAGCGACACGCTGCATTTTCTGTGCGCGGTGCCTCCATTTGAGAGCTTTACGTGACAGGATCTGGTGCAAATTTTCCGCTCGTTTGTGTGTCATTCGTGGCAAAACTAACAATAACCAACAAGCATCCTCTTTTACAGAAATATCGCTTCCAGCCGTGCTTATTATATCAACATTCTTATCATTTTACTTCAGAAAAAGAAAATGTCACTGTCCTTGGAAGATGTCCACTGAATATAGACCATGCATAAAATATTAGGAAACAGATGAACATTATAATAAGTGCGTAATGAAGCTCTAGTGAAGGGAGAAGAGCTCATCGTTTTTAACCCTTTAAATGACACAGTCTCACCCAGTCGCTAATCAGGGATTACAACAACCATTTGACTTACGTTTCGACTTCTCAGGAGCATCATTCAGCCTCTTAGCGAGAATAATATTTTCACACTGAATGGGGTATTGTAAGTTGTTCTTCCACTATAATCAACACATCTTGAAACTTCACTGACATCGGAGGAGAAGCGCTCAGAAGCTCCTGTGGCAACAGCGTCGATGCGGCAGAACTTGACGCTGGAGTACTCCGTCACCAGGCAGTCCAGGGACGAGTTCATCTCCTCGCAGCCTGACGCAGGAGAACATCGGGGTTAAAAAAAACCCCAAAAAAAACCTCAGAGGGCTGAGAGCCTTTCTGTCCAATCAGGCCATTGCATTTCAAAGGGAAACAAGCAAACCGGGACACGCAGCGAGGTCGGGGAGAGAGTTCATCTTCAACGCTGCGGCGGAAAGAGCGGGAGTTTAGTCTTTTACTCCTCAGTATTTTGAGATTTTTTTTTCCTTCATAAAATTTAAATTCACCCTTCTTAAGGCAACGGTTCTCAGCTGGTCGGGCCTCAGGATCCACATTGGTCCGTAGCCATTGAGTCACGACCCGAACGTCATTTAAGATTTGAACCATTCTAAATGGTTCCGCATAACAAATAGTGCGGCCCGCCGCGATGATTTTTCTCATCTTCCACGTGGAAAGCTCGGGGTGAAGCAGGCGACGACCCGGTGAGGTTTGTTTCCATGTCATTCAACTAAACGAACGAGGTCAAGAGGGACACGTGCCGCAGGGTTTTTTTTTTGGTTTGTTTGTTTTGGGTTTTTTATTTCTGACCTCTGAACGACTTGCGGGCGGACGCGCGGAACGGGAGTCCCAGAGACCAACCTGGGACGCCGTGTTGGTAGATGTGAACCACCACCAGCGTGGTGCCGTGCTCCTTCTCTATCACCTCCAGAAACGCCTCGCCGCTCTCCAGCTCGTGCACCGTCTCGAACTTGGGGCCGAAGCTCAGCCTCTCGTGCATATCCTGCATGCACTGCTTCCTGTAGCGCCTCAGACAGTGCTCGTCCTCTTCCTGGATCATCTCATACTCCTGCATGCTCATCTGGAGGGGGAAACAAATGGATTTTATTTTTGTGCGTTTTTTTTTCCGTGTGTGTGTGTGTGTGTGAATCTGTGTTAAAACCTTTCTATTGACTCTCTCCCGATCGTCTTCCCTTGGACTTGACATTTGTCTGAGCAGTTCCCTTCTGCCCTCGGGGGCGCTTTGGTCCACACTGTCCAACTTAAATCTCCTCCAGTCGTTAATGACGCCTTTAGGACCTACATACACGCACGCACACACGCGCACACAGGTACATCCAAATGTAGACAGACCAACAAAGGTACAGATAGATACGTGCGTTCATATTTTAAGAGACATACATAAACCACATTAGACACACCGTGTAGTTATTTGGCTTTGTGGGTCATGCGATATGGGATGGGATCATGATGTCACCCTTTGCTCTGTGCTCTGAGCCGTTCCACTGACCTGTGTGATTGGCAGGCAGCTCCTCTTCATCCTGGGTGGGCATGGACATCTTTCCGGGCTCCTGCAGGGAGATGACGCATCAACACCACGTTTTTCAGAGCGATAGACACTTTCCGATACTCAGAACCAGAACAAATATGAATATTTTTCGGTTAAAATAATAGCAAGATCACCACACTTGCGTGGTGCCACGCTTTGTTTGTTGTACTGTATGTAACACAAATTCAATGGAGGTACATCACATTGGTATTGGGTTTAGGTATGGAAGCAATTTTACAATTACAAGTACAAAAGTACATGAGGATAGTATCAGACCTGATGTCTGATACCAGCGCTGGTATCTGTGCATCCATGTACGCAGTGATACTGCAGCAGGAGCAGAACAGTGTCAATTTGACAAGCCGGTGTCTGCAGTCATGCACACTGGAAATAATGTTGCATATGACTGTACCGGTGTGAGCTGCCATATCCACTTACTGTGAGCCAGGTTGAAACTGAATTATCAGATTATATTTGGATTAAGAGTCTGACCCACACACAGCTCTAGGACACATATTTACATATTTGCTGAATGTGTTCAAGAATTCAGTCTGACAAGAAAAATGTATTCTGCACCCTTTCATTTTGATTTTGGGCCGACATACTTCACGAGGGGAGACTTAATTTTGGCTTATCCTGAACCATAAACATATGGAGCTTTTGTGCACCCAGAGTGTGCTCTAGCGGCTCTGATGGGGTATCTCAGGGATTCAATATTTGTAGAAAGAGCCACGAGACACATGCTCAAACAATTACAGTCAGAGAGAAGTTTTGAACACGGTTAAATGAAATGGTTGTTTATGTAAAAGTCTGTGACGTGTCCATTGCTCTTGGCACTTTTAATTGATTTTCCCTTTTTTTTTGTCTTACTATGTGCAGTATCATAATGTTCTTCGCAAAGGACCACAATGGAAATCAGATTTTAGTTTTGTTGGTTGTTTTCCATCCTCCACAATTTGTGTGGAGTTTTGAATCCTGCATCTATCATTTGTTATTGCCAAAATCAATCAATCAATCAATCAATCAATCAATAGCAGCGGCCTGAAATTTAAAGTTAATACGCTGATAACCAGGAGAAATGAAAGATGTATTTACATTTTGAGACGAAAAGACTGATGACGCATGGCATCCATTATACATTCACTTATACAACCATATTGGAAAGATACATGATCTATGACAAGTTTTACTTTCATCTCAGCTCATGCAACAATTATTTTCCATTACAGTAAACGCAAATACATCTTCTGATATTTTACTGTAAGCTGACACATTAATAATTCACAATATGTATATCTATATGCTACCTAATACAATAGGAAGTCTTACCTGTGGGTTGTACTGTAAGGGCACGATTAATATTGTTTGATGGAATGCCACAACGGTGTGTGTTTGATATTGTTTATCTGTGTGCACGTTGATCAGTATCAGTCCAGAGATCGGGATGTGTGTGCAGAGAGGAGACGGAAGACAGGAGTGAAAAAGGGAGAGAGAGCGGGCGGGGTAGGTAGGCCTACTTAGAGATTTACCTCCATCATCATCATCATCATCATCATCATCATCATCCTTTCCATCACCACCACAGATGATAATCACGTCTAAGAGGATTGGGAGTCCTGCACGGCTCAGAAGCGCCAGGTTCTGGCTCCATTTTGTCAACTTAATTACCTGTTGATACTTTTAAGGGACAAAATAAAAGTGTGAAAATAGAAGCAAAGCGGAGACAGTAGAACAGGTCAGCTCTGTACAAGGGGCACACGATAGAGAACCTAGAGCAGGGGTCTCAAACTACAGGCCTGGGGACCGCATCCGTCCTGCAAGACAATTTAATGTGACCCGCTACATGGTGATAATATATTGATAAATCTCACTATGTATATATACATATAAATATTTACAAATCAATTCTATATATACTATGAACAATATTGATGCATCTATTTTATATATACTATATACTATACAGTATAGCCAAATCTATTTCATATATAATATATTGATAAATCTGTTTTATATATACTGTATACTATATTGCTAAATCTAGTTCATATATACTATATACTAAATGGCTAAATCTGCTTTATATATACTTTATACTATATTGATAAATCTATTTCATATATACAACATACTATATTGCCAAATCTATTTCATATATACTATATACTATACTATATTGCCAAATCTATTTCATATATACTATATACTATACTATATTGATAAATCTATTTTATATATACTAGAGACTCTATTGATAAATCTATTTATATATAAATACTAAATTGATAAATCTATTTTATATATACTATATAAATCATTTTTTTTAAATCCCAATGAATCCTCACAAATAAACTTAATGTTTTCAAAATATAAAACAAAATCAAATACATTATAAGAGCCATTTCTAGCAAACAAAACAAAACAAAACAAAATCAAACCCAAACAAAAAAAAACAAAAACAAAAACAAAACAAAACAAAACAATAGACGAAATAAAATAAAAGTAAAAACAGGCCTGTTCTCCTTGAAGTTCCACGGGGGCCCTACAAGACGACAGCCTGGCCAGTGGCCCCCAGGTCCTTTGAGTTTGACACCACTGGGTCCTCGAGTATTAACTCGATAGTTCAATACATCCTCCGATTAATAGTTTTCATAACTAAATCCGTCAATAATGGAATTCATACAGCAATACATACATTCACTACTGATTCATTTTAGTCGCCTTTCATTCATAATTTATACACTTTCACTGAAGCACTGTATGTATGCATGGAGTAAATCCATGAGTATATACAGTGCTTCAGTAAATGTGTTGTAGTTAATGGTTTTATGCTCGAACATAACAATAAGTTCTCACTTCTCCTAAGTCCTACTTCTCCACCGTCAAACGGAATCAGTTTGCATTTGTAAAAAAAATTAAAAACGTGTTTCCGGCCGGTTTCGAACCGGGGACCTTTCGCGTGTGAGGCGAACGTGATAACCACAACACTACGGAAACTCAGCTGCCTGTTCCATGTATTCACAGGATTATAAAGGTTCTATCTCTCTATCAAAGTTTTACTACATTTGATATTCTATATCGTACGAAGCCCGAGTTTTCAGCGTACACTGGGTCTTCCGGTTTGACACCCATTACAGATTTCTCCGAGCTGCCTCATGCAATATTTTGTTAGGCACCATTCTGGGACAATGTTATTTGTGAAATGTTATTGCAACATGCTTTTTAATACAATTTTTTTGTTGTTTTATTTTAATACAGAGTGCATTCCAGGACAGAGTCAAACATTCAGACTGCAGGGGAGTGGGGGGGGGGGGTTGATTAGGCAGCGGACAGTTTGCTTCTGGGCAGGAATCACTCCTGGGCAGGAGTCACCGGCCTGACCCTCCTCCAGCTTCTTCTCCATCTCCACGAGCACCGTGACGCCCTCCAACACCTCCTGAGGCAGCGCCACCTCCGAGGGGGCACCCGGTCTATCTTCCGGGCAGGAATGATGTCGTCGATGGCCTGGCCCTGCTCCAGCCTCTTCTCCATCTCCACCAGCAGCTTGACCCCGTCCACCACCATCTGAACCAGCGTCACCTCCGAGAAGCCCAGCCTGTCTGAGTTGGAGATGTCGAACACTCCGTCCTCCGCGGGCGTGTCCACGCCACCTGAGACGGGGAGAGCCCGCGGTTACACAAAGGTTTGGCAGTCAAACGCTCGATGTTGTACCAAAGCTGTGAGTAAACAGAGAAACGGATGACTAGTCTCGTCTCAGAGAGCCGATCCTAGAATAAAAGACAGGGGCCAGCTGATAAATCAGACATTAAAAAGGAAGCAAATGTAAACTGCAAATGTAAAAAGTGAATGTGGTGTAGAAAAGGCCTACGATGGAACTTGCGTTGGTCATTGGGTGTATTAACATGATAAGACCCTGCTTCCCATACCAGTTCCGCGCTTCTGGAGCCTCAGTCTGTTGAGGATTTCGTCAAATTTGGGATGTACGCCCAAGTAGGGAAGCTTGATGTGGACGCCCCCGCGCAGCCCTGTCCCCAGGTTGGAGGGGCAGGTCAGGATGTAGCCCAGGTGCTTGTTCCTCATGAACTCGTAACCCCTCTTTTTGATCAAGGCCTCGATCTGGGAAAGAAAATAATTGTCACTTTGCCAGTAAAGCCACTTTCACGAAATGTGTTTGGACTTTGCGCTCCTGCAACTGGGCTGGATTAGGAATTAGGAATGTATTGTGGGAAGGTACGCGCATCATGCCCAACGGATGTTTTTTTTCCCTTCAAACAACCTTTGTGATGCCGGTGCAGAAGCGGGTGAAGACCTCCTTCATGTTGCCCCCATTCTGCATGGCGATGATGCGGAGGTGGTCCTCCTCGTTCACCCACACCAGGAACGTCTTGTTAACGTTGTACCTGTGAAGACGAGGACAAACAAACAAACAGTAAAAATACAATCTCAAAGTTATTGATTGTTGTGGACGAGTTGTGTGACACAAATTCTCGGTGAACAGAATAATCAAGCTTTTTTTTTAAATCAACCAGTCCTTCCTTTTTAGAAACTATCTGATGTTTTATATGAAACAAAAACAATTGTCGTCGCATGTTTACATGTGCAAGGTACTGACCAGATGCCACGGGCGTCGGGCCAGTCGCGGGCCATCCCAGCGGCCAGCAGCAGAGGGGAGACGGGTTTGTCGAACAGGAAGTGGTCGTCGATGAGCTGCTGCTGCTCGGCGTCCGGCATGTTCTTCAGGGCGTAGTACGTCCCCTTCAGGTCTCCACTCAGAGAAGCCAGAGCTGAAGGAACACGGAGCACATTTTAAACGTTCAACGGGAGTCCTGGGGGAGTGACGCCGGTCATGTTCAAGTTCAATTGGAGAAAACAGGACATTAATCTATATCAGTATCAATATCTTTCAAAATGGTTGAGATGTACACCGCCTGCTGCAACTTAATATCAATCTGTCCTTTTTAATGCTGAGGGCTAAATGTTGTTTTCATCAACTTCCTTTGGTGAAAACTCTTTCATGACCAGTGACACCATTAGACACCATCCGTGGCCAGTCAAAATTCCACCTCCTGAGTCAGCCAATCTTCTTGGGTCGGCTTGTGCCGCCCTCCACTTGACTGTTCTCATTGCTTCTGCACTTGAGACCACGCACCCGACCAGTGTGTGCGAGCACACAAAACAGACCTCATCTCCCTTCCTCTACATTTCACCTGCTGCGTCAGCCAAATCGCCTCCTCCCTCTAGAGAGGACGAGGCATTGTGTTCTCTACCTTTGACGGAGAGCCTCTCAACAGCGCGGCGCTCCCCGCGGCTGCAGTGTGGCGGCAGGCAGAAGCCCCGAATGCTCCTGCCGGCTCGGATGCGGGAGCTCAGGACATACTTTGGATCCAAGTCTTCGCCACCCTGGAGGGAGGGAGGGCGGGAGGAAGGGGGAGGGCAACACACAAACACACACTAGTTAGTTGTGTTATTATCAACCTGTCCTGCCAAAACATTAAAAGCCTGCTTCAATTACCTTCAGCTTGGCTGGGTTTAGGTCGGTTTTGTGTTCGTCTTTAGGCCTGTACCCTCCGTGACGGTCCTTGATCACAGGGTCCAGCAGCTCCTTGAACACCTTGTATGTCTCTTGGTCTCCAGCCACGCAGCCCACAGTCATAATGAAGGGATGGCCTGGACAGGAGGACATGGGTTGGGCAATTAGAGTTTGGGTACCCCTTAATCTCAGATCGCAGCAGTCCTTTTCTAGGGGGACGTCTGGGGGGAATGCTCCTCCAAATTTGCGCCGGAAGATTGGATTTGTATCTGACTGTATTTCTACAGTGGCCAGTCTACACGGTGTTGATGATTGGAAACCTTTACGAAAACTAAGAATTTCTAAGCGGCCAGCGCTTAGAAATTCAACTGACGCGAAAAAAGTTGAATTTATAAGTGCTGGCCGAGTTGTGTTCGCTGTTAGCCAAGGAGTCATCTCCAAGCAGCCCTTTCCTAAAACGTTTTTTTTTTATGATTGGTCGAAACATATAGGAAGCGAAAGAAAGCTAAACACCCCGTTTATGCACATTTTAGCGCCACTCCCATCAGACCTTTTCAAAAGTCTGAAAAGCTCTGATTTGTGAGACTAGGGTACCGCTAAACTAACCCTGTTGTACCAGGATGATCAGCCCCTTCCAATTCGAAGAGCATCAGGGTATTTTACCTGGGTTATCAACCCCAGTTTGAATGACATCATCCAGAGTAAATCCACTGCGAGTCTGTTTGTTCCTCAGCCGCTTGTACATGTCTTCAGTCAGGACCCTGGCCATGTGGTTGTTGTGTAGCCTAAGGTCTGGATACTCCTGCTCGGAGCCATAGTTGAGTTTTATCCGGTTGTGGGCGTTACCTGCGCCCTGATGAGTCGATGAAGCGAAGGAGAAAGAAACCAGAGAAAACCAATATCAGAGTGTGCTTCCGCACATTAAACTATGCACACTTAGCATGATATAATTTTGTAGTTCCTCACATTGCGTGGACTGAAATAAGTTCCCAAAGTCTTCTAAAAGGTACACTAACACTAACAGAGCAGAAGCTGTGAGACTGTGTGTATATTTAATGATATGGATTAAATAAATATAGTATATAAGTATATAATTACCATAGATATGAATAATCATTAGTAATAGTTTGAGAAGCTCAAATAGCAAATGAAGCAGCCTGCTATTCAAATACACATAACAGTATCATCTGAAAGATATCTTATTATCTGAAAGGTGAGAAGCATGTTTATTAAAAATAACACTACCTGTTGGAGGGACGACACACAGATCCCCATTTTTCCGCAGATTTTTCCACAGACTGACCAGAGGCTCTCTGGAGGGAAAAACCAGCACATCAGACTTCATAGGAAAGAACTGGCTCCTGATTGAACAGTATATATAGTCTATTTCATTGGGGGGCTTAATATAATAATTTGATTCCCAACTATATTTGTATTCCCAGAACAATAAAGATTTCATAGGCAATTATTGAATATGATTGTATAATTACTCAAAATATTTAGTTATTCCATTAAAGGATGCTTTGGCGGTTCGCTCCAGCAGGCTCAGAAACTCTACTGGAGCCAACGACAGTAACGTGTCGTGTTGGTCACTTACTATAAAGTTCTTGTGTAAATATTTAGACTTTAAAAAAATGCACTGTTCTGAAAATAGAAAATGGTTCGAATTTTATCCGAGGCAACAAAATGAAATCTCCCAAAGCATCCTTTTACCTTAAATTAGTTAAGACTTTAATTCACTTTAGCTTCATAACAACACATTTGTTGGTTCATTTGTTGCTCTACCACGTTGGAAATGTTGGTATGGAAGGTCAGCTGTTGACGTAGCTGCTAACCAGTGTGTTATCTTGTTGTCTTCATGTTATACTAAACGCACCGTTAACCATAACTCTTTTGCACCACAGCCTTGCCACATATTCTTGGTTACAAAATATCAATACAAGTGATTGCCTTGAGCAGTCTCCCAAGGTGTGGGCCGTGAAGGTACTGCAGGTGGGCCGTCATTAGCTCATTTACAATAAATAAATAAAACGTTTTCAATTTTACATTTTGTAAGTAAGTTAGAAATTAACTTAACATATTTATGATTAAAAAAAATTTACATTTTGAAAAGTAATCAGAACTAATAAAATGAAGCCATGTGATTTAAATGACGTGTTCTTTTTCATTTATCTGACCTATTTTTGATTGAGGTGTGATTAAAGGTTTGGGTGGGCTGCAGAAGATTTTCAGATTTCAAATCGGGCCGTGGCATTCTATGTTTGGGAATGGCTGGCCTAGATCTTAATTAACTAGATGAGGTTAGCCAGACTAGGATTGCCTGCAGGTTAGATAACCATGGCAGAGCTGACGCTCCAGGAGGACAGTTGAACCATTTCCCCTTTTCCTAGTAACATTAATGATAATATGTTACTAAACAATTCCCGGGGAAGTTGTAAGCGTGCGCAGGCCCTGTGTGTGTACATACGTGAATGTGTATGTATTTGACTTCTTCTTCTTTGGTGTAAACTGATGGCTGCTTCCAAATGCTCAGCTTTATAGAGGAAGAGTTGTGACATCACAAAGGCATCACATGACGATAACCCCCAGTTGCCATGCCGACTGGGGGGTAGGGCTATGAGTGGAATTCCCGCGCGAATTACACGCGTTTCCATGAAGCGTGGGTTTGGGCTGAAAGATACTCTGCCGCCCTCTACAGAATATTTGATAAACCGAACGGCTCAAAAACTTTTCACAAATTTATTCCCAAATGTATTCCTCGTTTTGATATATGTGACTTTATTTGACTGTTGCCGGGAAAAACTCTGGGAGGAGTGCTGCAAACTTTTTCTATGATAATAATGTATAATTGATTGTGAACTTGTAAAAATGCGCTGGCCTCTGAGTTTGTGTCCCTCCCTCCCCCGTGTTTGTTACTACAGCAAATTGAAAAAAAACAACAACTTTAGAAGTCGCGGCGATTTGCAAGTGTAAAAATGTTCAAATCTAAGAGTGGAGAGATTAACGCTCCACAATGGTTGTGCATATGACGTGCACCATGTCAACAAAGCATTGAGTCTCAAAAACTGCAACGGCTTTCAGCAGGATTGATAACCTTGTCTGTAAGAGAACAAAACGGCCTGTTTTTGACATGGTGAGCAGGTTGTTATCACAGGCTCGATCCTGACGGGTGTTCAATGACTTTATGGAAGGGGATACAGTTTACAAAATATGCCGCTTAGCCTCTTGGGTCCCTAATGGGAAAATAAGCAGCGGTGGAGATGTAATCGAAAGCCGCACTTGAGTAAAAGTAGAGCTATCTTACGAGACCACTCTGGTAAAAGTGAAAGTCCCTCGTTGGAGAACTTCTAGAGCAAAAGTCTTAAAGTTGCTGATATTAAAGGCACTTAAGTATCAAAGGTAAATACTGTGACAAAAAGCCAGACTTATTTTTTCTGCTATGAGCTTTTTCTTTTGCTCCGATTTTATTGTGGTTGCCATTATTTCTGTATTTTCCAGTAAGCGTGAGATGCACTTCATTCGGTAAGAGACATCTTGAACTCTGACATAAGAAAACATTTGTTGTAAATATGGCCACGGGTGTCGGTCTCCGTAGTCGTATTAGGTTCAGGTGAGGAGAGCATCTCCGCTGGAGGAGGCCGTCGCTCTGGGCGTGGCACTCCAACACGCTGCTCTAGTTGCGTCTCTCTGAAGACACGTCTGTGCTTGTTGAGTAGCGACGCCGCCAAAAATAAACTGAACATGGGCAGGGATGCCAGGTCTCCATAAAAATTAAAAAAAAAAACCACTTCCAACACTTAAAAATTAGCCCAATTCTGCGGAAAAACTGCGGACCTGGCAACTCTGAACATTGGCTGAGATTGCTGCTGGACATGACCCTTGACTCGTTAACACGGACCTCATGATAACTGGCTTCACTAACATCATTGACTGCCAGTTTTCCTACATTTTATTTTGTAGTGAGTAACAAAGTTGTTGAGGGGAAATTCATCAAAGTAAAAGTAAACTTTTTTGGTCGAGAGAAATATAATAACTCAAGTAAAGTACAGATTTTCCCCAAAAATACTTAAGCACAGTCACAAAGTATTTTTACTTTGTTACTTTACACCACTGAAAATAAGAAGGCAGAAAATAAATCCAGTCATAATGGAAACACATGTTAACATATAAGGGGAATTCCCCACATGATGATTCCCCCCCATTGATAAATAGCACACGGGCGTGATGGTGCTCAGTGCCCAGGCTGCACAGTGAGACATGCTGTGGGTGGATTAGCACACCTGTATTTGGCTATAATAGTAATAGCAATAAGATGAGGAATAATAACAAGTGTGTGTGAGGCTGGCTTCCTTTCCTTCCAGTATTTCAACTGCGGCTTGCATCCCATTTTAATGTTGCATTACCGCCGCCTTCTGTTACTAAACGCTATATCCTAGGTGTGAGTGTCACTGAAGTACACCTTGTCGGTGGACAAGGGTTGGCCAGTCCAGAAGCTGCATCGACTGACCTGCTCCCTTCCTCGCATCCAATTGCAACGTTGCATTACCGTCCTCTTCTGTTCCAAAATGTTATATCCTGTGTATGCAGTGTGTGTGTGTATGTGTGTGTGACTGACGGCAGCTCTTGCTGTCCTACATTACATGGGTCCCCCCCGCTCACCGCGTCGAGAAGATCTCCATCTGAACTAGATCTGCGAAAGCACTGGTTTATATAATTTACTTAGAATTCCACGTGTTGCCACAACCCCTGACTACGGTACCAGTGAGCCAGTGCTATATGCACACACCCACAAGCCCACACACAGGAAATAGGGCAGTAATGCAACACTACAATACGACGCAAGCCACCCTTAAAGAGCAATTTGTAGGGTCAATTTCTTAACGACTTTACAATTTGGGGCTCATCAAGAAGATGATTTGAAAAACCAAATCCTAAAACAGACCCAGACCATAAGGATGCTGGAACTGTATGGGCCTAAGTGAATCAGCATCAGATTTCTCAAGGATGAGCAAGGCATGCAAGTGTCGGTCCCCGTCCCTGTCAGGTGTGTACACATTCACACTTTCAGTAAGCGCACATTTAGCTTAAGCCCTATTCACATGAAGAATAGTAAAAACTAAATTCTAAGCTGTTTCTACAAAACCATGACATTTAAAGAGATATACATTTTACACACACATATACACACATATATATATATATATATATATATATATATATATATATATCACGGCCGAGGCTAGGAGAGACCCAAACGCACGACACGGGGAGATGGGAGGCAGACGAAGGATGTTTATTAGCCCACACGGTGGAGCTGGCCGGGGGTACCCCGTCAGGTAGGGATGGAGCAGGGCTGGGCAGGGATGATGATGATGACGACCGGGAGGAGGGGTCCAGGATCCGGGTGCAGAGACGGGGAACCGGGCTGGATGCACATATTAATGCACATATCTGTATATACATAGGCATATTCCTTCTATCTATTCCATTTTCTATCAATTAATTTTTATTGTATTTTATTCTATATATTTTTATCTTATTCTATAAGTAATCAACTTACTGTATTACGTTTTAGGAGTCAGTTAGTCGGTCTATTAGAAAGGAATTTTCTACTTTTATTTTTTTTCCTATATTGTGTGCTATCACCGGGTGCGTTGCATTACATTTCACTGCATGTATGTATGAAAGTATGTGACAAATAAAAATCTTGAATCTTGGATGGAGAGGGACGGACAGACTGGGTCGACAAGAGGAGACAAGCAGGTAAGGGGAAGATGAAACAAAACGACATAAACTAGGGACTTGAAACAAGCACTAGGCACTTGGAATGGCGGCAGGCGCTGTACAACTCAGGTAAGCTAGTTGACGGTCTGGCAAAGAACGACTGGGAAGCTGGAGACTAAATACTCTGTGGAGTGATGCAGGTAATCGATCGTATCAGAAGTAGCGCGGCGGAAGTCCCACCCAGATGAGCCCAGCAAATCAGTCAAAACTGCACCAGCATCTGGAAGTCCAGCCCCGAGTCCTGGCCTGCATTAGCCATTGCATAATTTGCGTTTGAGACCCCTGCCCGAAGGCAATACTTTCTATTTAAACAGCAGTGCATCGAGCTATAGCCATAATATGATTGATTATTGAGAACATAAAAATGAAATAGTTGCAAATATGAAAAAGTTCCTCAGTCATTCAAACATAGAAAGTGTATTTAAAAGCGGCGCGTTTGCACTTGATGGGGATTTGGCGGAATATTTTTTTTATTTTGGAGGATTTAAGTTGAGAAAAGTAAGATGGTTTAGGTAAATATCCTGTGATTGAAAAGGAAGTTGCATTGGCCGGGAATCGAACCCGGGCCTCCCGCGTGGCAGGCGAGAATTCTACCACTGAACCACCAATGCGATATCATGTGCGTCTTGGGGAAAAGGGAAAAAACGACGATAATTAACATATTTTACTAAACATATTGTGCTGACAGACTTCTCAAGGGGCCCCTCGCCATGAGGGCGGCTCGAGGGCCTGTACGGCGCCTGTGTCAAATCTGGAGCAAGTTATTTGCGTTTCAAAAGCCGCACAAAGTTGGCGGTAGTGGCAAAAATAGTGGCAAAAGGACCCTCCCCGTCGGGGAATTGAACCCCGGTCTCCCGCGTGACAGGCGGGGATACTGACCACTATACTAACGAGGAACGCTGTGCGCTCTGCCCACACAGGGAGAACGGATAAACAATAATAAGCCACTGAATACTGTAATCCAGGCACAGAGCAGCAGGGCCGCGGATGGTTTCCTAATCCTTGGCTCAGCTCATGTGTGGCCGGGTAGTTGCCGCAGACGTAGCCACACCGTCTCTCTTTGATGTGTCGATGAAGAAGCTGACTTGAGTAAAATAATAGATTTATTACAAAAGTACAGCATCAGACTGGGCTTGCCTAGGATGTCCAGGAGAGAACCGAGCCGGGAAGGATTCCCTGTCGAATGAGACTCTGGCGAGCCTTTTATGCTTGCCCAAATGACAACATTTACCATTTGGTTCCCCTACATACTGTAGGTCACAGGTCACATTTCACTTCTCTTATCACCAGGACCCCTGGTGATGTGCTCTCTCTCTCTCGGGACCCCTGGCACCGTCTCTTAGTAATTATCTCATACGATGGGGCTGTCTTGGGACGCCACACATTCCAAGACACCTCAGTGACATTGCTTAGAGCCATACAGGGACAAACCTGTAGCCAGAGCACGGGAGCTGCCTGCTGAAATTACCAGTGGTGCAGTCATGTTTGGCCCCGGTCTGCTGCTGTGCATGGGAGGGTCATGGGCTTCCGGGCTCTGCGACAAGTCACACGAAATGGTCGTGTGGCGGCCCAATTCCTACCCCATCACGTCCTGTGCAGTTAAAACTACGATTATTAGTTAGCATCGTTGCTTTTGGCGGGTTATCCCGACTCCCCGTGCTCACATGGGGTTTCCTCCACCTCACGTCAGTGAGGACCCCCCTCAAAAACATGCACACGTCATCGTCTGACCAGCGATGGACACTTATCACCTGGTCCCCGGGTGCGTCCACGTGCGCTGCCCACTGCTCCTGGCTGGGGCCCCGGAGGAGGGACAGGCCACGATGGGTTAAATGCAGAGGAACCATTTCACCTGCCACCATCAAAAACATGTGCGTGTGTGTGTGTGCAAGCATGTGTTGTAGTGTGGTGTGTTGTGTGGCAAATAAAGATTGTTTCTTCTTTCTTTTGTTAAATAACACGTTCAAGTGGCGGTTTTGTGACTGGAAAAAAAAGGTTCTCCCCGTCGGGGAATTGAACCCCGGTCTCCCGCGTGACAGGCGGGGATACTGACCACTATACTAACGAGGAGCAGACGACTCCTTCTCGCCTGAAATGAGTTAAGAGGTGATCAAGTTCACTTGCCATACGCTTAGGTATATTATTTACGTCTGTGTCTTAAACAGGAGGTTTCCAACCTTTATTTGCTGAGGACCCTAATTTTAGCACTGAACATAGTCAAAATCAGAGGGTTACAAACACGAGATGTGCGTTGTATTTGTCTTGTGCATGACATGTCAAACTTATATAGCATTATAATCTGAAATACATGGTAAAATTGCTGCAAAAGATATTGAAACAAAGCTGTGAAGTTAGTTGACAGACTGAAGGGATTGTGGAAGTTGAAGAGAAAGGCAATGGAACGGCTCCTCCGTTACTCCGACACCGTCAAGATCATCGATGCCGCCTGGAACAAAAGCTCACTTCAATTCGACTATCAGGATTTTTAGACAAATATCACCCAGACATGCTGCAAGACTAACAAGCAAATTATCCCGATTTTGTTGTCTTAATTTTTTTCATCGGCCGAGGACTTTTCCCTGACTTAACTTTACCCTTCAACATGGGATCCCTGTTCTCTTGGGAGACGGAGAACTGTTTTGTTTCTGTCTTTGTTTTATTTTTTCTTATGTCGGTTTGGCCGAGCCTGGTCGACCACTTCTTCTGTTTGGAATTGTTCATTATTTACATCGCGTAAGTAGTCTACCGGCGGGTGTTTACAAATACTGTATGTGTTGAGAGGGATGCTCAGGAGCTATGATATACATAGAGACTCCTACCGTAAGCTGCAAAACAACCTTTCTGTGGTAGAACAAAATGGGAACCATAGGCAGGCACCGGTTTACTCTTACTTGGTTTTTATTTTACTTTCTCTGGTTATGATGCTCAAGCTTTCTCACACCGGGAGAGTAGCCGGAATAGCCTCCCTAGGTGTTATTATAGGGAATTGTCCTACTTCATAAAACGCTTAAATTGTGTTTGAGTGTTTTTTTTTTTTTTTTTTTCTTTCTTTCTTTCTTTCTTTCGTTCTACTTTTATATTTGCCCTCAACAATGGTTCAGGACATACAAATGAACGGCGGTCTGGGCTAGATATCCTGACTTGTTTCATTGGATCTTATATTACCTCATGGGAAAAATAGATACGGGAAATGACAACTGTAGTGCTTAGGTGTTTGACATGAAACACTAATGGCATCAATAAACTGTCCAAACGTTAAAAGGCACTTAACTTTCTGATAAAATAGACATAGCTCTACTGACAGGAGACCCATCTAACAGATGCTGAACATGCCAAACCAACACGTCAATGGCAGGGACAGATCTTCTACTCATCGTTTGCAGCCCAATCTAGAAGAGTTGCCAGGGCCACAAACAGGGCAGACACCTGATCCTTCAAGGCACCATAGCAGGTGAATCTACTACACACGCGACGCTCATTATTTTTGTGTACATATGGGTTAGACCAGAGCGGGGACCTCCCTCTCTGTCTTTAAGAAGCACCTGAAGACCCAGCTCTTCAGTGAGTACCTCCTGTCCTAATCTACAATTACTTAGCACCACCTTGCAGTATTTATTGTTACACCAATGTTGTTATTACACTAATCTCTGTCGCAATGTAGCTGAATGTTATTCTCCCTTGTAAGTCGCTTTGGATAAAAGCGTCTGCTAAATGACTAAATGTAAATGTAAATGTTAGATACCTTCCTACCTGTTGACCTTCTCGCTCTTCTCAACAAGAAGCGTGACTCTCTGTCCAAACACCAATTCAACTGGATCCATCAAGTAAAAGCTCTCAGAGAAACAAGGGAAACATTAAACGATGATGAAGTCTGCATCCATGTAGATTTCTCCGAAAACTACAGCTGCAAATTAAATACTGAAATGCCTTGAAACAATTCCAAGCACACAGCGTGAAAGGTTAATGGGTTTTTTCCCCACAGACTCAACTTTTCTGGTCAGAAATATTTCAAGTCTTAATTTTCTGAGACGCTTTTTCATTGATGTTATGTTAATGTGAAAATAATTTGTTCAGATCTCATCAGATGGCATGAACTCATGATGTTTGTCGGGTTTTTTTCAATGTTGTCAAGACAGTTTAGTAATGAAAAAAATGTTGATAAAAATGATAATACTCTCACTCAAAATCTCTCTCCCCCTCTCTCTCTCTCTCACACACACACTCACTCTCTCTTTGAAAACAATGGCTGTTATTTTACGAACAGAATAGAACACAAGTTAATCCTATTTCTTCATTGATGTTATGAAATTATTTTTTATATAAAATGTGATGAATTACATGAATTATTATTAAAATATCCAATTGTGTTTCCCTTGATGACTATTTGCTGTGTCAATTTCTTGTCCTTTTCCTGTAGAAGTTTAATAGTCAGTTGGTGTAACCGATTTATGTCAATTGGTGTAACCAGTGTCTTGTCTAAAAGACTTATATTTGACAAAAAAGTTAATATGGATATTCATTTATTACTCAACTACACTGTAATGATGGGTGTTTAAACCTTTTTTACCCAAATGGTCAAAGAATAGACATAAAACAAGACGTTTACAGCATTTGGTCTTGCTCATTACAATGGAAAAACCCTTATTTAAATTTAGAAATAAATATGATAAAACATTTTCATAGGATATGAAAAAATAAACTACTAATTTTATGAGAGCAATTGCAGGAACTCTAGGAGGTGTGAAATATTAGATATTTTTCATTTTTTTGTGGTTACACCATTTGACAATTTAACGGGCTGTCAGCTCTATCTTTTGTTAAAAATAGTATAAATGTCATATTAAATAATATGAATACAACATAAATACAAAATATACACTTTCACAAACCTCAGGCATGCTTTGTTTTAAACATATTTCTGAATTGCTCATCTTGCCAAACCTTATCCGTCACTGACCCAATTTTTCTAAAGTCTGTTTTTCACACTTGCGTTTCCTTCTAATGAGTGTTACGCCGAGTGAACCCAGGTGCAGAGAACGAGGCAGAGGCGGCAAAAATAAAGGTTTACTTGAAACAAGTACCAAAAACGGACCAAAAAAAAACCCAAATAAGAATTTCATGGGCCTGGAAACGAACGCGTTGTCAGGAGGCTGGACTAACTCAAGACGGAGGCACGAAGGACACAAACGACAGGGTACAAATAGGCAAGACAAAACGAGACACAGGTGAAACATATAACCGAATGAAGCTGGGTAATCGGGAAGTGAAACAAAGCCACATTGATGAGGCACTCCCACCTCAGCCTCCTGCTCCTGAAACAGAGGAGGTATGTACCTGAGCTGAGGGGAGCTTGGGCAGAGGGATAAAGCGGCAGGCCTTGGAGAACCGGTCGACAACGACGAAGATGACGGTGTGGCCCCGAGACGACTGACGATGAATGGGTGTTGGGCCCCCTCCAGCCAGTGCCGCCACTCCTCCAGCGCCAGTTTGACTGCCAGTAGCTCTCGGTTCCCTATGTCATAGTTCCGCTCCGCTGGGGTGAGGCGACGGGAGAAGAAAGCACATGGATGGAGCTTCTTGTCGTGAGTCCTTTTGGACAGAAAACTCCAAATGAATCGTCTGTAAAAGTTGGCAAACCCGGGGAAGCGATGCACCTGTTTGACTGAGGTGGGTGTTGGCCAGTCACGGACGGCTTCGGTCTTGGCAGGATCCATCTGGACGTGACCCTCGGTGATGACAAACCTCAGGAACTGAACGGTGGCGGCGTGGAACTCACTCTTCTCCAGTTTCAAATAGAGGCCATGGGCGAGCAGACGGTGAAGGAGCTGACTCACATGCTGTATGTGTTCGGGAAGGGTCCTGGAGAAGATGAGGGTGTCATCGATGTAGACGGACACGGAGCGGTTGAGAAACTCACGGAGGACGTGGTTTACAAAGGCTTGGAAGACAGCGGGAGCATTGGCCGATCCAAACGGCATGGCCAGGTATCCGTAATGGCCGGTGGGTGTGTTGGAGGCGGTCTCCCACTCATCCCCCTCGCGTACGTCTATGTCCGTCAAAAATAATCTCTTGAACTTGAACGTAACGGTAGTCGCGAAATGTTTTCAGTGGCTTAAAAATGAAACTCCCCGTCGGGGAATTGAACCCCGGTCTCCCGCGTGACAGGCGGGGATACTGACCACTATACTAACGAGGACGGCACTAGCGAGGGAAGCTAGAGGTTCAGGATTCTAAAGACAACAAAGCGCTGACAAAAGGAGGAGGAGACCTGGTGGTTGAAAAAGGATGTTGCATTGGCCGGGAATCGAACCCGGGCCTCCCGCGTGGCAGGCGAGAATTCTACCACTGAACCACCAATGCTTTCTGTCTGATTTGTAGCCACATGAAAATACGTGGTTTCTGACTGGGATCTGAACTTGCAGCGGCCGCACCTTTAACTGAGGATTGTGCAAGACATCACGGCAGCCACGACAACAACAACAACAACAACGATGCGAGAAACAAACAAGTCACATGTCTTTCCTGTGGTCAGCCAAAGTCCCGCAGCGAGAACAGAGAGACTGAGACGGAGTTTTTTTTCCCGCACGCCATCAGAACTGTCAATGCTGACCTCACCAGGGGTCCTAACTGAGCCATGCACTAGGCTCCACTACCTACTGTACTGTATGTAGCATACTGTACCGCATACTGTACTGCATACTGTACCGCATACTGTACCGCATACTGTACCGCATACTGTGTCACTGTTCAGGGTTGTTCGTGATGCCGTATTGCTGCGCCGTGCTGTTGTATACTGTGCTGTATTATCCCAAACACTACCTCACACTATTCACATTCACATGCCACTTTAATTCACATGCCACTTTAAATGCACATATCTGTATATACATAGGCATATTCCCTCTATCTATTCCATTTTATTTCAATTAATTTTGATTGTATTTTATTCTATATATTTTTATCTTATTCTATAAGTATTCAACTTACTGTATTACGTTTAAGGAGTCAGTTAGTCGGTCTATTAGAAAGGAATTTTCTACTTTTATTTTTTTTCCTAGGACTTATTGTGTGCTATCACTGGGTGCGTTGCATTACATTTCACTGCATGTATGTATGGAAGTATGTATATGTATGTGACAAATAAAAATCTTGAATCTTGAATCTTGGTGCTGAGGGTGCTGCAGTTAGTCCCTTCTCCCTGTACAAAGACCAGGAGATGACCTCAGGGAATTTTTACAATTTGAGAATAATGTAATATTTTTTGATACTGTTGACTGCTCAGTCTGTGTTGACTGCTCAGTCTGTGTTGACTGCTCAGACTGTGTTGACTGCTCAAACTGTGTTGACTGCTCAAAAGTCAAAACTTCTGGTGCGGACACTGACATGTAATAATCGTTGTCACAAAATGGCTTCGTGACTTGAAAAGATCTCCCCGTCGGGGAATTGAACCCCGGTCTCCCGCGTGACAGGCGGGGATACTGACCACTATACTAACGAGGAAGTGATGTTCAATTCAGTCACAGGGAAACACTAACTCTTTACATTATTATACAGCGTTATCAATATGTTATAATATTAAGATTGTTCTTGTTTACCAAGAACAATTTAATCGAGAAGGGCAAGAAATTAAAAGATATAAAATATGAGACAATGCACTTGATGTGAAGAATTAAGACAAGTGGAGTAACATGGACACCAGAGTTAGCTCAATGGCACCCAGAGAGATTTTGTAGAGCAGAAGCATGTTGTTCCATTAGGAACAAGAGGAGGAAATGTGAGGGAAAATGATTACGATCAACTATTTTGAATGAGGACAAAGGCCAATGAAAAACAAAAATATTTCATATTCCAACATGAAAGAATCCGATCAACCTTGGCCTGTTTACCTTCTATAGAGATGAGGGACTCCTGGGGAACTGCATTGTCATGCAACCCCCATTCTGCCAGGTCAAGTTTGCAAGTAAAATTAAATGAATGAATATATAATAATACAATTATTAATAAAATATCAATAAACAGCGAGCCAGTGAGGCTGCTTCCCATGAAAAATGGCAAGCAAGCAGTGGGCGGAGCTTATAGTGAAAGATATCAGCTCGTTCCGAAAAGGCATGTTTGGTGCGGACACGCAAGCTCGGGAGCAAGACAGAGTCCATGCTTCCAGGAAATTCACCTCCACGGAGCATATGTATACGTACATAAATACGTGTGAGGTGAAGATGAAAAATCAAAAACTTAATAAAAAGGGAAAGAAAGCAGGGGAAAAAAGGGAAAGAGAAAGGATAGTATTTGCCATGTTCAAAAGGGAAGGAGGAAAAATGGAGGCAGATATTTCCCTATAAGGGAAATGGTTAGTAGGGAACTAAGAATTAGAATCACCACACCCTTCTTTACATTGCAATGACAAAGCTGTCATTGAAGGTTAGAGCATTGAATGTTCTTTGTCTTTTAAGGAAATATGCAAGCCAAATCAGGAAATCAATGGAACTGGTAAATGTTTGCAGAGACAGAATGATCTTATACAGGGGTTCCCAACTTTTTTTTGCTCAGGACCCCGATTTCAGCTCTCAACATTTTTGCCACACCAGCTTTTTAAAATATGGACATTTCTTTGCTATTGGATACTTTTCAAATTACGGATGGGTATTTTGAAAAGTGGACCCTTGGAGTCGAGCTCTAGTGCTGAGGTTGCTGTGTAGTGTTTCACTGCTCGTATTGTAGTATTGCAACTTGGACTACTGGATTGACTCTGCACATTTCACTGCTATTTGCTGATCTGCCAACAAGCTTGCGTTCCAGACACACCCCCTATTCAGGTAAGTCCTCTCTTATGTGTGCGTGCTCTTAGCCAGGTGCAACCCTAATCACATGAGCAGCTGTATTCTATCACCTATTTATGGTCCTGCCCTTGAAGCGCTAGCTTCAAGCGTTGGCCCATTTGTAGTCGCTCTCGTGTGAAGACGCACGTCTACCTCTGCACGTCAACCGAAGCAAGGACACCGAACAAGGCAAACCTGCCTTCTTTCTCTCACTCCATACAAAATGTGCTACTACCGCATCACAACAACTTCAAGGTCACCCAGAAAGCCTCGTTATACCATACGCCGATGCAATCCGGGTAACCTCAGGTCCCTGCAGCAAACATCTTCTGCAAAGACCTCCTTCTCTGTTGGCTTGTGGAATTGTCGATCTGCAGTTAACAAGGCAGACTTCATTTCTGGTCATGCCAACCACCTCTCCTTGGAGCTCCTTGCTCTCACTGAGACATGGATTTAACCGGAAGATAGCGCAACCCCGGCTGCACTCTCCACTAACTACACATTCTCCCACACATCCAGACCATCTGGCCGTGGTGGTGGGACTGGCCTGCTAATTTCCAACACATGGAAATTTAATCCACTGCTGCCTTTAAACAACTTTACCTCCTTTGAATACCACGCCGTCTTGGTGACTGCTCCGGTGAAAGCTACCGTCCACCAGGACAACTAGGTGACTTTCTACATGAGCTTGACACCCTGCTGTCATCAATTCCTGAGCATGAGTGTCCCATGCTCGTCCTCGGAGACATGAACATCCACCTGGACAGTGCGAGCTAGGCTGACTTCCTGTCTTTGGTTTGCTCGTTCGACCTAAGACAGGTCCCGACTCCACCGACTCACAAGGCTGGCAAAGAGCTTGATCTCATTCTTGCTCGGAGCTGTACCACGGACAACCTATGGGTCACTCCTCTTCATCTCTCTGACCACTTCTTCATCCACTTCAATGTCCAGCTATGCAATGTCCATCTTGCAAGCTACCAGACACTGCTGTCCTCCTTCTCTTCCAGCATCACTGCTGCCAAGAAGGCCTTCTTCAACGATAGAATCAACGGTGCCACAGACACACGTAAGTTATTCGCCACCTTCAAGTCTCTGCTTTACCCTCCACCACCTCCCCCAGCTACTAACCTCACTGCTGACTGCCTTGCCTCCTTTTTTAATAACAAAGTGGCAGCCATCAGCAGTCAATTCACTAAACAACTTACTCACAACCTGTCTTCTCCAGCCCTAGGCTCATCTTTCCCTGGTTTCACCCCCCTCGCTGAAAGTGAGGTATCTAAACTACTAACATGTAGCCGTCCTACTACCTGTCCGCTAGATCCGATCCCATCTAACCTCCTTCAAGCCATATCACCGACTAGATGATACAGAATGCGGCGGCGCGACTGGTGTTCAACCAGCCAAAGAGGGCACATGTCACTCCGCTGCTCATCGAGCTCCACTGGTTACCTGTAGCCGCACGCATCAAGTTCAAGTCTCTTATGCTAGCCTAGTGATTGCTGGGAATGCTCCCGCCTACTTTAATGCTCTTGTAAGAGCAGATGTTGCCCCCCAGATGCTGCGCTCGTCAAATGAGCGTCGCCTGGCTCTGCCGGCCATACAGCCACGGCAATCCAGGCTATTCTCATTTGTAGTTCCACGTTGGTGGAACGAGCTGCCAAAAATGACCAGAGCGGGGACCTCCCTCTCTGTCTTTAAGAAGCACTTGAAGACCCAGCTCTTCAGTGAGCACCTCCTGTCCTAACCTACAATTACTTAGCACCACCTTGCGGTATTTATTGTTACACGAATGTTGTTGTTACACTAATCTCTGTCGCAATGTAGCTTGAATGTTATTCTCCCTTGTAAGTCGCTTTGAATAAAAGCGTCTGCTAATGACTAATGTAATGTAATGTATTTAAATGAAGACATATTAAAGACCATTGTGGGCTACAATCAGCACACGACACAATCATGGTACTCCATGGTTGTGGCGTCCCATGGCTAATGAGATGGTTGTACTTGCGTGTGACGCAAGTACTTTTTTTTTATGTACTCAAAATTGACCCTGAAGCACGAGTCTACAGAAAAAAATAGAAGAGGAGGGTGTGGAGGAGGCCATTGCTCTGCACTGCATTATCCATCAGTAGGCCCTTTGCAGCAAATGCCTGAAGTTTGACAATGTGATGTCTGTCGTTGTGAAATGCATCAATCATAACAGATCCAGGGGCTTAAAGCCCTGGCAGTTCCATGATTTTTTGGAGGAAATAAGATGTAGCATAAGGGGATGTGCTCTTCTTCACCGAGGTACGTTAGCTCAGCAGGGGAAACGTCTTGAAGAGGTTTTTTGAGTTGAGAAAAGAAGTGAAAGCCTTCATGAAGAAGGATGGGATGGCTGTTCCTGTGATCCAAAATGGCTCATGGACTTAGCTTTTCTTGTTGACATCACATAGGAGCTGAATGTACTGAACAAGAATTTACAAAGCCAGGGGCAGCTTGTCAGTGCTGCCTATGACAACATCATAGCGGAGCTTTCTCCACAAAACTTGTGTTGAAAGCCCAGCTCTCTCAGACAAACCTCTGCCAGGTGGTGCTACTCCTTACTGCCAGGTCTCTGGCAGTAAGGAGTAGGTAAGAGAAGCCTATGTTTTGAAGAACCATTCATGTTGTGAACTGTTATTAATAAAGATTGAGAAGATTGTATCAGTTGCACTTTTTTTTGAATACTTGAAACCCTTTTTATGTGGAATACTTGATGCGGCCCAGCCTCATCCAGACTCTACCTCCAGCGGCCCCCAGATAATTTGAGTTTGAGACCCCTGCCCTAAAGCAATATTTTCTATTTAAACAGCAGTGCATCGAGCTATAGCCATAATATGATTGATTATGGAGAACATAAAAATGAAATAGTTGCAAATATGAAAGAGTTGCAGTGGCTTCCTCAGTCATTCAAAGATAGAAAGTGTATTTAAAAGCGATGCGTTTTCACTTGATGGGGATTTGACGGATTATTTTTTTTATTTTGGAGGATTTAAGTTGAGAAAAGTAAGATGTTTAGGCAAATGTCCTGTGATTGCAAAGGAAGTTGCATTGGCCGGGAATCGAACCTGGGCCTCCCGCGTGGCAGGCGAGAATTCTACCACTGAACCACCAATGCTTGGGTCAAGGTCATCCCGATGTCACTTTCCGAAATTCCGTGTTGATTTGTGGGATTTGGAGTTTCCCTACATGGTTCACCTTTCACCAGTCCCTGAAGCATATCATCCAAATCGTCGTCAACACATAAAGCTGAACATGCCTCCAGAACTGTCCAGCATCAGCACTTTGGCAGTGTCAAAAGTCGAGGTGTTGCTATTTAAACTTTGGCACCAAACGCATATTATCCACAACATCGATACTGCCTGGTGCAGAGTCAACAGAAGAAGAGTGCTCTGTAACTGAGCGCCGTGGAGAAAGCTTGCACTCTCAGATGAACTGTGATTTGGACTGCTCTCACTCCAATTCCATTTTTTCAGTGCTTTGCCGAATTTTCTCCAACTCAAGTTGCCTGTCCTTCGCCACCTGCCCAGGTTTGTGCAACTCAAGCAGCGTCAGCCTGTACACTTTGAACCAAAGGCTCTCCTGCTCAAACTGCATGGCCAACAACTGTGTTGACTGCTGAAAAGTCAAAAGTTGTTGTCCGGACAGTGGCATGTGCTAATGGTTGTGACAAAAAGGTTTAGTGAGTTGAAAAGGACTCCCCGTCGGGGAATTGAACCCCGGTCTCCCGCGTGACAGGCGGGGATACTGGCCACTATACTAACGAGGAGCAGATGAGCACGTTGTAGTAGGGATGTGTGAAAACGCTATGAGATTCACTTGCTATATCCCTATGTACACATTAAAATATATAATAATACAATTATGAATAAAACATCAATAAACAGCGAGCCAGTGAGGCTGCTTCCCATGAAAAACGGCAAGCAGGCAGGGGGCGGAGCTTACAGTGAAAGATATCAGCTGCGGACATGCAACACCAGGTGTTTTTGTACCGAACTGTTCTAGGGACTCCTTGAGTGCAACTAGGAACTGTAGAGGTCCAAAGAGAACTGAAAAAAGGTAAATGTTGTTTTTCCACGACATAGATTGGCGTGATGAACAGGATTGAAGAAAAGGGACCAACGCTGCTGCTGCTGTTGCTGAACCACAAGTTCAGGTCCGGCATGGTCACACAAAGAGGGTTTGATTAGTTAGAGTAAGTTGTACTTCTGAGATACTGCTTTAAGGAGAAGTCTTGGTTAATTGCTGCTTGGTCAGAAGTGAGTTTTAGTTCTTAATACCACCTGAAACAGAACGGACTGCTTGGTCAGAAAATGAACTTTGTTCGGAGATACCGCCTCTAACAGAAAGGAACTTCTTTTTCAGAGGAAAACTGAAGTCTATGATACCGCCTGAAGGAGAAAATTCTCAGGGTCTGCTTGGATAGACTGATAGGTTCCGCTATACTGCCTCAAGAAAGTGCATTTCCAGAGGGTCTGCCTGGGTAGAACTGAACTCTGTGGATACCGTTTAGCAAGAAAAGCTTGCTATGGTCTGAATGGGTAGAGTATAAAAATTGGGGGAAAAAACTGCGGATATCGCTGAGCAAGTTTGCTACAATCTGAACGGGTAGAGAATTAGGAAATTAACTCTCCGGACACTGCTTGGCAAACTAAGGTCTGAATGGGGAGAGTACAAAATTAATAAATTAATTAAATCATTGAGAGTAGGAGCTCAGGGTAAGTGCCAGAAGCAACAGATATTAATTCGATTATACTATCATTGAACAGCACGGAAATCACATGAATGACTATGATATGACTGCAGTATCATTCATGAGTATGTTTTTTTTATTTTACAGAGACTGCTGTGCAGCATGAAGGGTGGCAGAATCTCACCCAGGAGAGCATCTGAACCAGGACGCTTGGAAGACAAATAATGCCATTGTTGCTGAGGCTACCTGCTGAATACTTGTGCATCAAGATCAAAGTACCATGACAGCATCACCATCAAGCTGGACTTGTTCCACTGTATGAGGCGGTTACTCCATGAGTGTGTCTCAGAGCATCACCCCCTTTACAGCTCATTTTCACCGTTCCTGTCTGCAGCCTTTTCTGTGGTGGATCAGGAAGACCTGAAGAATCTCCAGGATGCCTATGTGTTCTGTGAAATCCAGCCTGCCAACCCCACAAAGCAGCACATTCGTGAGCACTGCAGGGTCAAGATTCCACAGCCTGAGGAACTTACTTGTCGAGTTGAGGGAGTTTTGCAGCACCTTTACCTGGCAAAAGACCCAAATAGTGTTCCTCTCTTTAAGCCCTCTATGCTTAAGGTATGGGGGATTCAGCGTATTCACATCCTGCGAGGATGCCTTAGTGCTCCTGAGCTGGCAGCTGTCATCATGTACAGGTACGGTGGAACACTGCAGCTGAACTATGTCCAGGGTGAGGGGATTAAGGTATGGTCCAAAAATGGCAAGCAAGCAGGGGGCGGAGCTTACTTACTTTGTATCATGTATTTCAAGCAAACTTAGAGAAGCAGCCACAGCACACAAGCAACTGTTAGTTGCCCAAGAAAATGTTATTGCCATTCCATTTATTATATTCTAGTTCATAATGTATTCGGGCTGCTCCCTGAAAGTCGATGAGTTGAAACCTGTCAGCCCCCGCAGTCAGTGACAAGGATAAAACAGATTGACGCTGACTTTAGAAGAAGTCAGAGCATACTCTGTCTGCCTCAGAAGACTTAGGTCTTCTGGCGTGCAGGGGGCTCTGCTGAGGACCTGTGAGATATCTCAATATTTCATATTCCAACATGAAAGAATCCGATCACACTTGGCCTGTTTACCTTCTATAGAGATGAGGGACTCCTGGGGAACTGCATTGTCATGCAACCCCCATTCTGCCAGGTCAAGTTTGCAAGTAAAATTAAATGAATGAATATATAATAATACAATATTAATAAAATATCAATAAACAGCGAGCCAGTGAGGCTGCTTCCCATGAAAAATGGCAAGCAAGCAGGGGGCGGAGCTTATAGTGAAAAATATCAGCTCGTTCCGAAAAGGCATGTTTGGTGCGGACACGCAAGCTCGTGGAGCCTGGTTGCTGCCCAGTTCCACCAGCCTGGGGGAAGCATGGGTGTGGAGGAGGCCATTGCTCTGCACTGCATTATCCATCAGTAGGCCCTTTGCAGCAAATGCCTGAAGTTTGACAATGTGATGTCTGTCGTTGTGAAATGCATCAATCATAACAGATCCAGGGGCTTAAAGCCCTTGCAGTTCCATGATTTTTTGGAGGAAATAAGATGTAGCATAAGGGGATGTGCTCTTCTTCACCGAGGTACGTTAGCTCAGCATGGGAAACGTCTTGAAGAGGTTTTTTGAGTTGAGAAAAGAAGTGAAAGCCTTCATGAAGAAGGATGGGATGGCTGTTCCTGTGATCCAAAATGGCTCATGGACTTAGCTTTTCTTGTTGACATCACATAGAAGCTGAATGTACTGAACAAGAATTTACAAAGCCAGGGGCAGCTTGTCAGTGCTGCCTATGACAACATCATAGCGGAGCTTTCTCCACAAAACTTGTGTTGAAAGCCCAGCTCTCTCAGACAAACCTCTGCAAAAAACACACAGAGCCACTTACTGATGAGCATCTTCAAGCCATACTGAGAGTCTCAATTGCTTCCTCCCTCAAGCCAAATGTGGCTCAGCTGTGTCAGAGGAAGCGCTGCCAGGTCTCTGGCAGTAAGGAGTAGGTAAGAGAAGCCTATGTTTTGAAGAACCATTCATGTTGTGAACTGTTATTAATAAAGATTGAGAAGATTGAATCAGTTGCACTTTTTTTGGAATACTTGAAACCCTTTTTATGTGGAATACTTGATGCGGCCCAGCCTCATCCAGACTCTACCTCCAGCGGGCCCCAGATAATTTGAGTTTGAGACCCCTGCCCTAAAGCAATATTTTCTATTTAAACAGCAGTGCATCGAGCTATAGCCATAATATGATTGATTATGGAGAACATAAAAATGAAATAGTTGCAAATATGAAAGAGTTGCAGTGGCTTCCTCAGTCATTCAAACATAGAAAGTGTATTTAAAAGCGATGCGTTTTCACTTGATGGGGATTTGACAGATTATTTTTTTTATTTTGGAGGATTTAAGTTGAGAAAAGTCAGATGTTTAGGCAAATGTCCTGTGATTGCAAAGGAAGTTGCATTGGCCGGGAATCGAACCCAGGCCTCCCGCGTGGCAGGCGAGAATTCTACCACTGAACCACCAACGCTTGGGTCAAGGTCATCCCGATGTCACTTTCCGAAATTCCGTGTTGATTTGTGGGATTTGGAGTTTCCCTACATGGTTCACCTTTCACCAGTCCCTGAAGCATATCATCCAAATCGTCGTCAACACATAAAGCTGAACATGCCTCCAGAACTGTCCAGCATCAGCACTTTGGCAGTGTCAAAAGTCGAGGTGTTGCTATTTAAACTTTGGCACCAAACGCATATTATCCACAACATCGATACTGCCTGGTGCAGAGTCAACAGAAGAAGAGTGCTCTGTAACTGAGCGCCGTGGAGAAAGCTTGCACTCTCAGATGAACTGTGATTTGGACTGCTCTCACTCCAATTCCATTTTTTCAGTGCATTGCCGAATTTTCTCCAACTCAAGTTGCCTGTCCTTCGCCACCTGCCCAGGTTTGTGCAACTCAAGCAGCGTCAGCCTGTACACTTTGAACCAAAGGCTCTCCTGCTCAAACTGCATGGCCAACAACTGTGTTGACTGCTGAAAAGTCAAAAGTTGTTGTCCGGACAGTGGCATGTGCTAATGGTTGTGACAAAAAGGTTTAGTGAGTTGAAAAGGACTCCCCGTCGGGGAATTGAACCCCGGTCTCCCGCGTGACAGGCGGGGATACTGGCCACTATACTAACGAGGAGCAGATGAGCACTTTGTAGTAGGGATGTGTGAAAACGCTATGAGATTCACTTGCTATATCCCTATGTACACATTAAAATAAATAATAAAACAATTATGAATAAAACATCAATAAACAGCGAGCCAGTGAGGCTGCTTCCCATGAAAAACGGCAAGCAAGCAGGGGGCGGAGCTTACAGTGAAAGATATCAGCTGCGGACATGCAACACCAGGTGTTTTTGTACCGAACAGTTCTAGGGACTCCTTGAGTGCAACTAGGAACTGTAGAGGTCCAAAGAGAACTAAAAAAAGGTAAATGTTGTTTTTCCACGACATAGATTGGCGTGATGAACAGGATTGAAGAAAAGGGACCAACGCTGCTGCTGCTGTTGCTGAACCACAAGTTCAGGTCCGGCATGGTCACACAAAGAGGGTATGATTAGTTAGAGTAAGTTGTACTTCTGAGATACTGCTTTAAGGAGAAGTCTTGGTTAATTGCTGCTTGGTCAGAAGTGAGTTTTAGTTCTTAATACCACCTGAAACAGAAACGGACTGCTTGGTGAGAAGTGAGTTTTCGCTCTGAGATACCGCTTCTTACAGAGAGGATCTGCTTGGTCAGAAAATGAATTTTGTTCGGAGATACCGCCTCTAACAGAAAGGAACTTCTTTTTCAGAGGAAAACTGAAGTCTATGATACCGCCTGAAGGAGAAAATTCTCAGGGTCTGCTTGGATAGACTGATAGGTTCCGCTATACTGCCTCAAGAAAGTGCATTTCCAGAGGGTCTGCCTGGGTAGAACTGAACTCTGTGGATACCGTTTAGCAAGAAAAGCTTGCTATGGTCTGAATGGGTAGAGTATAAAAATTGGGGGAAAAAACTGTGGATATCGCTGAGCAAGTTTGCTACAATCTGAACGGGTAGAGAATTAGGAAATTAACTCTCCGGACACTGCTTGGCAAACTAAGGTCTGAATGGGGAGAGTACAAAATTAATAAATTAATTAAATCATTGAGAGTAGGAGCTCAGGGTAAGTGCCAGAAGCAACAGATATTAATTCGATTATACTATCATTGAACAGCACGGAAATCACATGAATGACTATGATATGACTGCAGTATCATTCATGAGTAGGTTTTTTTTATTTTACAGAGACTGCTGTGCAGCATGAAGGGTGGCAGAATCTCACCCAGGAGAGCATCTGAACCAGGACGCTTGGAAGACAAATAATGCCATTGTTGCTGAGGCTACCTGCTGAATACTTGTGCATCAAGATCAAAGTACCATGACAGCATCACCATCAAGCTGGACTTGTTCCACTGTATGAGGCGGTTACCCCATGAGTGTGTCTCAGAGCATCACCCCCTTTACAGCTCGTTTTCACCGTTCCTGTCTGCAGCCTTTTCTGTGGTGGATCAGGAAGACCTGAAGAATCTCCAGGATGCCCATGTGTTCTGTGAAATCCAGCCTGCCAACCCCACAAAGCAGCACATTCGTGAGCACTGCAGGGTCAAGATTCCACAGCCTGAGGAACTTACTTGTCGAGTTGAGGGAGTTTTGCAGCACTTTTACCTGGCAAAAGACCCAAATAGTGTTCCTCTCTTTAAGCCCTCTATGCTTAAGGTATGGGGGATTCAGCGTATTCACATCCTGCGAGGATGCCTTAGTGATCCTGAGCTGGCAGCTGTCATCATGTACAGGTACAGTGGAACACTGCAGCTGAATTATGTCCAGGGTGAGGGGATTAAGGTATGGTCCAAAAATGGCAAGCAAGCAGGGGGCGGAGCTTACTTACTTTGTATCATGTATTTCAAGCAAACTTAGAGAAGCAGCCACAGCACACAAGCAACTGTTAGTTGCCCAAGAAAATGTTATTGCCATTCCATTTATTATATTCTAGTTCATAATGTATTCGGGCTGCTCCCTGAAAGTCGATGAGTTGAAACCTGTCAGCCCCCGCAGTCAGTGACAAGGATAAAACAGATTGACGCTGACTTTAGAAGAAGTCAGAGCATACTCTGTCTGCCTCAGAAGACTTAGGTCTTCTGGCGTGCAGGGGGTTCTGCTGAGGACCTGTGAGATATCTCAATATTTCATATTCCAACATGAAAGAATCCGATCACACTTGGCCTGTTTACCTTCTATAGAGATGAGGGACTCCTGGGGAACTGCATTGTCATGCAACCCCCATTCTGCCAGGTCAAGTTTGCAAGTAAAATTAAATGAATGAATATATAATAATACAATATTAATAAAATATCAATAAACAGCGAGCCAGTGAGGCTGCTTCCCATGAAAAATGGCAAGCAAGCAGGGGGCGGAGCTTATAGTGAAAAATATCAGCTCTTTCCGAAAAGGCATGTTTGGTGCGGACACGCAAGCTCGTGGAGCCTGGTTGCTGCCCGGTTCCACCAGCCTGGGGGAAGCATGGGTGTGGAGGGGGCCATTGCTCTGCACTGCATTATCCATCAGTAGGCCCTTTGCAGCAAATGCCTGAAGTTTGACAATGTGATGTCTGTCGTTGTCGTTGTCGCTGCTTGGTCAGAAGTGAGTTTTAGTTCTTAATACCACCTGAAACAGAAACGGACTGCTTGGTGAGAAGTGAGTTTTCGCTCTGAGATACCGCTTCTTACAGAGAGGATCTGCTTGGTCAGAAAATGAATTTTGTTCGGAGATACCGCCTCTAACAGAAAGGAACTTCTTTTTCAGAGGAAAACTGAAGTCTATGATACCGCCTGAAGGAGAAAATTCTCAGGGTCTGCTTGGATAGACTGATAGGTTCCGCTATACTGCCTCAAGAAAGTGCATTTCCAGAGGGTCTGCCTGGGTAGAACTGAACTCTGTGGATACCGTTTAGCAAGAAAAGCTTGCTATGGTCTGAATGGGTAGAGTATAAAAATTGGGGGAAAAAACTGCGGATATCGCTGAGCAAGTTTGCTACAATCTGAACGGGTAGAGAATTAGGAAATTAACTCTCCGGACACTGCTTGGCAAACTAAGGTCTGAATGGGGAGAGTACAAAATTAATAAATTAATTAAATCATTGAGAGTAGGAGCTCAGGGTAAGTGCCAGAAGCAACAGATATTAATTCGATTATACTATCATTGAACAGCACGGAAATCACATGAATGACTATGATATGACTGCAGTATCATTCATGAGTAGGTTTTTTTTATTTTACAGAGACTGCTGTGCAGCATGAAGGGTGGCAGAATCTCACCCAGGAGAGCATCTGAACCAGGACGCTTGGAAGACAAATAATGCCATTGTTGCTGAGGCTACCTGCTGAATACTTGTGCATCAAGATCAAAGTACCATGACAGCATCACCATCAAGCTGGACTTGTTCCACTGTATGAGGCGGTTACCCCATGAGTGTGTCTCAGAGCATCACCCCCTTTACAGCTCGTTTTCACCGTTCCTGTCTGCAGCCTTTTCTGTGGTGGATCAGGAAGACCTGAAGAATCTCCAGGATGCCTATGTGTTCTGTGAAATCCAGCCTGCCAACCCCACAAAGCAGCACATTCTTGAGCACTGCAGGGTCAAGATTCCACAGCCTGAGGAACTTACTTGTCGAGTTGAGGGAGTTTTGCAGCACTTTTACCTGGCAAAAGACCCAAATAGTGTTCCTCTCTTTAAGCCCTCTATGCTTAAGGTATGGGGGATTCAGCGTATTCACATCCTGCGAGGATGCCTTAGTGATCCTGAGCTGGCAGCTGTCATCATGTACAGATACGGTGGAACACTGCAGCTGAACTATGTCCAGGGTGAGGGGATTAAGGTTCCTGTCTGGATCCCCATCAAAGGTACATCTCAGCAGGAGGGCTACCACTTCCATCAGGCTCAGTGGGTCACCTGAACGCGAGTTTCATCTGAGCTGTTTCAAGCCCAGGGGATGACAGGGGTGGCTTGCTGGAACTATCAGCGTCTGGTAGACCTGAAAGAACCAGGTGTTCGGCTTCCCGCTGTCTTTGATCCAGTTCTGATTTCAGACCTCAATGCAGTCTACAAACGAGTGTTTGGGGATGAGAGGTATCCTGCCCTTCACCTTTCCAGCAGAGACACCGGAGAGAGGTTAAGTCTGGAGTATGTGGAGCCTGGTTGCTGCCCAGTTCCACTAGCCTGGGGGAAGCACGGGAGCAAGACAGAGTCCATGCTTCCATGAAATTCACCTCCACAGAGCATATGTGTACGTACACAAATACGTGTGAGGAGATGGAGGTAAAGATGAAAAATCAAAAACTTAATAAAAAAGGAAAGAAAGCAGGAGAAAAAAGGGAAAGAGAAAGGATACTATTTGCCATGTTCAAAAGGGAAGGAGAAAAATGGAGGCAGAAACAAAAGGGTAACAAGGGAAATGCTTTGTAGGGAACTAAGAATTAGAATCACCACCCCCTTCCCACATTACAATGACAAAGCTGTCATTGAAGGTTAGAGCATTGAATGTTCTTTGTCTTTTTTTTTAAGGAAATATGCAAGCCAAATCAGGAAATCAATAGAACCGGCAAATGTTTGCAGAGACAGAATGATCTTATACAGGGGTTCCCAACCTTTTTTGCTCAGGACCCCGATTTTAGCTCTCAACATTTTTGCAACACCATCTTTTCAAAATATGGACATTTCATTACATTGCTGGAATAACAACCGACGGAGTGCCATTAATGACAGGGAGGAGAAATGGACTGGTGGCACTTGTTCAAAGAAAACTGGAAGAGGAGGGTCTGGAGGAGGCCATTGCTCTGTACTGCATTATCCATCAGTAGGCCCTTTGCAGCAAATGGCTGAGTTTGACAATGTGATGTCTGTCGTTGTGAAATGCATCAATCATAACAGATCCACGGGCTTAAAGCACCGGCAGTTCCGTGCTTTATTGGAGGAAATAAGAGTCAGCATATGAGGATGTGCTCTACTTCACCGAGGTACGTTGGCTCAGCAGGGGAAATGTCTTGAAGAGGTTTTTTGAGTGGAGAAAAGAAGTGAAAGCCTTCATGGAGAAGGATGGGATGGCTGTTCCTGTGCTAAGTGATCCCAAATAGCTCATGGACTTAGCTTTCCTTCTTGACATCACACAGGAGCTGAATGTACTGAACAAGAATTTACAAGGCCAGGGGCAGCTTGTCAGTGCTGCCTATGACAACATCAGAGCATTCTCCACAAAACTTGTGTTATGGAAAGCCCAGCTCTCTCAGACAAACCTGTGTAATTTTCCAGCATGCAAGGCACTCATGGATGCGGGCACACCATTCAGTGGTGAGAAGTGTGCTGATGCCATTGTAAAGCTACAGGAGGAATTTGATCACAGGTTTGCAGACTTCAAGACACACAGAGCCACTTACTGATGAGCATCTTCAAGCCATACTGAGAGTTTCAATTGCTTCCTCCCTCAAGCCAAATGTGGCTCAGCTGTGTCAGAGGAAGCGCTGCCAGGTCTCTGGCAGTAAGGAGTAGGTAAGAGAAGCCTATGTTTTGAAGAACCGTTCATGTTGTGAACTGTTATTCATAAAGATTGAGAAGATTGGATCAGTTGCACTTTTTTTTTGAATACTTGAAACCCTTTTTATGTGGAATACTTGATGCGGCCCAGCCTCATCCAGACTCTACCTCCAGCGGCCCCCAGATAATTTGAGTTTGAGACCCCTGCCCTAAAGCAATATTTTCTGTTTAAACAGCAGTGCATCGAGCTATAGCCATAATATGATTGATTATGGAGAACATAAAAATGAAAAAGTTGCAAATATGAAAGAGTTGCAGTGGCTTCCTCAGTCATTCAAACATAGAAAGTGTATTTAAAAGCGATGCGTTTTCACTTGATGGGGATTTGACAGATTATTTTTTTTATTTTGGAGGATTTAAGTTGAAAAAACTAAGAAGTTTAGGCAAATGTCCTGTGATTAAAAAGGAAATTGCATTGGCCGGGAATCGAACCCAGGCCTCCCGCGTGGCAGGCGAGAATTCTACCACTCAACCACCAATGCTTGGGTCAAGGTCATCCCGATGTCACTTCCCGAAATTCCGTGTTGATTTGTGGGATTTGGAGTTTCCCTACATGGTTCACCTTTCACCAGTCCCTGAAGCATATCATCCAAATCGTCGTCAACACATAACCCAAATAGTATTCCTCTCTTTAAGCCCTCTATGCTTAAGGTATGGGGGATTCAGCATATTCACATCCTGCGAGGATGCCTTAGTGCTCCTGAGCTGGCAGCTGCGATCATGTACAGGTACGGTGGAACACTGCAGCTGAACTATGTCCAGGGTGAGGGGATTAAGGTTCCTGTCTGGATCCCTATCAAAGGTACATCTCAGCAGGAGGGCTACCACTTCCATCAGGCTCAGTGGGTCACCTGAATGCGAGTTTCATCAAAGCTGTTTCAAGCCCAGGGGATGACAGGGGTGGCTTGCTGGAACTATCAGCGTCTGGTAGACCTGAAAGAACCAGGTGTTCGGCTTCCCGGTGTCTCTGATCCAGTTGCTGCCCAGTTCCACTAGCCTGGGGGACGCACGGGAGCAAGACAGAGTCCATGCTTCCAGGAAATTCACCTCCACAGAGCATATGTGTACGTACATAAATACGTGTGAGGAGATGGAGGTAAAGATGAAAAATCAAAAACTTAATAAAAAAGGAAAGAAAGCAGGTGAATAAAGGGAAAGAAAAAGGATAGTATTTGCCATGTTCAAAAGGGAAGGAGAAAAATGGAGGCAGAAACAAAAGGGTAACAAGGGAAATGCTTAGTAGGGAATCAAGAATTAGAATGTGAAATGCATCAGGATTCTGTTGTTAAAGTCCCTAAATTTTCAGCACAACAATTGAGATGGTTGAGAATGTCATCTTGGGTGGGGTGAGTTTTTGCAAAGATCACGGGCCACCAATGCGACACATCTTCAGTTGTGTGCCCTGGCTTCATTGGGTGTTTCGGCCATTCATCACAAGACACCCTCTGCCGAGGTTGGCCCACTACAGGTTGATCAGACCTGAGTGTGTGTCGCACGGTGGCACCAACATGATTATTTGGCAGCCCATGTTGCGTCCCTCCGTTTCAGCCACAGCCAGTGACTGCTCCGCTCGGCTGCAGTGGCAAGTTCTTTGATTGCCTTCCTTTGGGCCTGTCCTCTGATCCCTACCTCCTTCAAGAGCCTTGTGCAGCCTAACTCCACTGGCCGCACCTTCACGTTCCAACCCCGCCCCTCTGCCTCTGCTGCTAAGTTGGCATACCGCAGCCTCTTCCGTTCGAATGCCTCATCGATGGCCTCCTCCCATGGGACAGTCAGCTCAACGATAAAGACTCGCCGGCAGGACTTGGACCAGAGGACAAGATCTGGGCGCAGGTTGGTAACTGCAATTTCGGGTGGGAAAGTGAGCCTCTGGCTGAGGTCTACCCGCATTTCCCAATCCCGGGCTGCGTTCAGTGGGCCAGAGTCTGGGAGTGATGGCTTGGTCCGCCGTTTCTCCCCTTCCTGCATGAAGGTTGTTCTCCGTGGGAAGGTAGTCTGGGCATTTAGAGGCATGGCATTGGTGGTTACCCTCTTGTTCTCGATTACGGCAGCCAAGCATTTCAGCACTTGGTTGTGGCGCCAGGTGTATCTTCCTTGCGTTAAGCTGGTCCTGCAACCCACTAAGATGTGTTTGAGGGTTGCTGGGGCTGCACACTGGAGACAAGCTGGGTCCTCTCCATGCCAGAGATGTAGGTTGGTTGGGGAGGGCAGGACGTCATAAGTGGCTCTGACGATGAAACTTTGCCTATTCGACTCCATGCCCCACATCTCGCTCCATGTAATTTCCTTCTCTCCACGCCATCCCACTTCATCAAGCGGCCTTGCTGGGCTTGAGAGACGGCCTTGGCACACCTGGCTGCTTCCTCCTGGCGGCCCACCTCTTCCACAACCATGTACCGCCGTTCGGTTGGAGTAGCCTTTTGCCATGTGGGTGTTGTTGTTGCCAAGCCAAGGCCCCCTCTGCCATGTTGGACATGCCCCACTACATCCCGGTGCCTGAGGGCCGTCTTTGCTACCGCAACTGCTGCCGATGGCTTCCATTTCCTCCCCGTTGTTAGGGTTGGAGCAGCATCTCTGACAAATGGATCCCGGGATTCTGTGAGAGTCATCTCCAGCCTTGATTTGGCACATTTGTAATCCTCCACCAGGCTTGAGATTGGCAGGGAGAGGGTTCCGCTGCCATACAGGCCAATGCTGGTAAGGCATCTCAGCAGTCCAAGCCACTTCCTCACTTGTGCATTTACTAGCCTTTCTAGTCGATTGGCATGGGATAGAGTGACCTCATAGATGGAAATTGGCCACATGAGACGGGGCAACAGCCCAAACTGAAAGCACCACAGCTTCAGCTTCCCGGGGAGAGTAGTGTTGTTGATCTGCTTGAGGCCACTGATTGTATCCTGCCTGAGTTGTTCCACCTGCTTCAAGTCTTTGAGTTCTGCGCTATACCAGCGGCCAAGGCTTTTAACAGGCTTCTCCAGAACTGTTGGTATTGGCTCGTTGTTGACATGGAAATCAATCATATCAGATCCAGGGGCTTAAAGCACCGGCAGTTCCCTGCTTTTTTGGAGGAAATAAGAGTCAGCATATGAGGCTGTGCTCTACTTCACCGAGGTACATTGGCTCAGCAGGGTAAACGTCTTGAAGAGGTTTTTTGAGTTGAGAAAAGAAGTGAAAGCCTTCATGGAGAAGGATGTGATGGCTGTTCCTGTGCTAAGTGATCCCAAATGGCTCATGGACTTAGCTTTTCTTGTTGACCACACAGGAGCTGAATGTACTGAACAAGAATTTACAAGGCCAGAGGCAGCTTGTCAGTGCTGCCTATAACAACATCATAGCGGAGCATTCTCCACAAAACTTGTGTTATGGAAAGCCCAGCTCTCTCAGACAAACCTGTGTAATTTTCCAGCATGCAGAGGCGCTCATGGATGCGGGCACACCATTCAGTGGTGAGAAGTGTGCTGATGCCATTGTAAAGCTACAGGAAGAATTTGATCACAGGTTTGCAGACTTAAGACACACAGAGCCACTTACTGATGAGCATCTTCAAGCCATACTGAGAGTCTCAATTGCTTCCTTCCTCAAGCCAAATGTGGCTCAGCCGTGTCAGAGGAAGCGCTGCCAGGTCTCTGGCAGTAAGGAGTAGGTAAGAGAAGCCTATGTTTTGAAGAACCGTTCATGTTGTGAACTGTTATTAATAAAGATTGAGAAGATTGTATGAGTTGTACATTTTTAATTTGAGTTTGCGACCCCTGTCCTAAAGCAATATTTTCTACTTAAACAGCAGTGCATCGAGCTATAGCCAATGCTTGGGTCAAGGTCATCCCGATGTCACTTTCCGAAATTCCGGGTTGATTTGTGGGATTTGGAGTTTCCCTACATGGTTTACCTTTCACCAGTCCCTGAAGCATATCATCCAAATCGTCGTCAACACATAAAGCTGAACATGCCTCCAGAACTGTCCAGCATCAGCACTTTGGCAGTGTCAAAAGTCAAGGTCTTGCTATTTAAACTTTGGCAACAAACGCATATTATCCACTACATCGATACTGCCTGGTGCAGAGTCAGCAGAAGAAGAGTACTATGTAACTGAGCGCCGTGGAGAAAGCTTGCACTCTCAGATGAACTGTGATTTGGACTGCTCTCACTCCAATTCCATTTTTTCAGTGCTTTGCCGAATTTTCTCTAACTCAAGTTGCCTGTCCTTCGCCACCTGCCCAGGTTTGTGCAAATCAAGCAGCGTCAGCCTGTACAATTTATACCAAAGGCTCTCCTGCTCAAACTGCATGGCCAACAACTGTGTTGACTGCTGAAAAGTCAAAAGTTGTTGTCCGGACAGTGGCATGTGCTAATGGTTGTGACAAAAAGGTTTAGTGAGTTGAAAAGGACTCCCCGTCGGGGAATTGAACCCCGGTCTCCCGCGTGACAGGCGGGGATACTGGCCACTATACTAACGAGGAGCAGATGAGCACGTTGTAGTAGGGATGTGTGAAAACGCTATGAGATTCACTTGCTATATCCCTATGTACACATTAAAATATATAATGATAAAATTATTAATAAAATATCAATAAACAGCGAGCCAGTGAGGCTGCTTCTCATGAAAAACAGCACGCAAACTGGGGGCGGAGCTTATAGTGAAAGATATTAGCTCGCTCCGAACAGGCATGTTTGATGCGGACACGCAACACCAGGTGTTTTTGTACCGAACAGTTCTAGGGACTCCTTGAGTGCAACTAAGATCTGTAGAGGTCGCGCAACTGGCGCATCACCATTTTTAATAAACGTCATTTTGAAGTTCATTCCTTGGTTTCCTAATCTTTCTCTAAATTTGTTAAATGTTGTTTTTTTGATTGGCGTGATGAACAGGATTGAAGAAAAGGGACCAATGCTGCACCGCAAGTTTAGGTCCGGCATGGTCGCACAAAGAGGGTATGATTAGTTAGAGTAAGTTGAACTTCTGAGATACACGTGCTCCGCGAGTCACCATTGTCCCTCAATGGGCTGAGGGAGGAGGCTGTGTTTCATGGAGAGTTAAAGACAGCGTCCCTGGGTGGGCTTGAACCACCAACCTTTCGGTTAACAGCCGAACGCGCTAACCAATTGCGCCACAGAGACTTCATAATGGCTAATAAAGCACTTTTTTTTTTTTGCACAATTGTTTGACTGCTACTTATATTCTTTATTATATATTATATTAATATAACATTATATTTTATTTGATTTTTTTTTGGAAAAGAGAAAGCCAAGCCTCCCATTCCCATGGGCACCTACTGTTTCTGTAACATCCAAACCTATTGGTCAGGATCAGGACAGCGGGCAGCGTATGCATCTTGATAAACCCAGTTGTCTCAGATCAGTGAAGCTGTGAGTCTTCAGTCATGTTATTTCATTGTATTTGTATCATGTATTTCAAGCAAACTTAGAGAAGCAGCCACAGCACACAAGCAACTGTTAGTTGCCCAAGAAAATGTTATTGCCATTCCATTTATTATATTCTAGTTCATAATGTATTCGGGCTGCTCCCTGAAAGTCGATGAGTTGAAACCTGTCAGCCCCCGCAGTCAGTGACAAGGATAAAACAGATTGACGCTGACTTTAGAAGAAGTCAGAGCATACTCTGTCTGCCTCAGAAGACTTAGGTCTTCTGGCGTGCAGGGGGCTCTGCTGAGGACCTGTGAGATATCTCAATATTTCATATTCCAACATGAAAGAATCCGATCACACTTGGCCTGTTTACCTTCTATAGAGATGAGGGACTCCTGGGGAACTGCATTGTCATGCAACCCCCATTCTGCCAGGTCAAGTTTGCAAGTAAAATTAAATGAATGAATATATAATAATACAATATTAATAAAATATCAATAAACAGCGAGCCAGTGAGGCTGCTTCCCATGAAAAATGGCAAGCAAGCAGGGGGCGGAGCTTATAGTGAAAAATATCAGCTCGTTCCGAAAAGGCATGTTTGGTGCGGACACGCAAGCTCGTGGAGCCTGGTTGCTGCCCAGTTCCACCAGCCTGGGGGAAGCATGGGTGTGGAGGAGGCCATTGCTCTGCACTGCATTATCCATCAGTAGGCCCTTTGCAGCAAATGCCTGAAGTTTGACAATGTGATGTCTGTCGTTGTGAAATGCATCAATCATAACAGATCCAGGGGCTTAAAGCCCTGGCAGTTCCATGATTTTTTGGAGGAAATAAGATGTAGCATAAGGGGATGTGCTCTTCTTCACCGAGGTACGTTAGCTCAGCAGGGGAAACGTCTTGAAGAGGTTTTTTGAGTTGAGAAAAGAAGTGAAAGCCTTCATGAAGAAGGATGGGATGGCTGTTCCTGTGATCCAAAATGGCTCATGGACTTAGCTTTTCTTGTTGACATCACATAGGAGCTGAATGTACTGAACAAGAATTTACAAAGCCAGGGGCAGCTTGTCAGTGCTGCCTATGACAACATCATAGCGGAGCTTTCTCCACAAAACTTGTGTTGAAAGCCCAGCTCTCTCAGACAAACCTCTGCAAAAAACACACAGAGCCACTTACTGATGAGCATCTTCAAGCCATACTGAGAGTCTCAATTGCTTCCTCCCTCAAGCCAAATGTGGCTCAGCTGTGTCAGAGGAAGCGCTGCCAGGTCTCTGGCAGTAAGGAGTAGGTAAGAGAAGCCTATGTTTTGAAGAACCATTCATGTTGTGAACTGTTATTAATAAAGATTGAGAAGATTGAATCAGTTGCACTTTTTTTGGAATACTTGAAACCCTTTTTATGTGGAATACTTGATGCGGCCCAGCCTCATCCAGACTCTACCTCAAGCGGCCCCCAGATAATTTGAGTTTGAGACCCCTGCCCTAAAGCAATATTTTCTATTTAAACAGCAGTGCATCGAGCTATAGCCATAATATAATTGATTATGGAGAACATAAAAATGAAATAGTTGCAAATATGAAAGAGTTGCAGTGGCTTCCTCAGTCATTCAAACATAGAAAGTGTATTTAAAAGCGATGCGTATTCACTTGATGGGGATTTGACAGATTATTTTTTTATTTTGGAGGATTTAAGTTGAAAAAACTAAAAAGTTTAGGCAAATGTCCTGTGATTAAAAAGGAAGTTGCATTGGCCGGGAATCGAACCCGGGCCTCCCGCGTGGCAGGCGAGAATTCTACCACTGAACCACCAATGCTTGGGTCAAGGTCATCCAGATGTCACTTTCCGAAATTCCGTGTTGATTTGTGGGATTTGGAGTTTCCCTACATGGTTCACCTTTCACCAGTCCCTGAAGCATATCATCCAAATCGTCGTCAACACATAAAGCTGAACATGCCTCCAGAACTGTCCAGCATCAGCACTTTGGCAGTGTCAAAAGTCGAGGTCTTGCTATTTAAACTTTGGCACCAAACGCATATTATCCACAACATCGATACTGCCTGGTGCAGAGTCAACAGAAGAAGAGTGCTCTGTAACTGAGCGCCGTGGAGAAAGCTTGCACTCTCAGATGAACTGTGATTTGGACTGCTCTCACTCCAATTCCATTTTTTCAGTGCTTTGCCGAATTTTCTCCAACTCAAGTTGCCTGTCCTTCGCCACCTGCCCAGGTTTGTGCAACTCAAGCAGCGTCAGCCTGTACACTTTGAACCAAAGGCTCTCCTGCTCAAACTGCATGGCCAACAACTGTGTTGACTGCTGAAAAGTCAAAAGTTGTTGTCCGGACAGTGGCATGTGCTAATGGTTGTGACAAAAAGGTTTAGTGAGTTGAAAAGGACTCCCCGTCGGGGAATTGAACCCCGGTCTCCCCATGACAGGCGGGGATACTGGCCACTATACTAACGAGGAGCAGATGAGCACTTTCTAGTAGGGATGTGTGAAAACGCTATGAGATTCACTTGCTATATCCCTATGTACACATTAAAATAAATAATAATACAATTATGAATAAAACATCAATAAACAGCAAGCCAGTGAGGCTGCTTCCCATGAAAAACGGCAAGCAAGGAGGGGGCGGAGCTTACAGTGAAAGATATCAGCTGCGGACATGCAACACCAGGTGTTTTTGTACCGAACAGTTCTAGGGACTCCTTGAGTGCAACTAGGAACTGTAGAGGTCCAAAGAGAACTAAAAAAAGGTAAATGTTGTTTTTCCACGACATAGATTGGCGTGATGAACAGGATTGAAGAAAAGGGACCAACGCTGCTGCTGCTGTTGCTGAACCACAAGTTCAGGTCCGGCATGGTCACACAAAGAGGGTATGATTAGTTAGAGTAAGTTGTACTTCTGAGATACTGCTTTAAGGAGAAGTCTTGGTTAATTGCTGCTTGGTCAGAAGTGAGTTTTAGTTCTTAATACCACCTGAAACAGAAACGGACTGCTTGGTGAGAAGTGAGTTTTCGCTCTAAGATACCGCTTCTTACAGAGAGGATCTGCTTGGTCAGAAAATGAATTTTGTTCGGAGATACCGCCTCTAACAGAAAGGAACTTCTTTTTCAGAGGAAAACTGAAGTCTATGATACCGCCTGAAGGAGAAAATTCTCAGGGTCTGCTTGGATAGACTGATAGGTTCCGCTATACTGCCTCAAGAAAGTGCATTTCCAGAGGGTCTGCCTGGGTAGAACTGAACTCTGTGGATACCGTTTAGCAAGAAAAGCTTGCTATGGTCTGAATGGGTAGAGTATAAAAATTGGGGGAAAAAACTGCGGATATCGCTGAGCAAGTTTGCTACAATCTGAACGGGTAGAGAATTAGGAAATTAACCCTCCGGACACTGCTTGGCAAACTAAGGTCTGAATGGGGAGAGTACAAAATTAATAAATTAATTAAATCATTGAGAGTAGGAGCTCAGGGTAAGTGCCAGAAGCAACAGATATTAATTAGATTATACTATTATTGAACAGCACGGAAATCACATGAATGACTATGATATGACTGCAGTATCATTCATGAGTATGTTTTTTTTATTTTACAGAGACTGCTGTGCAGCATGAAGGGTGGCAGAATCTCACCCAGGAGAGCATCTGAACCAGGACGCTTGGAAGACAAATAATGCCATTGTTGCTGAGGCTACCTGCTGAATACTTGTGCATCAAGATCAAAGTACCATGACAGCATCACCATCAAGCTGGACTTGTTCCACTGTATGAGGCGGTTACCCCATGAGTGTGTCTCAGAGCATCACCCCCTTTACAGCTCGTTTTCACCGTTCCTGTCTGCAGCCTTTTCTGTGGTGGATCAGGAAGACCTGAAGAATCTCCAGGATGCCTATGTGTTCTGTGAAATCCAGCCTGCCAACCCCACAAAGCAGCACATTCGTGAGCACTGCAGGGTCAAGATTCCACAGCCTGAGGAACTTACTTGTCGAGTTGAGGGAGTTTTGCAGCACTTTTACCTGGCAAAAGACCCAAATAGTGTTCCTCTCTTTAAGCCCTCTATGCTTAAGGTATGGGGGATTCAGCGTATTCACATCCTGCGAGGATGCCTTAGTGATCCTGAGCTGGCAGCTGCGATCATGTACAGGTACGGTGGAACACTGCAGCTGAACTATGTCCAGGGTGAGGGGATTAAGGTTCCTGTCTGGATCCCCATCAAAGGTACATCTCAGCAGGAGGGCTACCACTTCCATCAGGCTCAGTGGGTCACCTGAATGCGAGTTTCATCAAAGCTGTTTCAAGCCCAGGGGATGACAGGGGTGGCTTGCTGGAACTATCAGCGTCTGGTAGACCTGAAAGAACCAGGTGTTCGGCTTCCCGGTGTCTCTGATCCAGTTGCTGCCCAGTTCCACTAGCCTGGGGGACGCACGGGAGCAAGACAGAGTCCATGCTTCCAGGAAATTCACCTCCACAGAGCATATGTGTACGTACATAAATACGTGTGAGGAGATGGAGGTAAAGATGAAAAATCAAAAACTTAATAAAAAAGGAAAGAAAGCAGGTGAATAAAGGGAAAGAAAAAGGATAGTATTTGCCATGTTCAAAAGGGAAGGAGAAAAATGGAGGCAGAAACAAAAGGGTAACAAGGGAAATGCTTAGTAGGGAATCAAGAATTAGAATGTGAAATGCATCAGGATTCTGTTGTTAAAGTCCCTAAATTTTCAGCACAACAATTGAGATGGTTGAGAATGTCATCTTGGGTGGGGTGAGTTTTTGCAAAGATCACGGGCCACCAATGCGACACATCTTCAGTTGTGTGCCCTGGCTTCATTGGGTGTTTCGGCCATTCATCACAAGACACCCTCTGCCGAGGTTGGCCCACTACAGGTTGATCAGACCTGAGTGTGTGTCGCACGGTGGCACCAACATGATTATTTGGCAGCCCATGTTGCGTCCCTCCGTTTCAGCCACAGCCATTGACTGCTCCGCTCGGCTGCAGTGGCAAGTTCTTTGATTGCCTTCCTTTGGGCCTGTCCTCTGATCCCTACCTCCTTCAAGAGCCTTGTGCAGCCTAACTCCACTGGCCGCACCTTCACGTTCCAACCCCGCCCCTCTGCCTCTGCTGCTAAGTTGGCATACCGCAGCCTCTTCCGTTCGAATGCCTCATCGATGGCCTCCTCCCATGGGACAGTCAGCTCAACGATAAAGACTCGCCGGCAGGACTTGGACCAGAGGACAAGATCTGGGCGCAGGTTGGTAACTGCAATTTCGGGTGGGAAAGTGAGCCTCTGGCTGAGGTCTACCCGCATTTCCCAATCCCGGGCTGCGTTCAGTGGGCCAGAGTCTGGGAGTGATGGCTTGGTCCGCCGTTTCTCCCCTTCCTGCATGAAGGTTGTTCTCCGTGGGAAGGTAGTCTGGGCATTTAGAGGCATGGCATTGGTGGTTACCCTCTTGTTCTCGATTACGGCAGCCAAGCATTTCAGCACTTGTTTGTGGCGCCAGGTGTATCTTCCTTGCGTTAAGCTGGTCCTGCAACCCACTAAGATGTGTTTGAGGGTTGCTGGGGCTGCACACTGGAGACAAGCTGGGTCCTCTCCATGCCAGAGATGTAGGTTGGTTGGGGAGGGCAGGACGTCATAAGTGGCCCTGACGATGAAACTTTGCCTATTCGACTCCATGCCCCACATCTCGCTCCATGTAATTTCCTTCTCTCCACGCCATCCCACTTCATCAAGCGGCCTTGCTGGGCTTGAGAGACAGCCTTGGCACACCTGGCTGCTTCCTCCTGGCGGCCCACCTCTTCCACAACCATGTACCGCCGTTCGGTTGGAGTAGCCTTTTGCCATGTGGGTGTTGTTGTTGCCAAGCCAAGGCCCCCTCTGCCATGTTGGACATGCCCCACTACATCCCGGTGCCTGAGGGCCGTCTTTGCTACCGCAACTGCTGCCGATGGCTTCCATTTCCTCGCCGTTGTTAGGGTTGGAGCAGCATCTCTGACAAATGGATCCCGGGATTCTGTGAGAGTCATCTCCAGCCTTGATTTGGCACATTTGTAATCCTCCACCAGGCTTGAGATTGGCAGGGAGAGGGTTCCGCTGCCATACAGGCCAATGCTGGTAAGGCATCTCAGCAGTCCAAGCCACTTCCTCACTTGTGCATTTACTAGCCTTTCTAGTCGATTGGCATGGGATAGAGTGACCTCATAGATGGAAATTGGCCACATGAGACGGGGCAACAGCCCAAACTGAAAGCACCACAGCTTCAGCTTCCCGGGGAGAGTAGTGTTGTTGATCTGCTTGAGGCCACTGATTGTATCCTGCCTGAGTTGTTCCACCTGCTTCAAGTCTTTGAGTTCTGCGCTATACCAGCGGCCAAGGCTTTTAACAGGCTTCTGCAGAACTGTTGGTATTGGCTCGTTGTTGACATGGAAATCAATCATATCAGATCCAGGGGCTTAAAGCACCGGCAGTTCCCTGCTTTTTTGGAGGAAATAAGAGTCAGCATATGAGGCTGTGCTCTACTTCACCGAGGTACATTGGCTCAGCAGGGTAAACGTCTTGAAGAGGTTTTTTGAGTTGAGAAAAGAAGTGAAAGCCTTCATGGAGAAGGATGTGATGGCTGTTCCTGTGCTAAGTGATCCCAAATGGCTCATGGACTTAGCTTTTCTTGTTGACCACACAGGAGCTGAATGTACTGAACAAGAATTTACAAGGCCAGAGGCAGCTTGTCAGTGCTGCCTATAACAACATCATAGCGGAGCATTCTCCACAAAACTTGTGTTATGGAAAGCCCAGCTCTCTCAGACAAACCTGTGTAATTTTCCAGCATGCAGGGGCGCTCATGGATGCGGGCACACCATTCAGTGGTGAGAAGTGTGCTGATGCCATTGTAAAGCTACAGGAAGAATTTGATCACAGGTTTGCAGACTTAAGACACACAGAGCCACTTACTGATGAGCATCTTCAAGCCATACTGAGAGTCTCAATTGCTTCCTTCCTCAAGCCAAATGTGGCTCAGCCGTGTCAGAGGAAGCGCTGCCAGGTCTCTGGCAGTAAGGAGTAGGTAAGAGAAGCCTATGTTTTGAAGAACCGTTCATGTTGTGAACGCTATGAGATTCACTTGCTATATCCCTATGTACACATTAAAATATATAATGATAAAATTATTAATAAAATATCAATAAACAGCGAGCCAGTGAGGCTGCTTCTCATGAAAAACGGCAAGCAAACAGGGGGCGGAGCTTATAGTGAAAGATATTAGCTCGTTCCGAACAGGCATGTTTGATGCGGACACGCAACACCAGGTGTTTTTGTACCGAACAGTTCTAGGGACTCCTTGAGTGCAACTAAGATCTGTAGAGGTCGCGCAACTGGTGCATCACCATTTTTAATAAACGTCATTTTGAAGTTCATTCCTTGGTTTCCTAATCTTTCTCTAAATTTGTTAAATGTTGTTTTTTTGATTGGCGTGATGAACAGGATTGAAGAAAAGGGACCAACCCTGCTGCACCGCAAGTTTAGGTCCGGCATGGTCGCACAAAGAGGGTATGATTAGTTAGAGTAAGTTGTACTTCTGAGATACACGTGCTCCGCGAGTCACCATTGTCCCTCAATGGGCTGAGGGAGGAGGCTGTGTTTCATGGAGAGTTAAAGACAGCGTCCCTGGGTGGGCTTGAACCACCAACCTTTCGGTTAACAGCCGAACGCGCTAACCAATTGCGCCACAGAGACTTCTTAATGTCTAATAAAGCACTTTTTTTTTTTGCACAATTGTTTGACTGCTACTTATATTCTTTATTATATATTATATTAATATAACATTATATTTGATTTGATTTTTTTTTGGAAAAGAGAAAGCCAAGCCTCCCATTCCCATGGGCACCTACTGTTTCTGTAACATCCAAACCTATTGGTCAGGACCAGGACAGCGGGCAGCGTATGCATCTTGATAAACCCAGTTGTCTCAGCTCAGTGAAGCTGTGAGTCTTCAGTCATGTTATTTCATTGTATTTGTATCATGTATTTCAAGCAAACTTAGAGAAGCAGCCACAGCACACAAGCAACTGTTAGTTGCCCAAGAAAATGTTATTGCCATTCCATTTATTATATTCTAGTTCATAATGTATTCGGGCTGCTCCCTGAAAGTCGATGAGTTGAAACCTGTCAGCCCCCGCAGTCAGTGACAAGGATAAAACAGATTGACGCTGACTTTAGAAGAAGTCAGAGCATACTCTGTCTGCCTCAGAAGACTTAGGTCTTCTGGCGTGCAGGGGGCTCTGCTGAGGACCTGTGAGATATCTCAATATTTCATATTCCAACATGAAAGAATCCGATCACACTTGGCCTGTTTACCTTCTATAGAGATGAGGGACTCCTGGGGAACTGCATTGTCATGCAACCCCCATTCTGCCAGGTCAAGTTTGCAAGTAAAATTAAATGAATGAATATATAATAATACAATATTAATAAAATATCAATAAACAGCGAGCCAGTGAGGCTGCTTCCCATGAAAAATGGCAAGCAAGCAGGGGGCGGAGCTTATAGTGAAAAATATCAGCTCGTTCCAAAAAGGCATGTTTGGTGCGGACACGCAAGCTCGTGGAGCCTGGTTGCTGCCCAGTTCCACCAGCCTGGGGGAAGCATGGGTGTGGAGGAGGCCATTGCTCTGCACTGCATTATCCATCAGTAGGCCCTTTGCAGCAAATGCCTGAAGTTTGACAATGTGATGTCTGTCGTTGTGAAATGCATCAATCATAACAGATCCAGGGGCTTAAAGCCCTGGCAGTTCCATGATTTTTTGGAGGAAATAAGATGTAGCATAAGGGGATGTGCTCTTCTTCACCGAGGTACGTTAGCTCAGCAGGGGAAACGTCTTGAAGAGGTTTTTTGAGTTGAGAAAAGAAGTGAAAGCCTTCATGAAGAAGGATGGGATGGCTGTTCCTGTGATCCAAAATGGCTCATGGACTTAGCTTTTCTTGTTGACATCACATAGGAGCTGAATGTACTGAACAAGAATTTACAAAGCCAGGGGCAGCTTGTCAGTGCTGCCTATGACAACATCATAGCGGAGCTTTCTCCACAAAACTTGTGTTGAAAGCCCAGCTCTCTCAGACAAACCTCTGCAAAAAACACACAGAGCCACTTACTGATGAGCATCTTCAAGCCATACTGAGAGTCTCAATTGCTTCCTCCCTCAAGCCAAATGTGGCTCAGCTGTGTCAGAGGAAGCGCTGCCAGGTCTCTGGCAGTAAGGAGTAGGTAAGAGAAGCCTATGTTTTGAAGAACCATTCATGTTGTGAACTGTTATTAATAAAGATTGAGAAGATTGAATCAGTTGCACTTTTTTTGGAATACTTGAAACCCTTTTTATGTGGAATACTTGATGCGGCCCAGCCTCATCCAGACTCTACCTCCAGCGGCCCCCAGATAATTTGAGTTTGAGACCCCTGCCCTAAAGCAATATTTTCTATTTAAACAGCAGTGCATCGAGCTATAGCCATAATATGATTGATTATGGAGAACATAAAAATGAAATAGTTGCAAATATGAAAGAGTTGCAGTGGCTTCCTCAGTCATTCAAACATAGAAAGTGTATTTAAAAGCGATGCGTATTCACTTGATGGGGATTTGACAGATTATTTTTTTTATTTTGGAGGATTTAAGTTGAAAAAACTAAAAAGTTTAGGCAAATGTCCTGTGATTAAAAAGGAAGTTGCATTGGCCGGGAATCGAACCCGGGCCTCCCGCGTGGCAGGCGAGAATTCTACCACTGAACCACCAATGCTTGGGTCAAGGTCATCCCGATGTCACTTTCCGAAATTCCGTGTTGATTTGTGGGATTTGGAGTTTCCCTACATGGTTCACCTTTCACCAGTCCCTGAAGCATATCATCCAAATCGTCGTCAACACATAAAGCTGAACATGCCTCCAGAACTGTCCAGCATCAGCACTTTGGCAGTGTCAAAAGTCGAGGTGTTGCTATTTAAACTTTGGCACCAAACGCATATTATCCACAACATCGATACTGCCTGGTGCAGAGTCAACAGAAGAAGAGTGCTCTGTAACTGAGCGCCGTGGAGAAAGCTTGCACTCTCAGATGAACTGTGATTTGGACTGCTCTCACTCCAATTCCATTTTTTCAGTGCTTTGCCGAATTTTCTCCAACTCAAGTTGCCTGTCCTTCGCCACCTGCCCAGGTTTGTGCAACTCAAGCAGCGTCAGCCTGTACACTTTGAACCAAAGGCTCTCCTGCTCAAACTGCATGGCCAACAACTGTGTTGACTGCTGAAAAGTCAAAAGTTGTTGTCCGGACAGTGGCATGTGCTAATGGTTGTGACAAAAAGGTTTAGTGAGTTGAAAAGGACTCCCCGTCGGGGAATTGAACCCCGGTCTCCCGCGTGACAGGCGGGGATACTGGCCACTATACTAACGAGGAGCAGATGAGCACTTTCTAGTAGGGATGTGTGAAAACGCTATGAGATTCACTTGCTATATCCCTATGTACACATTAAAATAAATAATAATACAATTATGAATAAAACATCAATAAACAGCAAGCCAGTGAGGCTGCTTCCCATGAAAAACGGCAAGCAAGGAGGGGGCGGAGCTTACAGTGAAAGATATCAGCTGCGGACATGCAACACCAGGTGTTTTTGTACCGAACAGTTCTAGGGACTCCTTGAGTGCAACTAGGAACTGTAGAGGTCCAAAGAGAACTAAAAAAAGGTAAATGTTGTTTTTCCACGACATAGATTGGCGTGATGAACAGGATTGAAGAAAAGGGACCAACGCTGCTGCTGCTGTTGCTGAACCACAAGTTCAGGTCCGGCATGGTCACACAAAGAGGGTATGATTAGTTAGAGTAAGTTGTACTTCTGAGATACTGCTTTAAGGAGAAGTCTTGGTTAATTGCTGCTTGGTCAGAAGTGAGTTTTAGTTCTTAATACCACCTGAAACAGAAACGGACTGCTTGGTGAGAAGTGAGTTTTCGCTCTAAGATACCGCTTCTTACAGAGAGGATCTGCTTGGTCAGAAAATGAATTTTGTTCGGAGATACCGCCTCTAACAGAAAGGAACTTCTTTTTCAGAGGAAAACTGAAGTCTATGATACCGCCTGAAGGAGAAAATTCTCAGGGTCTGCTTGGATAGACTGATAGGTTCCGCTATACTGCCTCAAGAAAGTGCATTTCCAGAGGGTCTGCCTGGGTAGAACTGAACTCTGTGGATACCGTTTAGCAAGAAAAGCTTGCTATGGTCTGAATGGGTAGAGTATAAAAATTGGGGGAAAAAACTGCGGATATCGCTGAGCAAGTTTGCTACAATCTGAACGGGTAGAGAATTAGGAAATTAACCCTCCGGACACTGCTTGGCAAACTAAGGTCTGAATGGGGAGAGTACAAAATTAATAAATTAATGAAATCATTGAGAGTAGGAGCTCAGGGTAAGTGCCAGAAGCAACAGATATTAATTAGATTATACTATCATTGAACAGCACGGAAATCACATGAATGACTATGATATGACTGCAGTATCATTCATGAGTATGTTTTTTTTATTTTACAGAGACTGCTGTGCAGCATGAAGGGTGGCAGAATCTCACCCAGGAGAGCAGCTGAACCAGGACGCTTGGAAGACAAATAATGCCATTGTTGCTGAGGCTACCTGCTGAATACTTGTGCATCAAGATCAAAGTACCATGACAGCATCACCATCAAGCTGGACTTGTTCCACTGTATGAGGCGGTTACCCCATGAGTGTGTCTCAGAGCATCACCCCCTTTACAGCTCGTTTTCACCGTTCCTGTCTGCAGCCTTTTCTGTGGTGGATCAGGAAGACCTGAAGAATCTCCAGGATGCCTATGTGTTCTGTGAAATCCAGCCTGCCAACCCCACAAAGCAGCACATTCGTGAGCACTGCAGGGTCAAGATTCCACAGCCTGAGGAACTTACTTGTCGAGTTGAGGGAGTTTTGCAGCACTTTTACCTGGCAAAAGACCCAAATAGTGTTCCTCTCTTTAAGCCCTCTATGCTTAAGGTATGGGGGATTCAGCGTATTCACATCCTGCGAGGATGCCTTAGTGATCCTGAGCTGGCAGCTGCGATCATGTACAGGTACGGTGGAACACTGCAGCTGAACTATGTCCAGGGTGAGGGGATTAAGGTTCCTGTCTGGATCCCCATCAAAGGTACATCTCAGCAGGAGGGCTACCACTTCCATCAGGCTCAGTGGGTCACCTGAATGCGAGTTTCATCAAAGCTGTTTCAAGCCCAGGGGATGACAGGGGTGGCTTGCTGGAACTATCAGCGTCTGGTAGACCTGAAAGAACCAGGTGTTCGGCTTCCCGGTGTCTCTGATCCAGTTGCTGCCCAGTTCCACTAGCCTGGGGGACGCACGGGAGCAAGACAGAGTCCATGCTTCCAGGAAATTCACCTCCACAGAGCATATGTGTACGTACATAAATACGTGTGAGGAGATGGAGGTAAAGATGAAAAATCAAAAACTTAATAAAAAAGGAAAGAAAGCAGGTGAATAAAGGGAAAGAAAAAGGATAGTATTTGCCATGTTCAAAAGGGAAGGAGAAAAATGGAGGCAGAAACAAAAGGGTAACAAGGGAAATGCTTAGTAGGGAATCAAGAATTAGAATGTGAAATGCATCAGGATTCTGTTGTTAAAGTCCCTAAATTTTCAGCACAACAATTGAGATGGTTGAGAATGTCATCTTGGGTGGGGTGAGTTTTTGCAAAGATCACGGGCCACCAATGCGACACATCTTCAGTTGTGTGCCCTGGCTTCATTGGGTGTTTCGGCCATTCATCACAAGACACCCTCTGCCGAGGTTGGCCCACTACAGGTTGATCAGACCTGAGTGTGTGTCGCACGGTGGCACCAACATGATTATTTGGCAGCCCATGTTGCGTCCCTCCGTTTCAGCCACAGCCATTGACTGCTCCGCTCGGCTGCAGTGGCAAGTTCTTTGATTGCCTTCCTTTGGGCCTGTCCTCTGATCCCTACCTCCTTCAAGAGCCTTGTGCAGCCTAACTCCACTGGCCGCACCTTCACGTTCCAACCCCGCCCCTCTGCCTCTGCTGCTAAGTTGGCATACCGCAGCCTCTTCCGTTCGAATGCCTCATCGATGGCCTCCTCCCATGGGACAGTCAGCTCAACGATAAAGACTCGCCGGCAGGACTTGGACCAGAGGACAAGATCTGGGCGCAGGTTGGTAACTGCAATTTCGGGTGGGAAAGTGAGCCTCTGGCTGAGGTCTACCCGCATTTCCCAATCCCGGGCTGCGTTCAGTGGGCCAGAGTCTGGGAGTGATGGCTTGGTCCGCCGTTTCTCCCCTTCCTGCATGAAGGTTGTTCTCCGTGGGAAGGTAGTCTGGGCATTTAGAGGCATGGCATTGGTGGTTACCCTCTTGTTCTCGATTACGGCAGCCAAGCATTTCAGCACTTGTTTGTGGCGCCAGGTGTATCTTCCTTGCGTTAAGCTGGTCCTGCAACCCACTAAGATGTGTTTGAGGGTTGCTGGGGCTGCACACTGGAGACAAGCTGGGTCCTCTCCATGCCAGAGATGTAGGTTGGTTGGGGAGGGCAGGACGTCATAAGTGGCCCTGACGATGAAACTTTGCCTATTCGACTCCATGCCCCACATCTCGCTCCATGTAATTTCCTTCTCTCCACGCCATCCCACTTCATCAAGCGGCCTTGCTGGGCTTGAGAGACAGCCTTGGCACACCTGGCTGCTTCCTCCTGGCGGCCCACCTCTTCCACAACCATGTACCGCCGTTCGGTTGGAGTAGCCTTTTGCCATGTGGGTGTTGTTGTTGCCAAGCCAAGGCCCCCTCTGCCATGTTGGACATGCCCCACTACATCCCGGTGCCTGAGGGCCGTCTTTGCTACCGCAACTGCTGCCGATGGCTTCCATTTCCTCGCCGTTGTTAGGGTTGGAGCAGCATCTCTGACAAATGGATCCCGGGATTCTGTGAGAGTCATCTCCAGCCTTGATTTGGCACATTTGTAATCCTCCACCAGGCTTGAGATTGGCAGGGAGAGGGTTCCGCTGCCATACAGGCCAATGCTGGTAAGGCATCTCAGCAGTCCAAGCCACTTCCTCACTTGTGCATTTACTAGCCTTTCTAGTCGATTGGCATGGGATAGAGTGACCTCATAGATGGAAATTGGCCACATGAGACGGGGCAACAGCCCAAACTGAAAGCACCACAGCTTCAGCTTCCCGGGGAGAGTAGTGTTGTTGATCTGCTTGAGGCCACTGATTGTATCCTGCCTGAGTTGTTCCACCTGCTTCAAGTCTTTGAGTTCTGCGCTATACCAGCGGCCAAGGCTTTTAACAGGCTTCTGCAGAACTGTTGGTATTGGCTCGTTGTTGACATGGAAATCAATCATATCAGATCCAGGGGCTTAAAGCACCGGCAGTTCCCTGCTTTTTTGGAGGAAATAAGAGTCAGCATATGAGGCTGTGCTCTACTTCACCGAGGTACATTGGCTCAGCAGGGTAAACGTCTTGAAGAGGTTTTTTGAGTTGAGAAAAGAAGTGAAAGCCTTCATGGAGAAGGATGTGATGGCTGTTCCTGTGCTAAGTGATCCCAAATGGCTCATGGACTTAGCTTTTCTTGTTGACCACACAGGAGCTGAATGTACTGAACAAGAATTTACAAGGCCAGAGGCAGCTTGTCAGTGCTGCCTATAACAACATCATAGCGGAGCATTCTCCACAAAACTTGTGTTATGGAAAGCCCAGCTCTCTCAGACAAACCTGTGTAATTTTCCAGCATGCAGGGGCGCTCATGGATGCGGGCACACCATTCAGTGGTGAGAAGTGTGCTGATGCCATTGTAAAGCTACAGGAAGAATTTGATCACAGGTTTGCAGACTTAAGACACACAGAGCCACTTACTGATGAGCATCTTCAAGCCATACTGAGAGTCTCAATTGCTTCCTTCCTCAAGCCAAATGTGGCTCAGCCGTGTCAGAGGAAGCGCTGCCAGGTCTCTGGCAGTAAGGAGTAGGTAAGAGAAGCCTATGTTTTGAAGAACCGTTCATGTTGTGAACGCTATGAGATTCACTTGCTATATCCCTATGTACACATTAAAATATATAATGATAAAATTATTAATAAAATATCAATAAACAGCGAGCCAGTGAGGCTGCTTCTCATGAAAAACGGCAAGCAAACAGGGGGCGGAGCTTATAGTGAAAGATATTAGCTCGTTCCGAACAGGCATGTTTGATGCGGACACGCAACACCAGGTGTTTTTGTACCGAACAGTTCTAGGGACTCCTTGAGTGCAACTAAGATCTGTAGAGGTCGCGCAACTGGCGCATCACCATTTTTAATAAACGTCATTTTGAAGTTCATTCCTTGGTTTCCTAATCTTTCTCTAAATTTGTTAAATGTTGTTTTTTTGATTGGCGTGATGAACAGGATTGAAGAAAAGGGACCAACGCTGCTGCACCGCAAGTTTAGGTCCGGCATGGTCGCACAAAGAGGGTATGATTAGTTAGAGTAAGTTGTACTTCTGAGATACACGTGCTCCGCGAGTCACCATTGTCCCTCAATGGGCTGAGGGAGGAGGCTGTGTTTCATGGAGAGTTAAAGACAGCGTCCCTGGGTGGGCTTGAACCACCAACCTTTCGGTTAACAGCCGAACGCGCTAACCAATTGCGCCACAGAGACTTCTTAATGTCTAATAAAGCACTTTTTTTTTTTGCACAATTGTTTGACTGCTACTTATATTCTTTATTATATATTATATTAATATAACATTATATTTGATTTGATTTTTTTTTGGAAAAGAGAAAGCCAAGCCTCCCATTCCCATGGGCACCTACTGTTTCTGTAACATCCAAACCTATTGGTCAGGACCAGGACAGCGGGCAGCGTATGCATCTTGATAAACCCAGTTGTCTCAGCTCAGTGAAGCTGTGAGTCTTCAGTCATGTTATTTCATTGTATTTGTATCATGTATTTCAAGCAAACTTAGAGAAGCAGCCACAGCACACAAGCAACTGTTAGTTGCCCAAGAAAATGTTATTGCCATTCCATTTATTATATTCTAGTTCATAATGTATTCGGGCTGCTCCCTGAAAGTCGATGAGTTGAAACCTGTCAGCCCCCGCAGTCAGTGACAAGGATAAAACAGATTGACGCTGACTTTAGAAGAAGTCAGAGCATACTCTGTCTGCCTCAGAAGACTTAGGTCTTCTGGCGTGCAGGGGGCTCTGCTGAGGACCTGTGAGATATCTCAATATTTCATATTCCAACATGAAAGAATCCGATCACACTTGGCCTGTTTACCTTCTATAGAGATGAGGGACTCCTGGGGAACTGCATTGTCATGCAACCCCCATTCTGCCAGGTCAAGTTTGCAAGTAAAATTAAATGAATGAATATATAATAATACAATATTAATAAAATATCAATAAACAGCGAGCCAGTGAGGCTGCTTCCCATGAAAAATGGCAAGCAAGCAGGGGGCGGAGCTTATAGTGAAAAATATCAGCTCGTTCCAAAAAGGCATGTTTGGTGCGGACACGCAAGCTCGTGGAGCCTGGTTGCTGCCCAGTTCCACCAGCCTGGGGGAAGCATGGGTGTGGAGGAGGCCATTGCTCTGCACTGCATTATCCATCAGTAGGCCCTTTGCAGCAAATGCCTGAAGTTTGACAATGTGATGTCTGTCGTTGTGAAATGCATCAATCATAACAGATCCAGGGGCTTAAAGCCCTGGCAGTTCCATGATTTTTTGGAGGAAATAAGATGTAGCATAAGGGGATGTGCTCTTCTTCACCGAGGTACGTTAGCTCAGCAGGGGAAACGTCTTGAAGAGGTTTTTTGAGTTGAGAAAAGAAGTGAAAGCCTTCATGAAGAAGGATGGGATGGCTGTTCCTGTGATCCAAAATGGCTCATGGACTTAGCTTTTCTTGTTGACATCACATAGGAGCTGAATGTACTGAACAAGAATTTACAAAGCCAGGGGCAGCTTGTCAGTGCTGCCTATGACAACATCATAGCGGAGCTTTCTCCACAAAACTTGTGTTGAAAGCCCAGCTCTCTCAGACAAACCTCTGCAAAAAACACACAGAGCCACTTACTGATGAGCATCTTCAAGCCATACTGAGAGTCTCAATTGCTTCCTCCCTCAAGCCAAATGTGGCTCAGCTGTGTCAGAGGAAGCGCTGCCAGGTCTCTGGCAGTAAGGAGTAGGTAAGAGAAGCCTATGTTTTGAAGAACCATTCATGTTGTGAACTGTTATTAATAAAGATTGAGAAGATTGAATCAGTTGCACTTTTTTTGGAATACTTGAAACCCTTTTTATGTGGAATACTTGATGCGGCCCAGCCTCATCCAGACTCTACCTCCAGCGGCCCCCAGATAATTTGAGTTTGAGACCCCTGCCCTAAAGCAATATTTTCTATTTAAACAGCAGTGCATCGAGCTATAGCCATAATATGATTGATTATGGAGAACATAAAAATGAAATAGTTGCAAATATGAAAGAGTTGCAGTGGCTTCCTCAGTCATTCAAACATAGAAAGTGTATTTAAAAGCGATGCGTATTCACTTGATGGGGATTTGACAGATTATTTTTTTTATTTTGGAGGATTTAAGTTGAAAAAACTAAAAAGTTTAGGCAAATGTCCTGTGATTAAAAAGGAAGTTGCATTGGCCGGGAATCGAACCCGGGCCTCCCGCGTGGCAGGCGAGAATTCTACCACTGAACCACCAATGCTTGGGTCAAGGTCATCCCGATGTCACTTTCCGAAATTCCGTGTTGATTTGTGGGATTTGGAGTTTCCCTACATGGTTCACCTTTCACCAGTCCCTGAAGCATATCATCCAAATCGTCGTCAACACATAAAGCTGAACATGCCTCCAGAACTGTCCAGCATCAGCACTTTGGCAGTGTCAAAAGTCGAGGTGTTGCTATTTAAACTTTGGCACCAAACGCATATTATCCACAACATCGATACTGCCTGGTGCAGAGTCAACAGAAGAAGAGTGCTCTGTAACTGAGCGCCGTGGAGAAAGCTTGCACTCTCAGATGAACTGTGATTTGGACTGCTCTCACTCCAATTCCATTTTTTCAGTGCTTTGCCGAATTTTCTCCAACTCAAGTTGCCTGTCCTTCGCCACCTGCCCAGGTTTGTGCAACTCAAGCAGCGTCAGCCTGTACACTTTGAACCAAAGGCTCTCCTGCTCAAACTGCATGGCCAACAACTGTGTTGACTGCTGAAAAGTCAAAAGTTGTTGTCCGGACAGTGGCATGTGCTAATGGTTGTGACAAAAAGGTTTAGTGAGTTGAAAAGGACTCCCCGTCGGGGAATTGAACCCCGGTCTCCCGCGTGACAGGCGGGGATACTGGCCACTATACTAACGAGGAGCAGATGAGCACTTTCTAGTAGGGATGTGTGAAAACGCTATGAGATTCACTTGCTATATCCCTATGTACACATTAAAATAAATAATAATACAATTATGAATAAAACATCAATAAACAGCAAGCCAGTGAGGCTGCTTCCCATGAAAAACGGCAAGCAAGGAGGGGGCGGAGCTTACAGTGAAAGATATCAGCTGCGGACATGCAACACCAGGTGTTTTTGTACCGAACAGTTCTAGGGACTCCTTGAGTGCAACTAGGAACTGTAGAGGTCCAAAGAGAACTAAAAAAAGGTAAATGTTGTTTTTCCACGACATAGATTGGCGTGATGAACAGGATTGAAGAAAAGGGACCAACGCTGCTGCTGCTGTTGCTGAACCACAAGTTCAGGTCCGGCATGGTCACACAAAGAGGGTATGATTAGTTAGAGTAAGTTGTACTTCTGAGATACTGCTTTAAGGAGAAGTCTTGGTTAATTGCTGCTTGGTCAGAAGTGAGTTTTAGTTCTTAATACCACCTGAAACAGAAACGGACTGCTTGGTGAGAAGTGAGTTTTCGCTCTAAGATACCGCTTCTTACAGAGAGGATCTGCTTGGTCAGAAAATGAATTTTGTTCGGAGATACCGCCTCTAACAGAAAGGAACTTCTTTTTCAGAGGAAAACTGAAGTCTATGATACCGCCTGAAGGAGAAAATTCTCAGGGTCTGCTTGGATAGACTGATAGGTTCCGCTATACTGCCTCAAGAAAGTGCATTTCCAGAGGGTCTGCCTGGGTAGAACTGAACTCTGTGGATACCGTTTAGCAAGAAAAGCTTGCTATGGTCTGAATGGGTAGAGTATAAAAATTGGGGGAAAATACTGCGGATATCGCTGAGCAAGTTTGCTACAATCTGAACGGGTAGAGAATTAGGAAATTAACCCTCCGGACACTGCTTGGCAAACTAAGGTCTGAATGGGGAGAGTACAAAATTAATAAATTAATGAAATCATTGAGAGTAGGAGCTCAGGGTAAGTGCCAGAAGCAACAGATATTAATTAGATTATACTATCATTGAACAGGACGGAAATCACATGAATGACTATGATATGACTGCAGTATCATTCATGAGTATGTTTTTTTTATTTTACAGAGACTGCTGTGCAGCATGAAGGGTGGCAGAATCTCACCCAGGAGAGCATCTGAACCAGGACGCTTGGAAGACAAATAATGCCATTGTTGCTGAGGCTACCTGCTGAATACTTGTGCATCAAGATCAAAGTACCATGACAGCATCACCATCAAGCTGGACTTGTTCCACTGTATGAGGCGGTTACCCCATGAGTGTGTCTCAGAGCATCACCCCCTTTACAGCTCGTTTTCACCGTTCCTGTCTGCAGCCTTTTCTGTGGTGGATCAGGAAGACCTGAAGAATCTCCAGGATGCCTATGTGTTCTGTGAAATCCAGCCTGCCAACCCCACAAAGCAGCACATTCGTGAGCACTGCAGGGTCAAGATTCCACAGCCTGAGGAACTTACTTGTCGAGTTGAGGGAGTTTTGCAGCACTTTTACCTGGCAAAAGACCCAAATAGTGTTCCTCTCTTTAAGCCCTCTATGCTTAAGGTATGGGGGATTCAGCGTATTCACATCCTGCGAGGATGCCTTAGTGATCCTGAGCTGGCAGCTGCGATCATGTACAGGTACGGTGGAACACTGCAGCTGAACTATGTCCAGGGTGAGGGGATTAAGGTTCCTGTCTGGATCCCCATCAAAGGTACATCTCAGCAGGAGGGCTACCACTTCCATCAGGCTCAGTGGGTCACCTGAATGCGAGTTTCATCAAAGCTGTTTCAAGCCCAGGGGATGACAGGGGTGGCTTGCTGGAACTATCAGCGTCTGGTAGACCTGAAAGAACCAGGTGTTCGGCTTCCCGGTGTCTCTGATCCAGTTGCTGCCCAGTTCCACTAGCCTGGGGGACGCACGGGAGCAAGACAGAGTCCATGCTTCCAGGAAATTCACCTCCACAGAGCATATGTGTACGTACATAAATACGTGTGAGGAGATGGAGGTAAAGATGAAAAATCAAAAACTTAATAAAAAAGGAAAGAAAGCAGGTGAATAAAGGGAAAGAAAAAGGATAGTATTTGCCATGTTCAAAAGGGAAGGAGAAAAATGGAGGCAGAAACAAAAGGGTAACAAGGGAAATGCTTAGTAGGGAATCAAGAATTAGAATGTGAAATGCATCAGGATTCTGTTGTTAAAGTCCCTAAATTTTCAGCACAACAATTGAGATGGTTGAGAATGTCATCTTGGGTGGGGTGAGTTTTTGCAAAGATCACGGGCCACCAATGCGACACATCTTCAGTTGTGTGCCCTGGCTTCATTGGGTGTTTCGGCCATTCATCACAAGACACCCTCTGCCGAGGTTGGCCCACTACAGGTTGATCAGACCTGAGTGTGTGTCGCACGGTGGCACCAACATGATTATTTGGCAGCCCATGTTGCGTCCCTCCGTTTCAGCCACAGCCATTGACTGCTCCGCTCGGCTGCAGTGGCAAGTTCTTTGATTGCCTTCCTTTGGGCCTGTCCTCTGATCCCTACCTCCTTCAAGAGCCTTGTGCAGCCTAACTCCACTGGCCGCACCTTCACGTTCCAACCCCGCCCCTCTGCCTCTGCTGCTAAGTTGGCATACCGCAGCCTCTTCCGTTCGAATGCCTCATCGATGGCCTCCTCCCATGGGACAGTCAGCTCAACGATAAAGACTCGCCGGCAGGACTTGGACCAGAGGACAAGATCTGGGCGCAGGTTGGTTACTGCAATTTCGGGTGGGAAAGTGAGCCTCTGGCTGAGGTCTACCCGCATTTCCCAATCCCGGGCTGCGTTCAGTGGGCCAGAGTCTGGGAGTGATGGCTTGGTCCGCCGTTTCTCCCCTTCCTGCATGAAGGTTGTTCTCCGTGGGAAGGTAGTCTGGGCATTTAGAGGCATGGCATTGGTGGTTACCCTCTTGTTCTCGATTACGGCAGCCAAGCATTTCAGCACTTGGTTGTGGCGCCAGGTGTATCTTCCTTGCGTTAAGCTGGTCCTGCAACCCACTAAGATGTGTTTGAGGGTTGCTGGGGCTGCACACTGGAGACAAGCTGGGTCCTCTCCATGCCAGAGATGTAGGTTGGTTGGGGAGGGCAGGACGTCATAAGTGGCCCTGACGATGAAACTTTGCCTATTCGACTCCATGCCCCACATCTCGCTCCATGTAATTTCCTTCTCTCCACGCCATCCCACTTCATCAAGCGGCCTTGCTGGGCTTGAGAGACGGCCTTGGCACACCTGGCTGCTTCCTCCTGGCGGCCCACCTCTTCCACAACCATGTACCGCCGTTCGGTTGGAGTAGCCTTTTGCCATGTGGGTGTTGTTGTTGCCAAGCCAAGGCCCCCTCTGCCATGTTGGACATGCCCCACTACATCCCGGTGCCTGAGGGCCGTCTTTGCTACCGCAACTGCTGCCGATGGCTTCCATTTCCTCGCCGTTGTTAGGGTTGGAGCAGCATCTCTGACAAATGGATCCCGGGATTCTGTGAGAGTCATCTCCAGCCTTGATTTGGCACATTTGTAATCCTCCACCAGGCTTGAGATTGGCAGGGAGAGGGTTCCGCTGCCATACAGGCCAATGCTGGTAAGGCATCTCAGCAGTCCAAGCCACTTCCTCACTTGTGCATTTACTAGCCTTTCTAGTCGATTGGCATGGGATAGAGTGACCTCATAGATGGAAATTGGCCACATGAGACGGGGCAACAGCCCAAACTGAAAGCACCACAGCTTCAGCTTCCCGGGGAGAGTAGTGTTGTTGATCTGCTTGAGGCCACTGATTGTATCCTGCCTGAGTTGTTCCACCTGCTTCAAGTCTTTGAGTTCTGCGCTATACCAGCGGCCAAGGCTTTTAACAGGCTTCTGCAGAACTGTTGGTATTGGCTCGTTGTTGACATGGAAATCAATCATATCAGATCCAGGGGCTTAAAGCACCGGCAGTTCCCTGCTTTTTTGGAGGAAATAAGAGTCAGCATATGAGGCTGTGCTCTACTTCACCGAGGTACATTGGCTCAGCAGGGTAAACGTCTTGAAGAGGTTTTTTGAGTTGAGAAAAGAAGTGAAAGCCTTCATGGAGAAGGATGTGATGGCTGTTCCTGTGCTAAGTGATCCCAAATGGCTCATGGACTTAGCTTTTCTTGTTGACCACACAGGAGCTGAATGTACTGAACAAGAATTTACAAGGCCAGAGGCAGCTTGTCAGTGCTGCCTATAACAACATCATAGCGGAGCATTCTCCACAAAACTTGTGTTATGGAAAGCCCAGCTCTCTCAGACAAACCTGTGTAATTTTCCAGCATGCAGGGGCGCTCATGGATGCGGGCACACCATTCAGTGGTGAGAAGTGTGCTGATGCCATTGTAAAGCTACAGGAAGAATTTGATCACAGGTTTGCAGACTTAAGACACACAGAGCCACTTACTGATGAGCATCTTCAAGCCATACTGAGAGTCTCAATTGCTTCCTTCCTCAAGCCAAATGTGGCTCAGCCGTGTCAGAGGAAGCGCTGCCAGGTCTCTGGCAGTAAGGAGTAGGTAAGAGAAGCCTATGTTTTGAAGAACCGTTCATGTTGTGAACGCTATGAGATTCACTTGCTATATCCCTATGTACACATTAAAATATATAATGATAAAATTATTAATAAAATATCAATAAACAGCGAGCCAGTGAGGCTGCTTCTCATGAAAAACGGCAAGCAAACAGGGGGCGGAGCTTATAGTGAAAGATATTAGCTCGTTCCGAACAGGCATGTTTGATGCGGACACGCAACACCAGGTGTTTTTGTACCGAACAGTTCTAGGGACTCCTTGAGTGCAACTAAGATCTGTAGAGGTCGCGCAACTGGCGCATCACCATTTTTAATAAACGTCATTTTGAAGTTCATTCCTTGGTTTCCTAATCTTTCTCTAAATTTGTTAAATGTTGTTTTTTTGATTGGCGTGATGAACAGGATTGAAGAAAAGGGACCAACGCTGCTGCTGCACCGCAAGTTTAGGTCCGGCATGGTCGCACAAAGAGGGTATGATTAGTTAGAGTAAGTTGTACTTCTGAGATACACGTGCTCCGCGAGTCACCATTGTCCCTCAATGGGCTGAGGGAGGAGGCTGTGTTTCATGGAGAGTTAAAGACAGCGTCCCTGGGTGGGCTTGAACCACCAACCTTTCGGTTAACAGCCGAACGCGCTAACCAATTGCGCCACAGAGACTTCTTAATGTCTAATAAAGCACTTTTTTTTTTTGCACAATTGTTTGACTGCTACTTATATTCTTTATTATATATTATATTAATATAACATTATATTTGATTTGATTTTTTTTTGGAAAAGAGAAAGCCAAGCCTCCCATTCCCATGGGCACCTACTGTTTCTGTAACATCCAAACCTATTGGTCAGGACCAGGACAGCGGGCAGCGTATGCATCTTGATAAACCCAGTTGTCTCAGCTCAGTGAAGCTGTGAGTCTTCAGTCATGTTATTTCATTGTATTTGTATCATGTATTTCAAGCAAACTTAGAGAAGCAGCCACAGCACACAAGCAACTGTTAGTTGCCCAAGAAAATGTTATTGCCATTCCATTTATTATATTCTAGTTCATAATGTATTCGGGCTGCTCCCTGAAAGTCGATGAGTTGAAACCTGTCAGCCCCCGCAGTCAGTGACAAGGATAAAACAGATTGACGCTGACTTTAGAAGAAGTCAGAGCATACTCTGTCTGCCTCAGAAGACTTAGGTCTTCTGGCGTGCAGGGGGCTCTGCTGAGGACCTGTGAGATATCTCAATATTTCATATTCCAACATGAAAGAATCCGATCACACTTGGCCTGTTTACCTTCTATAGAGATGAGGGACTCCTGGGGAACTGCATTGTCATGCAACCCCCATTCTGCCAGGTCAAGTTTGCAAGTAAAATTAAATGAATGAATATATAATAATACAATATTAATAAAATATCAATAAACAGCGAGCCAGTGAGGCTGCTTCCCATGAAAAATGGCAAGCAAGCAGGGGGCGGAGCTTATAGTGAAAAATATCAGCTCGTTCCAAAAAGGCATGTTTGGTGCGGACACGCAAGCTCGTGGAGCCTGGTTGCTGCCCAGTTCCACCAGCCTGGGGGAAGCATGGGTGTGGAGGAGGCCATTGCTCTGCACTGCATTATCCATCAGTAGGCCCTTTGCAGCAAATGCCTGAAGTTTGACAATGTGATGTCTGTCGTTGTGAAATGCATCAATCATAACAGATCCAGGGGCTTAAAGCCCTGGCAGTTCCATGATTTTTTGGAGGAAATAAGATGTAGCATAAGGGGATGTGCTCTTCTTCACCGAGGTACGTTAGCTCAGCAGGGGAAACGTCTTGAAGAGGTTTTTTGAGTTGAGAAAAGAAGTGAAAGCCTTCATGAAGAAGGATGGGATGGCTGTTCCTGTGATCCAAAATGGCTCATGGACTTAGCTTTTCTTGTTGACATCACATAGGAGCTGAATGTACTGAACAAGAATTTACAAAGCCAGGGGCAGCTTGTCAGTGCTGCCTATGACAACATCATAGCGGAGCTTTCTCCACAAAACTTGTGTTGAAAGCCCAGCTCTCTCAGACAAACCTCTGCAAAAAACACACAGAGCCACTTACTGATGAGCATCTTCAAGCCATACTGAGAGTCTCAATTGCTTCCTCCCTCAAGCCAAATGTGGCTCAGCTGTGTCAGAGGAAGCGCTGCCAGGTCTCTGGCAGTAAGGAGTAGGTAAGAGAAGCCTATGTTTTGAAGAACCATTCATGTTGTGAACTGTTATTAATAAAGATTGAATCAGTTGCACTTTTTTTGGAATACTTGAAACCCTTTTTATGTGGAATACTTGATGCGGCCCAGCCTCATCCAGACTCTACCTCCAGCGGCCCCCAGATAATTTGAGTTTGAGACCCCTGCCCTAAAGCAATATTTTCTATTTAAACAGCAGTGCATCGAGCTATAGCCATAATATGATTGATTATGGAGAACATAAAAATGAAATAGTTGCAAATATGAAAGAGTTGCAGTGGCTTCCTCAGTCATTCAAACATAGAAAGTGTATTTAAAAGCGATGCGTATTCACTTGATGGGGATTTGACAGATTATTTTTTTTATTTTGGAGGATTTAAGTTGAAAAAACTAAAAAGTTTAGGCAAATGTCCTGTGATTAAAAAGGAAGTTGCATTGGCCGGGAATCGAACCCGGGCCTCCCGCGTGGCAGGCGAGAATTCTACCACTGAACCACCAATGCTTGGGTCAAGGTCATCCCGATGTCACTTTCCGAAATTCCGTGTTGATTTGTGGGATTTGGAGTTTCCCTACATGGTTCACCTTTCACCAGTCCCTGAAGCATATCATCCAAATCGTCGTCAACACATAAAGCTGAACATGCCTCCAGAACTGTCCAGCATCAGCACTTTGGCAGTGTCAAAAGTCGAGGTGTTGCTATTTAAACTTTGGCACCAAACGCATATTATCCACAACATCGATACTGCCTGGTGCAGAGTCAACAGAAGAAGAGTGCTCTGTAACTGAGCGCCGTGGAGAAAGCTTGCACTCTCAGATGAACTGTGATTTGGACTGCTCTCACTCCAATTCCATTTTTTCAGTGCTTTGCCGAATTTTCTCCAACTCAAGTTGCCTGTCCTTCGCCACCTGCCCAGGTTTGTGCAACTCAAGCAGCGTCAGCCTGTACACTTTGAACCAAAGGCTCTCCTGCTCAAACTGCATGGCCAACAACTGTGTTGACTGCTGAAAAGTCAAAAGTTGTTGTCCGGACAGTGGCATGTGCTAATGGTTGTGACAAAAAGGTTTAGTGAGTTGAAAAGGACTCCCCGTCGGGGAATTGAACCCCGGTCTCCCGCGTGACAGGCGGGGATACTGGCCACTATACTAACGAGGAGCAGATGAGCACTTTCTAGTAGGGATGTGTGAAAACGCTATGAGATTCACTTGCTATATCCCTATGTACACATTAAAATAAATAATAATACAATTATGAATAAAACATCAATAAACAGCAAGCCAGTGAGGCTGCTTCCCATGAAAAACGGCAAGCAAGGAGGGGGCGGAGCTTACAGTGAAAGATATCAGCTGCGGACATGCAACACCAGGTGTTTTTGTACCGAACAGTTCTAGGGACTCCTTGAGTGCAACTAGGAACTGTAGAGGTCCAAAGAGAACTAAAAAAAGGTAAATGTTGTTTTTCCACGACATAGATTGGCGTGATGAACAGGATTGAAGAAAAGGGACCAACGCTGCTGCTGCTGTTGCTGAACCACAAGTTCAGGTCCGGCATGGTCACACAAAGAGGGTATGATTAGTTAGAGTAAGTTGTACTTCTGAGATACTGCTTTAAGGAGAAGTCTTGGTTAATTGCTGCTTGGTCAGAAGTGAGTTTTAGTTCTTAATACCACCTGAAACAGAAACGGACTGCTTGGTGAGAAGTGAGTTTTCGCTCTAAGATACCGCTTCTTACAGAGAGGATCTGCTTGGTCAGAAAATGAATTTTGTTCGGAGATACCGCCTCTAACAGAAAGGAACTTCTTTTTCAGAGGAAAACTGAAGTCTATGATACCGCCTGAAGGAGAAAATTCTCAGGGTCTGCTTGGATAGACTGATAGGTTCCGCTATACTGCCTCAAGAAAGTGCATTTCCAGAGGGTCTGCCTGGGTAGAACTGAACTCTGTGGATACCGTTTAGCAAGAAAAGCTTGCTATGGTCTGAATGGGTAGAGTATAAAAATTGGGGGAAAATACTGCGGATATCGCTGAGCAAGTTTGCTACAATCTGAACGGGTAGAGAATTAGGAAATTAACCCTCCGGACACTGCTTGGCAAACTAAGGTCTGAATGGGGAGAGTACAAAATTAATAAATTAATGAAATCATTGAGAGTAGGAGCTCAGGGTAAGTGCCAGAAGCAACAGATATTAATTAGATTATACTATCATTGAACAGCACGGAAATCACATGAATGACTATGATATGACTGCAGTATCATTCATGAGTATGTTTTTTTTATTTTACAGAGACTGCTGTGCAGCATGAAGGGTGGCAGAATCTCACCCAGGAGAGCATCTGAACCAGGACGCTTGGAAGACAAATAATGCCATTGTTGCTGAGGCTACCTGCTGAATACTTGTGCATCAAGATCAAAGTACCATGACAGCATCACCATCAAGCGGGACTTGTTCCACTGTATGAGGCGGTTACCCCATGAGTGTGTCTCAGAGCATCACCCCCTTTACAGCTCGTTTTCACCGTTCCTGTCTGCAGCCTTTTCTGTGGTGGATCAGGAAGACCTGAAGAATCTCCAGGATGCCTATGTGTTCTGTGAAATCCAGCCTGCCAACCCCACAAAGCAGCACATTCGTGAGCACTGCAGGGTCAAGATTCCACAGCCTGAGGAACTTACTTGTCGAGTTGAGGGAGTTTTGCAGCACTTTTACCTGGCAAAAGACCCAAATAGTGTTCCTCTCTTTAAGCCCTCTATGCTTAAGGTATGGGGGATTCAGCGTATTCACATCCTGCGAGGATGCCTTAGTGATCCTGAGCTGGCAGCTGCGATCATGTACAGGTACGGTGGAACACTGCAGCTGAACTATGTCCAGGGTGAGGGGATTAAGGTTCCTGTCTGGATCCCCATCAAAGGTACATCTCAGCAGGAGGGCTACCACTTCCATCAGGCTCAGTGGGTCACCTGAATGCGAGTTTCATCAAAGCTGTTTCAAGCCCAGGGGATGACAGGGGTGGCTTGCTGGAACTATCAGCGTCTGGTAGACCTGAAAGAACCAGGTGTTCGGCTTCCCGGTGTCTCTGATCCAGTTGCTGCCCAGTTCCACTAGCCTGGGGGACGCACGGGAGCAAGACAGAGTCCATGCTTCCAGGAAATTCACCTCCACAGAGCATATGTGTACGTACATAAATACGTGTGAGGAGATGGAGGTAAAGATGAAAAATCAAAAACTTAATAAAAAAGGAAAGAAAGCAGGTGAATAAAGGGAAAGAAAAAGGATAGTATTTGCCATGTTCAAAAGGGAAGGAGAAAAATGGAGGCAGAAACAAAAGGGTAACAAGGGAAATGCTTAGTAGGGAATCAAGAATTAGAATGTGAAATGCATCAGGATTCTGTTGTTAAAGTCCCTAAATTTTCAGCACAACAATTGAGATGGTTGAGAATGTCATCTTGGGTGGGGTGAGTTTTTGCAAAGATCACGGGCCACCAATGCGACACATCTTCAGTTGTGTGCCCTGGCTTCATTGGGTGTTTCGGCCATTCATCACAAGACACCCTCTGCCGAGGTTGGCCCACTACAGGTTGATCAGACCTGAGTGTGTGTCGCACGGTGGCACCAACATGATTATTTGGCAGCCCATGTTGCGTCCCTCCGTTTCAGCCACAGCCATTGACTGCTCCGCTCGGCTGCAGTGGCAAGTTCTTTGATTGCCTTCCTTTGGGCCTGTCCTCTGATCCCTACCTCCTTCAAGAGCCTTGTGCAGCCTAACTCCACTGGCCGCACCTTCACGTTCCAACCCCGCCCCTCTGCCTCTGCTGCTAAGTTGGCATACCGCAGCCTCTTCCGTTCGAATGCCTCATCGATGGCCTCCTCCCATGGGACAGTCAGCTCAACGATAAAGACTCGCCGGCAGGACTTGGACCAGAGGACAAGATCTGGGCGCAGGTTGGTAACTGCAATTTCGGGTGGGAAAGTGAGCCTCTGGCTGAGGTCTACCCGCATTTCCCAATCCCGGGCTGCGTTCAGTGGGCCAGAGTCTGGGAGTGATGGCTTGGTCCGCCGTTTCTCCCCTTCCTGCATGAAGGTTGTTCTCCGTGGGAAGGTAGTCTGGGCATTTAGAGGCATGGCATTGGTGGTTACCCTCTTGTTCTCGATTACGGCAGCCAAGCATTTCAGCACTTGTTTGTGGCGCCAGGTGTATCTTCCTTGCGTTAAGCTGGTCCTGCAACCCACTAAGATGTGTTTGAGGGTTGCTGGGGCTGCACACTGGAGACAAGCTGGGTCCTCTCCATGCCAGAGATGTAGGTTGGTTGGGGAGGGCAGGACGTCATAAGTGGCCCTGACGATGAAACTTTGCCTATTCGACTCCATGCCCCACATCTCGCTCCATGTAATTTCCTTCTCTCCACGCCATCCCACTTCATCAAGCGGCCTTGCTGGGCTTGAGAGACAGCCTTGGCACACCTGGCTGCTTCCTCCTGGCGGCCCACCTCTTCCACAACCATGTACCGCCGTTCGGTTGGAGTAGCCTTTTGCCATGTGGGTGTTGTTGTTGCCAAGCCAAGGCCCCCTCTGCCATGTTGGACATGCCCCACTACATCCCGGTGCCTGAGGGCCGTCTTTGCTACCGCAACTGCTGCCGATGGCTTCCATTTCCTCGCCGTTGTTAGGGTTGGAGCAGCATCTCTGACAAATGGATCCCGGGATTCTGTGAGAGTCATCTCCAGCCTTGATTTGGCACATTTGTAATCCTCCACCAGGCTTGAGATTGGCAGGGAGAGGGTTCCGCTGCCATACAGGCCAATGCTGGTAAGGCATCTCAGCAGTCCAAGCCACTTCCTCACTTGTGCATTTACTAGCCTTTCTAGTCGATTGGCATGGGATAGAGTGACCTCATAGATGGAAATTGGCCACATGAGACGGGGCAACAGCCCAAACTGAAAGCACCACAGCTTCAGCTTCCCGGGGAGAGTAGTGTTGTTGATCTGCTTGAGGCCACTGATTGTATCCTGCCTGAGTTGTTCCACCTGCTTCAAGTCTTTGAGTTCTGCGCTATACCAGCGGCCAAGGCTTTTAACAGGCTTCTGCAGAACTGTTGGTATTGGCTCGTTGTTGACATGGAAATCAATCATATCAGATCCAGGGGCTTAAAGCACCGGCAGTTCCCTGCTTTTTTGGAGGAAATAAGAGTCAGCATATGAGGCTGTGCTCTACTTCACCGAGGTACATTGGCTCAGCAGGGTAAACGTCTTGAAGAGGTTTTTTGAGTTGAGAAAAGAAGTGAAAGCCTTCATGGAGAAGGATGTGATGGCTGTTCCTGTGCTAAGTGATCCCAAATGGCTCATGGACTTAGCTTTTCTTGTTGACCACACAGGAGCTGAATGTACTGAACAAGAATTTACAAGGCCAGAGGCAGCTTGTCAGTGCTGCCTATAACAACATCATAGCGGAGCATTCTCCACAAAACTTGTGTTATGGAAAGCCCAGCTCTCTCAGACAAACCTGTGTAATTTTCCAGCATGCAGGGGCGCTCATGGATGCGGGCACACCATTCAGTGGTGAGAAGTGTGCTGATGCCATTGTAAAGCTACAGGAAGAATTTGATCACAGGTTTGCAGACTTAAGACACACAGAGCCACTTACTGATGAGCATCTTCAAGCCATACTGAGAGTCTCAATTGCTTCCTTCCTCAAGCCAAATGTGGCTCAGCCGTGTCAGAGGAAGCGCTGCCAGGTCTCTGGCAGTAAGGAGTAGGTAAGAGAAGCCTATGTTTTGAAGAACCGTTCATGTTGTGAACGCTATGAGATTCACTTGCTATATCCCTATGTACACATTAAAATATATAATGATAAAATTATTAATAAAATATCAATAAACAGCGAGCCAGTGAGGCTGCTTCTCATGAAAAACGGCAAGCAAACAGGGGGCGGAGCTTATAGTGAAAGATATTAGCTCGTTCCGAACAGGCATGTTTGATGCGGACACGCAACACCAGGTGTTTTTGTACCGAACAGTTCTAGGGACTCCTTGAGTGCAACTAAGATCTGTAGAGGTCGCGCAACTGGCGCATCACCATTTTTAATAAACGTCATTTTGAAGTTCATTCCTTGGTTTCCTAATCTTTCTCTAAATTTGTTAAATGTTGTTTTTTTGATTGGCGTGATGAACAGGATTGAAGAAAAGGGACCAACGCTGCTGCTGCACCGCAAGTTTAGGTCCGGCATGGTCGCACAAAGAGGGTATGATTAGTTAGAGTAAGTTGTACTTCTGAGATACACGTGCTCCGCGAGTCACCATTGTCCCTCAATGGGCTGAGGGAGGAGGCTGTGTTTCATGGAGAGTTAAAGACAGCGTCCCTGGGTGGGCTTGAACCACCAACCTTTCGGTTAACAGCCGAACGCGCTAACCAATTGCGCCACAGAGACTTCTTAATGTCTAATAAAGCACTTTTTTTTTTTGCACAATTGTTTGACTGCTACTTATATTCTTTATTATATATTATATTAATATAACATTATATTTGATTTGATTTTTTTTTGGAAAAGAGAAAGCCAAGCCTCCCATTCCCATGGGCACCTACTGTTTCTGTAACATCCAAACCTATTGGTCAGGACCAGGACAGCGGGCAGCGTATGCATCTTGATAAACCCAGTTGTCTCAGCTCAGTGAAGCTGTGAGTCTTCAGTCATGTTATTTCATTGTATTTGTATCATGTATTTCAAGCAAACTTAGAGAAGCAGCCACAGCACACAAGCAACTGTTAGTTGCCCAAGAAAATGTTATTGCCATTCCATTTATTATATTCTAGTTCATAATGTATTCGGGCTGCTCCCTGAAAGTCGATGAGTTGAAACCTGTCAGCCCCCGCAGTCAGTGACAAGGATAAAACAGATTGACGCTGACTTTAGAAGAAGTCAGAGCATACTCTGTCTGCCTCAGAAGACTTAGGTCTTCTGGCGTGCAGGGGGCTCTGCTGAGGACCTGTGAGATATCTCAATATTTCATATTCCAACATGAAAGAATCCGATCACACTTGGCCTGTTTACCTTCTATAGAGATGAGGGACTCCTGGGGAACTGCATTGTCATGCAACCCCCATTCTGCCAGGTCAAGTTTGCAAGTAAAATTAAATGAATGAATATATAATAATACAATATTAATAAAATATCAATAAACAGCGAGCCAGTGAGGCTGCTTCCCATGAAAAATGGCAAGCAAGCAGGGGGCGGAGCTTATAGTGAAAAATATCAGCTCGTTCCAAAAAGGCATGTTTGGTGCGGACACGCAAGCTCGTGGAGCCTGGTTGCTGCCCAGTTCCACCAGCCTGGGGGAAGCATGGGTGTGGAGGAGGCCATTGCTCTGCACTGCATTATCCATCAGTAGGCCCTTTGCAGCAAATGCCTGAAGTTTGACAATGTGATGTCTGTCGTTGTGAAATGCATCAATCATAACAGATCCAGGGGCTTAAAGCCCTGGCAGTTCCATGATTTTTTGGAGGAAATAAGATGTAGCATAAGGGGATGTGCTCTTCTTCACCGAGGTACGTTAGCTCAGCAGGGGAAACGTCTTGAAGAGGTTTTTTGAGTTGAGAAAAGAAGTGAAAGCCTTCATGAAGAAGGATGGGATGGCTGTTCCTGTGATCCAAAATGGCTCATGGACTTAGCTTTTCTTGTTGACATCACATAGGAGCTGAATGTACTGAACAAGAATTTACAAAGCCAGGGGCAGCTTGTCAGTGCTGCCTATGACAACATCATAGCGGAGCTTTCTCCACAAAACTTGTGTTGAAAGCCCAGCTCTCTCAGACAAACCTCTGCAAAAAACACACAGAGCCACTTACTGATGAGCATCTTCAAGCCATACTGAGAGTCTCAATTGCTTCCTCCCTCAAGCCAAATGTGGCTCAGCTGTGTCAGAGGAAGCGCTGCCAGGTCTCTGGCAGTAAGGAGTAGGTAAGAGAAGCCTATGTTTTGAAGAACCATTCATGTTGTGAACTGTTATTAATAAAGATTGAATCAGTTGCACTTTTTTTGGAATACTTGAAACCCTTTTTATGTGGAATACTTGATGCGGCCCAGCCTCATCCAGACTCTACCTCCAGCGGCCCCCAGATAATTTGAGTTTGAGACCCCTGCCCTAAAGCAATATTTTCTATTTAAACAGCAGTGCATCGAGCTATAGCCATAATATGATTGATTATGGAGAACATAAAAATGAAATAGTTGCAAATATGAAAGAGTTGCAGTGGCTTCCTCAGTCATTCAAACATAGAAAGTGTATTTAAAAGCGATGCGTATTCACTTGATGGGGATTTGACAGATTATTTTTTTTATTTTGGAGGATTTAAGTTGAAAAAACTAAAAAGTTTAGGCAAATGTCCTGTGATTAAAAAGGAAGTTGCATTGGCCGGGAATCAAACCCGGGCCTCCCGCGTGGCAGGCGAGAATTCTACCACTGAACCACCAATGCTTGGGTCAAGGTCATCCCGATGTCACTTTCCGAAATTCCGTGTTGATTTGTGGGATTTGGAGTTTCCCTACATGGTTCACCTTTCACCAGTCCCTGAAGCATATCATCCAAATCGTCGTCAACACATAAAGCTGAACATGCCTCCAGAACTGTCCAGCATCAGCACTTTGGCAGTGTCAAAAGTCGAGGTGTTGCTATTTAAACTTTGGCACCAAACGCATATTATCCACAACATCGATACTGCCTGGTGCAGAGTCAACAGAAGAAGAGTGCTCTGTAACTGAGCGCCGTGGAGAAAGCTTGCACTCTCAGATGAACTGTGATTTGGACTGCTCTCACTCCAATTCCATTTTTTCAGTGCTTTGCCGAATTTTCTCCAACTCAAGTTGCCTGTCCTTCGCCACCTGCCCAGGTTTGTGCAACTCAAGCAGCGTCAGCCTGTACACTTTGAACCAAAGGCTCTCCTGCTCAAACTGCATGGCCAACAACTGTGTTGACTGCTGAAAAGTCAAAAGTTGTTGTCCGGACAGTGGCATGTGCTAATGGTTGTGACAAAAAGGTTTAGTGAGTTGAAAAGGACTCCCCGTCGGGGAATTGAACCCCGGTCTCCCGCGTGACAGGCGGGGATACTGGCCACTATACTAACGAGGAGCAGATGAGCACTTTCTAGTAGGGATGTGTGAAAACGCTATGAGATTCACTTGCTATATCCCTATGTACACATTAAAATAAATAATAATACAATTATGAATAAAACATCAATAAACAGCAAGCCAGTGAGGCTGCTTCCCATGAAAAACGGCAAGCAAGGAGGGGGCGGAGCTTACAGTGAAAGATATCAGCTGCGGACATGCAACACCAGGTGTTTTTGTACCGAACAGTTCTAGGGACTCCTTGAGTGCAACTAGGAACTGTAGAGGTCCAAAGAGAACTAAAAAAAGGTAAATGTTGTTTTTCCACGACATAGATTGGCGTGATGAACAGGATTGAAGAAAAGGGACCAACGCTGCTGCTGCTGTTGCTGAACCACAAGTTCAGGTCCGGCATGGTCACACAAAGAGGGTATGATTAGTTAGAGTAAGTTGTACTTCTGAGATACTGCTTTAAGGAGAAGTCTTGGTTAATTGCTGCTTGGTCAGAAGTGAGTTTTAGTTCTTAATACCACCTGAAACAGAAACGGACTGCTTGGTGAGAAGTGAGTTTTCGCTCTAAGATACCGCTTCTTACAGAGAGGATCTGCTTGGTCAGAAAATGAATTTTGTTCGGAGATACCGCCTCTAACAGAAAGGAACTTCTTTTTCAGAGGAAAACTGAAGTCTATGATACCGCCTGAAGGAGAAAATTCTCAGGGTCTGCTTGGATAGACTGATAGGTTCCGCTATACTGCCTCAAGAAAGTGCATTTCCAGAGGGTCTGCCTGGGTAGAACTGAACTCTGTGGATACCGTTTAGCAAGAAAAGCTTGCTATGGTCTGAATGGGTAGAGTATAAAAATTGGGGGAAAATACTGCGGATATCGCTGAGCAAGTTTGCTACAATCTGAACGGGTAGAGAATTAGGAAATTAACCCTCCGGACACTGCTTGGCAAACTAAGGTCTGAATGGGGAGAGTACAAAATTAATAAATTAATGAAATCATTGAGAGTAGGAGCTCAGGGTAAGTGCCAGAAGCAACAGATATTAATTAGATTATACTATCATTGAACAGCACGGAAATCACATGAATGACTATGATATGACTGCAGTATCATTCATGAGTATGTTTTTTTTATTTTACAGAGACTGCTGTGCAGCATGAAGGGTGGCAGAATCTCACCCAGGAGAGCATCTGAACCAGGACGCTTGGAAGACAAATAATGCCATTGTTGCTGAGGCTACCTGCTGAATACTTGTGCATCAAGATCAAAGTACCATGACAGCATCACCATCAAGCTGGACTTGTTCCACTGTATGAGGCGGTTACCCCATGAGTGTGTCTCAGAGCATCACCCCCTTTACAGCTCGTTTTCACCGTTCCTGTCTGCAGCCTTTTCTGTGGTGGATCAGGAAGACCTGAAGAATCTCCAGGATGCCTATGTGTTCTGTGAAATCCAGCCTGCCAACCCCACAAAGCAGCACATTCGTGAGCACTGCAGGGTCAAGATTCCACAGCCTGAGGAACTTACTTGTCGAGTTGAGGGAGTTTTGCAGCACTTTTACCTGGCAAAAGACCCAAATAGTGTTCCTCTCTTTAAGCCCTCTATGCTTAAGGTATGGGGGATTCAGCGTATTCACATCCTGCGAGGATGCCTTAGTGATCCTGAGCTGGCAGCTGCGATCATGTACAGGTACGGTGGAACACTGCAGCTGAACTATGTCCAGGGTGAGGGGATTAAGGTTCCTGTCTGGATCCCCATCAAAGGTACATCTCAGCAGGAGGGCTACCACTTCCATCAGGCTCAGTGGGTCACCTGAATGCGAGTTTCATCAAAGCTGTTTCAAGCCCAGGGGATGACAGGGGTGGCTTGCTGGAACTATCAGCGTCTGGTAGACCTGAAAGAACCAGGTGTTCGGCTTCCCGGTGTCTCTGATCCAGTTGCTGCCCAGTTCCACTAGCCTGGGGGACGCACGGGAGCAAGACAGAGTCCATGCTTCCAGGAAATTCACCTCCACAGAGCATATGTGTACGTACATAAATACGTGTGAGGAGATGGAGGTAAAGATGAAAAATCAAAAACTTAATAAAAAAGGAAAGAAAGCAGGTGAATAAAGGGAAAGAAAAAGGATAGTATTTGCCATGTTCAAAAGGGAAGGAGAAAAATGGAGGCAGAAACAAAAGGGTAACAAGGGAAATGCTTAGTAGGGAATCAAGAATTAGAATGTGAAATGCATCAGGATTCTGTTGTTAAAGTCCCTAAATTTTCAGCACAACAATTGAGATGGTTGAGAATGTCATCTTGGGTGGGGTGAGTTTTTGCAAAGATCACGGGCCACCAATGCGACACATCTTCAGTTGTGTGCCCTGGCTTCATTGGGTGTTTCGGCCATTCATCACAAGACACCCTCTGCCGAGGTTGGCCCACTACAGGTTGATCAGACCTGAGTGTGTGTCGCACGGTGGCACCAACATGATTATTTGGCAGCCCATGTTGCGTCCCTCCGTTTCAGCCACAGCCATTGACTGCTCCGCTCGGCTGCAGTGGCAAGTTCTTTGATTGCCTTCCTTTGGGCCTGTCCTCTGATCCCTACCTCCTTCAAGAGCCTTGTGCAGCCTAACTCCACTGGCCGCACCTTCACGTTCCAACCCCGCCCCTCTGCCTCTGCTGCTAAGTTGGCATACCGCAGCCTCTTCCGTTCGAATGCCTCATCGATGGCCTCCTCCCATGGGACAGTCAGCTCAACGATAAAGACTCGCCGGCAGGACTTGGACCAGAGGACAAGATCTGGGCGCAGGTTGGTAACTGCAATTTCGGGTGGGAAAGTGAGCCTCTGGCTGAGGTCTACCCGCATTTCCCAATCCCGGGCTGCGTTCAGTGGGCCAGAGTCTGGGAGTGATGGCTTGGTCCGCCGTTTCTCCCCTTCCTGCATGAAGGTTGTTCTCCGTGGGTAGGTAGTCTGGGCATTTAGAGGCATGGCATTGGTGGTTACCCTCTTGTTCTCGATTACGGCAGCCAAGCATTTCAGCACTTGTTTGTGGCGCCAGGTGTATCTTCCTTGCGTTAAGCTGGTCCTGCAACCCACTAAGATGTGTTTGAGGGTTGCTGGGGCTGCACACTGGAGACAAGCTGGGTCCTCTCCATGCCAGAGATGTAGGTTGGTTGGGGAGGGCAGGACGTCATAAGTGGCCCTGACGATGAAACTTTGCCTATTCGACTCCATGCCCCACATCTCGCTCCATGTAATTTCCTTCTCTCCACGCCATCCCACTTCATCAAGCGGCCTTGCTGGGCTTGAGAGACAGCCTTGGCACACCTGGCTGCTTCCTCCTGGCGGCCCACCTCTTCCACAACCATGTACCGCCGTTCGGTTGGAGTAGCCTTTTGCCATGTGGGTGTTGTTGTTGCCAAGCCAAGGCCCCCTCTGCCATGTTGGACATGCCCCACTACATCCCGGTGCCTGAGGGCCGTCTTTGCTACCGCAACTGCTGCCGATGGCTTCCATTTCCTCGCCGTTGTTAGGGTTGGAGCAGCATCTCTGACAAATGGATCCCGGGATTCTGTGAGAGTCATCTCCAGCCTTGATTTGGCACATTTGTAATCCTCCACCAGGCTTGAGATTGGCAGGGAGAGGGTTCCGCTGCCATACAGGCCAATGCTGGTAAGGCATCTCAGCAGTCCAAGCCACTTCCTCACTTGTGCATTTACTAGCCTTTCTAGTCGATTGGCATGGGATAGAGTGACCTCATAGATGGAAATTGGCCACATGAGACGGGGCAACAGCCCAAACTGAAAGCACCACAGCTTCAGCTTCCCGGGGAGAGTAGTGTTGTTGATCTGCTTGAGGCCACTGATTGTATCCTGCCTGAGTCGTTCCACCTGCTTCAAGTCTTTGAGTTCTGCGCTATACCAGCGGCCAAGGCTTTTAACAGGCTTCTGCAGAACTGTTGGTATTGGCTCGTTGTTGACATGGAAATCAATCATATCAGATCCAGGGGCTTAAAGCACCGGCAGTTCCCTGCTTTTTTGGAGGAAATAAGAGTCAGCATATGAGGCTGTGCTCTACTTCACCGAGGTACATTGGCTCAGCAGGGTAAACGTCTTGAAGAGGTTTTTTGAGTTGAGAAAAGAAGTGAAAGCCTTCATGGAGAAGGATGTGATGGCTGTTCCTGTGCTAAGTGATCCCAAATGGCTCATGGACTTAGCTTTTCTTGTTGACCACACAGGAGCTGAATGTACTGAACAAGAATTTACAAGGCCAGAGGCAGCTTGTCAGTGCTGCCTATAACAACATCATAGCGGAGCATTCTCCACAAAACTTGTGTTATGGAAAGCCCAGCTCTCTCAGACAAACCTGTGTAATTTTCCAGCATGCAGGGGCGCTCATGGATGCGGGCACACCATTCAGTGGTGAGAAGTGTGCTGATGCCATTGTAAAGCTACAGGAAGAATTTGATCACAGGTTTGCAGACTTAAGACACACAGAGCCACTTACTGATGAGCATCTTCAAGCCATACTGAGAGTCTCAATTGCTTCCTTCCTCAAGCCAAATGTGGCTCAGCCGTGTCAGAGGAAGCGCTGCCAGGTCTCTGGCAGTAAGGAGTAGGTAAGAGAAGCCTATGTTTTGAAGAACCGTTCATGTTGTGAACGCTATGAGATTCACTTGCTATATCCCTATGTACACATTAAAATATATAATGATAAAATTATTAATAAAATATCAATAAACAGCGAGCCAGTGAGGCTGCTTCTCATGAAAAACGGCAAGCAAACAGGGGGCGGAGCTTATAGTGAAAGATATTAGCTCGTTCCGAACAGGCATGTTTGATGCGGACACGCAACACCAGGTGTTTTTGTACCGAACAGTTCTAGGGACTCCTTGAGTGCAACTAAGATCTGTAGAGGTCGCGCAACTGGCGCATCACCATTTTTAATAAACGTCATTTTGAAGTTCATTCCTTGGTTTCCTAATCTTTCTCTAAATTTGTTAAATGTTGTTTTTTTGATTGGCGTGATGAACAGGATTGAAGAAAAGGGACCAACGCTGCTGCTGCACCGCAAGTTTAGGTCCGGCATGGTCGCACAAAGAGGGTATGATTAGTTAGAGTAAGTTGTACTTCTGAGATACACGTGCTCCGCGAGTCACCATTGTCCCTCAATGGGCTGAGGGAGGAGGCTGTGTTTCATGGAGAGTTAAAGACAGCGTCTCTGGGTGGGCTTGAACCACCAACCTTTCGGTTAACAGCCGAACGCGCTAACCAATTGCGCCACAGAGACGTCATAATGTCTAATAAAGCACTTTTTTTTTTTGCACAATTGTTTGACTGCTACTTATATTCTTTATTATATATTATATTAATATAACATTATATTTGATTTGATTTTTTTTTGGAAAAGAGAAAGCCAAGCCTCCCATTCCCATGGGCACCTACTGTTTCTGTAACATCCAAACCTATTGGTCAGGACCAGGACAGCGGGCAGCGTATGCATCTTGATAAACCCAGTTGTCTCAGCTCAGTGAAGCTGTGAGTCTTCAGTCATGTTATTTCATTGTATTTGTATCATGTATTTCAAGCAAACTTAGAGAAGCAGCCACAGCACACAAGCAACTGTTAGTTGCCCAAGAAAATGTTATTGCCATTCCATTTATTATATTCTAGTTCATAATGTATTCGGGCTGCTCCCTGAAAGTCGATGAGTTGAAACCTGTCAGCCCCCGCAGTCAGTGACAAGGATAAAACAGATTGACGCTGACTTTAGAAGAAGTCAGAGCATACTCTGTCTGCCTCAGAAGACTTAGGTCTTCTGGCGTGCAGGGGGCTCTGCTGAGGACCTGTGAGATATCTCAATATTTCATATTCCAACATGAAAGAATCCGATCACACTTGGCCTGTTTACCTTCTATAGAGATGAGGGACTCCTGGGGAACTGCATTGTCATGCAACCCCCATTCTGCCAGGTCAAGTTTGCAAGTAAAATTAAATGAATGAATATATAATAATACAATATTAATAAAATATCAATAAACAGCGAGCCAGTGAGGCTGCTTCCCATGAAAAATGGCAAGCAAGCAGGGGGCGGAGCTTATAGTGAAAAATATCAGCTCGTTCCAAAAAGGCATGTTTGGTGCGGACACGCAAGCTCGTGGAGCCTGGTTGCTGCCCAGTTCCACCAGCCTGGGGGAAGCATGGGTGTGGAGGAGGCCATTGCTCTGCACTGCATTATCCATCAGTAGGCCCTTTGCAGCAAATGCCTGAAGTTTGACAATGTGATGTCTGTCGTTGTGAAATGCATCAATCATAACAGATCCAGGGGCTTAAAGCCCTGGCAGTTCCATGATTTTTTGGAGGAAATAAGATGTAGCATAAGGGGATGTGCTCTTCTTCACCGAGGTACGTTAGCTCAGCAGGGGAAACGTCTTGAAGAGGTTTTTTGAGTTGAGAAAAGAAGTGAAAGCCTTCATGAAGAAGGATGGGATGGCTGTTCCTGTGATCCAAAATGGCTCATGGACTTAGCTTTTCTTGTTGACATCACATAGGAGCTGAATGTACTGAACAAGAATTTACAAAGCCAGGGGCAGCTTGTCAGTGCTGCCTATGACAACATCATAGCGGAGCTTTCTCCACAAAACTTGTGTTGAAAGCCCAGCTCTCTCAGACAAACCTCTGCAAAAAACACACAGAGCCACTTACTGATGAGCATCTTCAAGCCATACTGAGAGTCTCAATTGCTTCCTCCCTCAAGCCAAATGTGGCTCAGCTGTGTCAGAGGAAGCGCTGCCAGGTCTCTGGCAGTAAGGAGTAGGTAAGAGAAGCCTATGTTTTGAAGAACCATTCATGTTGTGAACTGTTATTAATAAAGATTGAATCAGTTGCACTTTTTTTGGAATACTTGAAACCCTTTTTATGTGGAATACTTGATGCGGCCCAGCCTCATCCAGACTCTACCTCCAGCGGCCCCCAGATAATTTGAGTTTGAGACCCCTGCCCTAAAGCAATATTTTCTATTTAAACAGCAGTGCATCGAGCTATAGCCATAATATGATTGATTATGGAGAACATAAAAATGAAATAGTTGCAAATATGAAAGAGTTGCAGTGGCTTCCTCAGTCATTCAAACATAGAAAGTGTATTTAAAAGCGATGCGTATTCACTTGATGGGGATTTGACAGATTATTTTTTTTATTTTGGAGGATTTAAGTTGAAAAAACTAAAAAGTTTAGGCAAATGTCCTGTGATTAAAAAGGAAGTTGCATTGGCCGGGAATCGAACCCGGGCCTCCCGCGTGGCAGGCGAGAATTCTACCACTGAACCACCAATGCTTGGGTCAAGGTCATCCCGATGTCACTTTCCGAAATTCCGTGTTGATTTGTGGGATTTGGAGTTTCCCTACATGGTTCACCTTTCACCAGTCCCTGAAGCATATCATCCAAATCGTCGTCAACACATAAAGCTGAACATGCCTCCAGAACTGTCCAGCATCAGCACTTTGGCAGTGTCAAAAGTCGAGGTGTTGCTATTTAAACTTTGGCACCAAACGCATATTATCCACAACATCGATACTGCCTGGTGCAGAGTCAACAGAAGAAGAGTGCTCTGTAACTGAGCGCCGTGGAGAAAGCTTGCACTCTCAGATGAACTGTGATTTGGACTGCTCTCACTCCAATTCCATTTTTTCAGTGCTTTGCCGAATTTTCTCCAACTCAAGTTGCCTGTCCTTCGCCACCTGCCCAGGTTTGTGCAACTCAAGCAGCGTCAGCCTGTACACTTTGAACCAAAGGCTCTCCTGCTCAAACTGCATGGCCAACAACTGTGTTGACTGCTGAAAAGTCAAAAGTTGTTGTCCGGACAGTGGCATGTGCTAATGGTTGTGACAAAAAGGTTTAGTGAGTTGAAAAGGACTCCCCGTCGGGGAATTGAACCCCGGTCTCCCGCGTGACAGGCGGGGATACTGGCCACTATACTAACGAGGAGCAGATGAGCACTTTCTAGTAGGGATGTGTGAAAACGCTATGAGATTCACTTGCTATATCCCTATGTACACATTAAAATAAATAATAATACAATTATGAATAAAACATCAATAAACAGCAAGCCAGTGAGGCTGCTTCCCATGAAAAACGGCAAGCAAGGAGGGGGCGGAGCTTACAGTGAAAGATATCAGCTGCGGACATGCAACACCAGGTGTTTTTGTACCGAACAGTTCTAGGGACTCCTTGAGTGCAACTAGGAACTGTAGAGGTCCAAAGAGAACTAAAAAAAGGTAAATGTTGTTTTTCCACGACATAGATTGGCGTGATGAACAGGATTGAAGAAAAGGGACCAACGCTGCTGCTGCTGTTGCTGAACCACAAGTTCAGGTCCGGCATGGTCACACAAAGAGGGTATGATTAGTTAGAGTAAGTTGTACTTCTGAGATACTGCTTTAAGGAGAAGTCTTGGTTAATTGCTGCTTGGTCAGAAGTGAGTTTTAGTTCTTAATACCACCTGAAACAGAAACGGACTGCTTGGTGAGAAGTGAGTTTTCGCTCTAAGATACCGCTTCTTACAGAGAGGATCTGCTTGGTCAGAAAATGAATTTTGTTCGGAGATACCGCCTCTAACAGAAAGGAACTTCTTTTTCAGAGGAAAACTGAAGTCTATGATACCGCCTGAAGGAGAAAATTCTCAGGGTCTGCTTGGATAGACTGATAGGTTCCGCTATACTGCCTCAAGAAAGTGCATTTCCAGAGGGTCTGCCTGGGTAGAACTGAACTCTGTGGATACCGTTTAGCAAGAAAAGCTTGCTATGGTCTGAATGGGTAGAGTATAAAAATTGGGGGAAAATACTGCGGATATCGCTGAGCAAGTTTGCTACAATCTGAACGGGTAGAGAATTAGGAAATTAACCCTCCGGACACTGCTTGGCAAACTAAGGTCTGAATGGGGAGAGTACAAAATTAATAAATTAATGAAATCATTGAGAGTAGGAGCTCAGGGTAAGTGCCAGAAGCAACAGATATTAATTAGATTATACTATCATTGAACAGCACGGAAATCACATGAATGACTATGATATGACTGCAGTATCATTCATGAGTATGTTTTTTTTATTTTACAGAGACTGCTGTGCAGCATGAAGGGTGGCAGAATCTCACCCAGGAGAGCATCTTAACCAGGACGCTTGGAAGACAAATAATGCCATTGTTGCTGAGGCTACCTGCTGAATACTTGTGCATCAAGATCAAAGTACCATGACAGCATCACCATCAAGCTGGACTTGTTCCACTGTATGAGGCGGTTACCCCATGAGTGTGTCTCAGAGCATCACCCCCTTTACAGCTCGTTTTCACCGTTCCTGTCTGCAGCCTTTTCTGTGGTGGATCAGGAAGACCTGAAGAATCTCCAGGATGCCTATGTGTTCTGTGAAATCCAGCCTGCCAACCCCACAAAGCAGCACATTCGTGAGCACTGCAGGGTCAAGATTCCACAGCCTGAGGAACTTACTTGTCGAGTTGAGGGAGTTCTGCAGCACTTTTACCTGGCAAAAGACCCAAATAGTGTTCCTCTCTTTAAGCCCTCTATGCTTAAGGTATGGGGGATTCAGCGTATTCACATCCTGCGAGGATGCCTTAGTGATCCTGAGCTGGCAGCTGCGATCATGTACAGGTACGGTGGAACACTGCAGCTGAACTATGTCCAGGGTGAGGGGATTAAGGTTCCTGTCTGGATCCCCATCAAAGGTACATCTCAGCAGGAGGGCTACCACTTCCATCAGGCTCAGTGGGTCACCTGAATGCGAGTTTCATCAAAGCTGTTTCAAGCCCAGGGGATGACAGGGGTGGCTTGCTGGAACTATCAGCGTCTGGTAGACCTGAAAGAACCAGGTGTTCGGCTTCCCGGTGTCTCTGATCCAGTTGCTGCCCAGTTCCACTAGCCTGGGGGACGCACGGGAGCAAGACAGAGTCCATGCTTCCAGGAAATTCACCTCCACAGAGCATATGTGTACGTACATAAATACGTGTGAGGAGATGGAGGTAAAGATGAAAAATCAAAAACTTAATAAAAAAGGAAAGAAAGCAGGTGAATAAAGGGAAAGAAAAAATGATAGTATTTGCCATGTTCAAAAGGGAAGGAGAAAAATGGAGGCAGAAACAAAAGGGTAACAAGGGAAATGCTTAGTAGGGAATCAAGAATTAGAATGTGAAATGCATCAGGATTCTGTTGTTAAAGTCCCTAAATTTTCAGCACAACAATTGAGATGGTTGAGAATGTCATCTTGGGTGGGGTGAGTTTTTGCAAAGATCACGGGCCACCAATGCGACACATCTTCAGTTGTGTGCCCTGGCTTCATTGGGTGTTTCGGCCATTCATCACAAGACACCCTCTGCCGAGGTTGGCCCACTACAGGTTGATCAGACCTGAGTGTGTGTCGCACGGTGGCACCAACATGATTATTTGGCAGCCCATGTTGCGTCCCTCCGTTTCAGCCACAGCCATTGACTGCTCCGCTCGGCTGCAGTGGCAAGTTCTTTGATTGCCTTCCTTTGGGCCTGTCCTCTGATCCCTACCTCCTTCAAGAGCCTTGTGCAGCCTAACTCCACTGGCCGCACCTTCACGTTCCAACCCCGCCCCTCTGCCTCTGCTGCTAAGTTGGCATACCGCAGCCTCTTCCGTTCGAATGCCTCATCGATGGCCTCCTCCCATGGGACAGTCAGCTCAACGATAAAGACTCGCCGGCAGGACTTGGACCAGAGGACAAGATCTGGGCGCAGGTTGGTTACTGCAATTTCGGGTGGGAAAGTGAGCCTCTGGCTGAGGTCTACCCGCATTTCCCAATCCCGGGCTGCGTTCAGTGGGCCAGAGTCTGGGAGTGATGGCTTGGTCCGCCGTTTCTCCCCTTCCTGCATGAAGGTTGTTCTCCGTGGGAAGGTAGTCTGGGCATTTAGAGGCATGGCATTGGTGGTTACCCTCTTGTTCTCGATTACGGCAGCCAAGCATTTCAGCACTTGGTTGTGGCGCCAGGTGTATCTTCCTTGCGTTAAGCTGGTCCTGCAACCCACTAAGATGTGTTTTAGGGTTGCTGGGGCTGCACACTGGAGACAAGCTGGGTCCTCTCCATGCCAGAGATGTAGGTTGGTTGGGGAGGGCAGGACGTCATAAGTGGCCCTGACGATGAAACTTTGCCTATTCGACTCCATGCCCCACATCTCGCTCCATGTAATTTCCTTCTCTCCACGCCATCCCACTTCATCAAGCGGCCTTGCTGGGCTTGAGAGACGGCCTTGGCACACCTGGCTGCTTCCTCCTGGCGGCCCACCTCTTCCACAACCATGTACCGCCGTTCGGTTGGAGTAGCCTTTTGCCATGTGGGTGTTGTTGTTGCCAAGCCAAGGCCCCCTCTGCCATGTTGGACATGCCCCACTACATCCCGGTGCCTGAGGGCCGTCTTTGCTACCGCAACTGCTGCCGATGGCTTCCATTTCCTCGCCGTTGTTAGGGTTGGAGCAGCATCTCTGACAAATGGATCCCGGGATTCTGTGAGAGTCATCTCCAGCCTTGATTTGGCACATTTGTAATCCTCCACCAGGCTTGAGATTGGCAGGGAGAGGGTTCCGCTGCCATACAGGCCAATGCTGGTAAGGCATCTCAGCAGTCCAAGCCACTTCCTCACTTGTGCATTTACTAGCCTTTCTAGTCGATTGGCATGGGATAGAGTGACCTCATAGATGGAAATTGGCCACATGAGACGGGGCAACAGCCCAAACTGAAAGCACCACAGCTTCAGCTTCCCGGGGAGAGTAGTGTTGTTGATCTGCTTGAGGCCACTGATTGTATCCTGCCTGAGTTGTTCCACCTGCTTCAAGTCTTTGAGTTCTGCGCTATACCAGCGGCCAAGGCTTTTAACAGGCTTCTGCAGAACTGTTGGTATTGGCTCGTTGTTGACATGGAAATCAATCATATCAGATCCAGGGGCTTAAAGCACCGGCAGTTCCCTGCTTTTTTGGAGGAAATAAGAGTCAGCATATGAGGCTGTGCTCTACTTCACCGAGGTACATTGGCTCAGCAGGGTAAACGTCTTGAAGAGGTTTTTTGAGTTGAGAAAAGAAGTGAAAGCCTTCATGGAGAAGGATGTGATGGCTGTTCCTGTGCTAAGTGATCCCAAATGGCTCATGGACTTAGCTTTTCTTGTTGACCACACAGGAGCTGAATGTACTGAACAAGAATTTACAAGGCCAGAGGCAGCTTGTCAGTGCTGCCTATAACAACATCATAGCGGAGCATTCTCCACAAAACTTGTGTTATGGAAAGCCCAGCTCTCTCAGACAAACCTGTGTAATTTTCCAGCATGCAGGGGCGCTCATGGATGCGGGCACACCATTCAGTGGTGAGAAGTGTGCTGATGCCATTGTAAAGCTACAGGAAGAATTTGATCACAGGTTTGCAGACTTAAGACACACAGAGCCACTTACTGATGAGCATCTTCAAGCCATACTGAGAGTCTCAATTGCTTCCTTCCTCAAGCCAAATGTGGCTCAGCCGTGTCAGAGGAAGCGCTGCCAGGTCTCTGGCAGTAAGGAGTAGGTAAGAGAAGCCTATGTTTTGAAGAACCGTTCATGTTGTGAACGCTATGAGATTCACTTGCTATATCCCTATGTACACATTAAAATATATAATGATAAAATTATTAATAAAATATCAATAAACAGCGAGCCAGTGAGGCTGCTTCTCATGAAAAACGGCAAGCAAACAGGGGGCGGAGCTTATAGTGAAAGATATTAGCTCGTTCCGAACAGGCATGTTTGATGCGGACACGCAACACCAGGTGTTTTTGTACCGAACAGTTCTAGGGACTCCTTGAGTGCAACTAAGATCTGTAGAGGTCGCGCAACTGGCGCATCACCATTTTTAATAAACGTCATTTTGAAGTTCATTCCTTGGTTTCCTAATCTTTCTCTAAATTTGTTAAATGTTGTTTTTTTGATTGGCGTGATGAACAGGATTGAAGAAAAGGGACCAACGCTGCTGCTGCACCGCAAGTTTAGGTCCGGCATGGTCGCACAAAGAGGGTATGATTAGTTAGAGTAAGTTGTACTTCTGAGATACACGTGCTCCGCGAGTCACCATTGTCCCTCAATGGGCTGAGGGAGGAGGCTGTGTTTCATGGAGAGTTAAAGACAGCGTCTCTGGGTGGGCTTGAACCACCAACCTTTCGGTTAACAGCCGAACGCGCTAACCAATTGCGCCACAGAGACGTCATAATGTCTAATAAAGCACTTTTTTTTTTTGCACAATTGTTTGACTGCTACTTATATTCTTTATTATATATTATATTAATATAACATTATATTTGATTTGATTTTTTTTTGGAAAAGAGAAAGCCAAGCCTCCCATTCCCATGGGCACCTACTGTTTCTGTAACATCCAAACCTATTGGTCAGGACCAGGACAGCGGGCAGCGTATGCATCTTGATAAACCCAGTTGTCTCAGCTCAGTGAAGCTGTGAGTCTTCAGTCATGTTATTTCATTGTATTTGTATCATGTATTTCAAGCAAACTTAGAGAAGCAGCCACAGCACACAAGCAACTGTTAGTTGCCCAAGAAAATGTTATTGCCATTCCATTTATTATATTCTAGTTCATAATGTATTCGGGCTGCTCCCTGAAAGTCGATGAGTTGAAACCTGTCAGCCCCCGCAGTCAGTGACAAGGATAAAACAGATTGACGCTGACTTTAGAAGAAGTCAGAGCATACTCTGTCTGCCTCAGAAGACTTAGGTCTTCTGGCGTGCAGGGGGCTCTGCTGAGGACCTGTGAGATATCTCAATATTTCATATTCCAACATGAAAGAATCCGATCACACTTGGCCTGTTTACCTTCTATAGAGATGAGGGACTCCTGGGGAACTGCATTGTCATGCAACCCCCATTCTGCCAGGTCAAGTTTGCAAGTAAAATTAAATGAATGAATATATAATAATACAATATTAATAAAATATCAATAAACAGCGAGCCAGTGAGGCTGCTTCCCATGAAAAATGGCAAGCAAGCAGGGGGCGGAGCTTATAGTGAAAAATATCAGCTCGTTCCAAAAAGGCATGTTTGGTGCGGACACGCAAGCTCGTGGAGCCTGGTTGCTGCCCAGTTCCACCAGCCTGGGGGAAGCATGGGTGTGGAGGAGGCCATTGCTCTGCACTGCATTATCCATCAGTAGGCCCTTTGCAGCAAATGCCTGAAGTTTGACAATGTGATGTCTGTCGTTGTGAAATGCATCAATCATAACAGATCCAGGGGCTTAAAGCCCTGGCAGTTCCATGATTTTTTGGAGGAAATAAGATGTAGCATAAGGGGATGTGCTCTTCTTCACCGAGGTACGTTAGCTCAGCAGGGGAAACGTCTTGAAGAGGTTTTTTGAGTTGAGAAAAGAAGTGAAAGCCTTCATGAAGAAGGATGGGATGGCTGTTCCTGTGATCCAAAATGGCTCATGGACTTAGCTTTTCTTGTTGACATCACATAGGAGCTGAATGTACTGAACAAGAATTTACAAAGCCAGGGGCAGCTTGTCAGTGCTGCCTATGACAACATCATAGCGGAGCTTTCTCCACAAAACTTGTGTTGAAAGCCCAGCTCTCTCAGACAAACCTCTGCAAAAAACACACAGAGCCACTTACTGATGAGCATCTTCAAGCCATACTGAGAGTCTCAATTGCTTCCTCCCTCAAGCCAAATGTGGCTCAGCTGTGTCAGAGGAAGCGCTGCCAGGTCTCTGGCAGTAAGGAGTAGGTAAGAGAAGCCTATGTTTTGAAGAACCATTCATGTTGTGAACTGTTATTAATAAAGATTGAGAAGATTGAATCAGTTGCACTTTTTTTGGAATACTTGAAACCCTTTTTATGTGGAATACTTGATGCGGCCCAGCCTCATCCAGACTCTACCTCCAGCGGCCCCCAGATAATTTGAGTTTGAGACCCCTGCCCTAAAGCAATATTTTCTATTTAAACAGCAGTGCATCGAGCTATAGCCATAATATGATTGATTATGGAGAACATAAAAATGAAATAGTTGCAAATATGAAAGAGTTGCAGTGGCTTCCTCAGTCATTCAAACATAGAAAGTGTATTTAAAAGCGATGCGTATTCACTTGATGGGGATTTGACAGATTATTTTTTTTATTTTGGAGGATTTAAGTTGAAAAAACTAAAAAGTTTAGGCAAATGTCCTGTGATTAAAAAGGAAGTTGCATTGGCCGGGAATCGAACCCGGGCCTCCCGCGTGGCAGGCGAGAATTCTACCACTGAACCACCAATGCTTGGGTCAAGGTCATCCCGATGTCACTTTCCGAAATTCCGTGTTGATTTGTGGGATTTGGAGTTTCCCTACATGGTTCACCTTTCACCAGTCCCTGAAGCATATCATCCAAATCGTCGTCAACACATAAAGCTGAACATGCCTCCAGAACTGTCCAGCATCAGCACTTTGGCAGTGTCAAAAGTCGAGGTGTTGCTATTTAAACTTTGGCACCAAACGCATATTATCCACAACATCGATACTGCCTGGTGCAGAGTCAACAGAAGAAGAGTGCTCTGTAACTGAGCGCCGTGGAGAAAGCTTGCACTCTCAGATGAACTGTGATTTGGACTGCTCTCACTCCAATTCCATTTTTTCAGTGCTTTGCCGAATTTTCTCCAACTCAAGTTGCCTGTCCTTCGCCACCTGCCCAGGTTTGTGCAACTCAAGCAGCGTCAGCCTGTACACTTTGAACCAAAGGCTCTCCTGCTCAAACTGCATGGCCAACAACTGTGTTGACTGCTGAAAAGTCAAAAGTTGTTGTCCGGACAGTGGCATGTGCTAATGGTTGTGACAAAAAGGTTTAGTGAGTTGAAAAGGACTCCCCGTCGGGGAATTGAACCCCGGTCTCCCGCGTGACAGGCGGGGATACTGGCCACTATACTAACGAGGAGCAGATGAGCACTTTCTAGTAGGGATGTGTGAAAACGCTATGAGATTCACTTGCTATATCCCTATGTACACATTAAAATAAATAATAATACAATTATGAATAAAACATCAATAAACAGCAAGCCAGTGAGGCTGCTTCCCATGAAAAACGGCAAGCAAGGAGGGGGCGGAGCTTACAGTGAAAGATATCAGCTGCGGACATGCAACACCAGGTGTTTTTGTACCGAACAGTTCTAGGGACTCCTTGAGTGCAACTAGGAACTGTAGAGGTCCAAAGAGAACTAAAAAAAGGTAAATGTTGTTTTTCCACGACATAGATTGGCGTGATGAACAGGATTGAAGAAAAGGGACCAACGCTGCTGCTGCTGTTGCTGAACCACAAGTTCAGGTCCGGCATGGTCACACAAAGAGGGTATGATTAGTTAGAGTAAGTTGTACTTCTGAGATACTGCTTTAAGGAGAAGTCTTGGTTAATTGCTGCTTGGTCAGAAGTGAGTTTTAGTTCTTAATACCACCTGAAACAGAAACGGACTGCTTGGTGAGAAGTGAGTTTTCGCTCTAAGATACCGCTTCTTACAGAGAGGATCTGCTTGGTCAGAAAATGAATTTTGTTCGGAGATACCGCCTCTAACAGAAAGGAACTTCTTTTTCAGAGGAAAACTGAAGTCTATGATACCGCCTGAAGGAGAAAATTCTCAGGGTCTGCTTGGATAGACTGATAGGTTCCGCTATACTGCCTCAAGAAAGTGCATTTCCAGAGGGTCTGCCTGGGTAGAACTGAACTCTGTGGATACCGTTTAGCAAGAAAAGCTTGCTATGGTCTGAATGGGTAGAGTATAAAAATTGGGGGAAAATACTGCGGATATCGCTGAGCAAGTTTGCTACAATCTGAACGGGTAGAGAATTAGGAAATTAACCCTCCGGACACTGCTTGGCAAACTAAGGTCTGAATGGGGAGAGTACAAAATTAATAAATTAATGAAATCATTGAGAGTAGGAGCTCAGGGTAAGTGCCAGAAGCAACAGATATTAATTAGATTATACTATCATTGAACAGCACGGAAATCACATGAATGACTATGATATGACTGCAGTATCATTCATGAGTATGTTTTTTTTATTTTACAGAGACTGCTGTGCAGCATGAAGGGTGGCAGAATCTCACCCAGGAGAGCATCTTAACCAGGACGCTTGGAAGACAAATAATGCCATTGTTGCTGAGGCTACCTGCTGAATACTTGTGCATCAAGATCAAAGTACCATGACAGCATCACCATCAAGCTGGACTTGTTCCACTGTATGAGGCGGTTACCCCATGAGTGTGTCTCAGAGCATCACCCCCTTTACAGCTCGTTTTCACCGTTCCTGTCTGCAGCCTTTTCTGTGGTGGATCAGGAAGACCTGAAGAATCTCCAGGATGCCTATGTGTTCTGTGAAATCCAGCCTGCCAACCCCACAAAGCAGCACATTCGTGAGCACTGCAGGGTCAAGATTCCACAGCCTGAGGAACTTACTTGTCGAGTTGAGGGAGTTCTGCAGCACTTTTACCTGGCAAAAGACCCAAATAGTGTTCCTCTCTTTAAGCCCTCTATGCTTAAGGTATGGGGGATTCAGCGTATTCACATCCTGCGAGGATGCCTTAGTGATCCTGAGCTGGCAGCTGCGATCATGTACAGGTACGGTGGAACACTGCAGCTGAACTATGTCCAGGGTGAGGGGATTAAGGTTCCTGTCTGGATCCCCATCAAAGGTACATCTCAGCAGGAGGGCTACCACTTCCATCAGGCTCAGTGGGTCACCTGAATGCGAGTTTCATCAAAGCTGTTTCAAGCCCAGGGGATGACAGGGGTGGCTTGCTGGAACTATCAGCGTCTGGTAGACCTGAAAGAACCAGGTGTTCGGCTTCCCGGTGTCTCTGATCCAGTTGCTGCCCAGTTCCACTAGCCTGGGGGACGCACGGGAGCAAGACAGAGTCCATGCTTCCAGGAAATTCACCTCCACAGAGCATATGTGTACGTACATAAATACGTGTGAGGAGATGGAGGTAAAGATGAAAAATCAAAAACTTAATAAAAAAGGAAAGAAAGCAGGTGAATAAAGGGAAAGAAAAAGGATAGTATTTGCCATGTTCAAAAGGGAAGGAGAAAAATGGAGGCAGAAACAAAAGGGTAACAAGGGAAATGCTTAGTAGGGAATCAAGAATTAGAATGTGAAATGCATCAGGATTCTGTTGTTAAAGTCCCTAAATTTTCAGCACAACAATTGAGATGGTTGAGAATGTCATCTTGGGTGGGGTGAGTTTTTGCAAAGATCACGGGCCACCAATGCGACACATCTTCAGTTGTGTGCCCTGGCTTCATTGGGTGTTTCGGCCATTCATCACAAGACACCCTCTGCCGAGGTTGGCCCACTACAGGTTGATCAGACCTGAGTGTGTGTCGCACGGTGGCACCAACATGATTATTTGGCAGCCCATGTTGCGTCCCTCCGTTTCAGCCACAGCCATTGACTGCTCCGCTCGGCTGCAGTGGCAAGTTCTTTGATTGCCTTCCTTTGGGCCTGTCCTCTGATCCCTACCTCCTTCAAGAGCCTTGTGCAGCCTAACTCCACTGGCCGCACCTTCACGTTCCAACCCCGCCCCTCTGCCTCTGCTGCTAAGTTGGCATACCGCAGCCTCTTCCGTTCGAATGCCTCATCGATGGCCTCCTCCCATGGGACAGTCAGCTCAACGATAAAGACTCGCCGGCAGGACTTGGACCAGAGGACAAGATCTGGGCGCAGGTTGGTTACTGCAATTTCGGGTGGGAAAGTGAGCCTCTGGCTGAGGTCTACCCGCATTTCCCAATCCCGGGCTGCGTTCAGTGGGCCAGAGTCTGGGAGTGATGGCTTGGTCCGCCGTTTCTCCCCTTCCTGCATGAAGGTTGTTCTCCGTGGGAAGGTAGTCTGGGCATTTAGAGGCATGGCATTGGTGGTTACCCTCTTGTTCTCGATTACGGCAGCCAAGCATTTCAGCACTTGGTTGTGGCGCCAGGTGTATCTTCCTTGCGTTAAGCTGGTCCTGCAACCCACTAAGATGTGTTTGAGGGTTGCTGGGGCTGCACACTGGAGACAAGCTGGGTCCTCTCCATGCCAGAGATGTAGGTTGGTTGGGGAGGGCAGGACGTCATAAGTGGCCCTGACGATGAAACTTTGCCTATTCGACTCCATGCCCCACATCTCGCTCCATGTAATTTCCTTCTCTCCACGCCATCCCACTTCATCAAGCGGCCTTGCTGGGCTTGAGAGACGGCCTTGGCACACCTGGCTGCTTCCTCCTGGCGGCCCACCTCTTCCACAACCATGTACCGCCGTTCGGTTGGAGTAGCCTTTTGCCATGTGGGTGTTGTTGTTGCCAAGCCAAGGCCCCCTCTGCCATGTTGGACATGCCCCACTACATCCCGGTGCCTGAGGGCCGTCTTTGCTACCGCAACTGCTGCCGATGGCTTCCATTTCCTCGCCGTTGTTAGGGTTGGAGCAGCATCTCTGACAAATGGATCCCGGGATTCTGTGAGAGTCATCTCCAGCCTTGATTTGGCACATTTGTAATCCTCCACCAGGCTTGAGATTGGCAGGGAGAGGGTTCCGCTGCCATACAGGCCAATGCTGGTAAGGCATCTCAGCAGTCCAAGCCACTTCCTCACTTGTGCATTTACTAGCCTTTCTAGTCGATTGGCATGGGATAGAGTGACCTCATAGATGGAAATTGGCCACATGAGACGGGGCAACAGCCCAAACTGAAAGCACCACAGCTTCAGCTTCCCGGGGAGAGTAGTGTTGTTGATCTGCTTGAGGCCACTGATTGTATCCTGCCTGAGTTGTTCCACCTGCTTCAAGTCTTTGAGTTCTGCGCTATACCAGCGGCCAAGGCTTTTAACAGGCTTCTGCAGAACTGTTGGTATTGGCTCGTTGTTGACATGGAAATCAATCATATCAGATCCAGGGGCTTAAAGCACCGGCAGTTCCCTGCTTTTTTGGAGGAAATAAGAGTCAGCATATGAGGCTGTGCTCTACTTCACCGAGGTACATTGGCTCAGCAGGGTAAACGTCTTGAAGAGGTTTTTTGAGTTGAGAAAAGAAGTGAAAGCCTTCATGGAGAAGGATGTGATGGCTGTTCCTGTGCTAAGTGATCCCAAATGGCTCATGGACTTAGCTTTTCTTGTTGACCACACAGGAGCTGAATGTACTGAACAAGAATTTACAAGGCCAGAGGCAGCTTGTCAGTGCTGCCTATAACAACATCATAGCGGAGCATTCTCCACAAAACTTGTGTTATGGAAAGCCCAGCTCTCTCAGACAAACCTGTGTAATTTTCCAGCATGCAGGGGCGCTCATGGATGCGGGCACACCATTCAGTGGTGAGAAGTGTGCTGATGCCATTGTAAAGCTACAGGAAGAATTTGATCACAGGTTTGCAGACTTAAGACACACAGAGCCACTTACTGATGAGCATCTTCAAGCCATACTGAGAGTCTCAATTGCTTCCTTCCTCAAGCCAAATGTGGCTCAGCCGTGTCAGAGGAAGCGCTGCCAGGTCTCTGGCAGTAAGGAGTAGGTAAGAGAAGCCTATGTTTTGAAGAACCGTTCATGTTGTGAACGCTATGAGATTCACTTGCTATATCCCTATGTACACATTAAAATATATAATGATAAAATTATTAATAAAATATCAATAAACAGCGAGCCAGTGAGGCTGCTTCTCATGAAAAACGGCAAGCAAACAGGGGGCGGAGCTTATAGTGAAAGATATTAGCTCGTTCCGAACAGGCATGTTTGATGCGGACACGCAACACCAGGTGTTTTTGTACCGAACAGTTCTAGGGACTCCTTGAGTGCAACTAAGATCTGTAGAGGTCGCGCAACTGGCGCATCACCATTTTTAATAAACGTCATTTTGAAGTTCATTCTTTGGTTTCCTAATCTTTCTCTAAATTTGTTAAATGTTGTTTTTTTGATTGGCGTGATGAACAGGATTGAAGAAAAGGGACCAACGCTGCTGCTGCACCGCAAGTTTAGGTCCGGCATGGTCGCACAAAGAGGGTATGATTAGTTAGAGTAAGTTGTACTTCTGAGATACACGTGCTCCGCGAGTCACCATTGTCCCTCAATGGGCTGAGGGAGGAGGCTGTGTTTCATGGAGAGTTAAAGACAGCGTCCCTGGGTGGGCTTGAACCACCAACCTTTCGGTTAACAGCCGAACGCGCTAACCAATTGCGCCACAGAGACTTCTTAATGTCTAATAAAGCACTTTTTTTTTTTGCACAATTGTTTGACTGCTACTTATATTCTTTATTATATATTATATTAATATAACATTATATTTGATTTGATTTTTTTTTGGAAAAGAGAAAGCCAAGCCTCCCATTCCCATGGGCACCTACTGTTTCTGTAACATCCAAACCTATTGGTCAGGACCAGGACAGCGGGCAGCGTATGCATCTTGATAAACCCAGTTGTCTCAGCTCAGTGAAGCTGTGAGTCTTCAGTCATGTTATTTCATTGTATTTGTATCATGTATTTCAAGCAAACTTAGAGAAGCAGCCACAGCACACAAGCAACTGTTAGTTGCCCAAGAAAATGTTATTGCCATTCCATTTATTATATTCTAGTTCATAATGTATTCGGGCTGCTCCCTGAAAGTCGATGAGTTGAAACCTGTCAGCCCCCGCAGTCAGTGACAAGGATAAAACAGATTGACGCTGACTTTAGAAGAAGTCAGAGCATACTCTGTCTGCCTCAGAAGACTTAGGTCTTCTGGCGTGCAGGGGGCTCTGCTGAGGACCTGTGAGATATCTCAATATTTCATATTCCAACATGAAAGAATCCGATCACACTTGGCCTGTTTACCTTCTATAGAGATGAGGGACTCCTGGGGAACTGCATTGTCATGCAACCCCCATTCTGCCAGGTCAAGTTTGCAAGTAAAATTAAATGAATGAATATATAATAATACAATATTAATAAAATATCAATAAACAGCGAGCCAGTGAGGCTGCTTCCCATGAAAAATGGCAAGCAAGCAGGGGGCGGAGCTTATAGTGAAAAATATCAGCTCGTTCCAAAAAGGCATGTTTGGTGCGGACACGCAAGCTCGTGGAGCCTGGTTGCTGCCCAGTTCCACCAGCCTGGGGGAAGCATGGGTGTGGAGGAGGCCATTGCTCTGCACTGCATTATCCATCAGTAGGCCCTTTGCAGCAAATGCCTGAAGTTTGACAATGTGATGTCTGTCGTTGTGAAATGCATCAATCATAACAGATCCAGGGGCTTAAAGCCCTGGCAGTTCCATGATTTTTTGGAGGAAATAAGATGTAGCATAAGGGGATGTGCTCTTCTTCACCGAGGTACGTTAGCTCAGCAGGGGAAACGTCTTGAAGAGGTTTTTTGAGTTGAGAAAAGAAGTGAAAGCCTTCATGAAGAAGGATGGGATGGCTGTTCCTGTGATCCAAAATGGCTCATGGACTTAGCTTTTCTTGTTGACATCACATAGGAGCTGAATGTACTGAACAAGAATTTACAAAGCCAGGGGCAGCTTGTCAGTGCTGCCTATGACAACATCATAGCGGAGCTTTCTCCACAAAACTTGTGTTGAAAGCCCAGCTCTCTCAGACAAACCTCTGCAAAAAACACACAGAGCCACTTACTGATGAGCATCTTCAAGCCATACTGAGAGTCTCAATTGCTTCCTCCCTCAAGCCAAATGTGGCTCAGCTGTGTCAGAGGAAGCGCTGCCAGGTCTCTGGCAGTAAGGAGTAGGTAAGAGAAGCCTATGTTTTGAAGAACCATTCATGTTGTGAACTGTTATTAATAAAGATTGAGAAGATTGAATCAGTTGCACTTTTTTTGGAATACTTGAAACCCTTTTTATGTGGAATACTTGATGCGGCCCAGCCTCATCCAGACTCTACCTCCAGCGGCCCCCAGATAATTTGAGTTTGAGACCCCTGCCCTAAAGCAATATTTTCTATTTAAACAGCAGTGCATCGAGCTATAGCCATAATATGATTGATTATGGAGAACATAAAAATGAAATAGTTGCAAATATGAAAGAGTTGCAGTGGCTTCCTCAGTCATTCAAACATAGAAAGTGTATTTAAAAGCGATGCGTATTCACTTGATGGGGATTTGACAGATTATTTTTTTTATTTTGGAGGATTTAAGTTGAAAAAACTAAAAAGTTTAGGCAAATGTCCTGTGATTAAAAAGGAAGTTGCATTGGCCGGGAATCGAACCCGGGCCTCCCGCGTGGCAGGCGAGAATTCTACCACTGAACCACCAATGCTTGGGTCAAGGTCATCCCGATGTCACTTTCCGAAATTCCGTGTTGATTTGTGGGATTTGGAGTTTCCCTACATGGTTCACCTTTCACCAGTCCCTGAAGCATATCATCCAAATCGTCGTCAACACATAAAGCTGAACATGCCTCCAGAACTGTCCAGCATCAGCACTTTGGCAGTGTCAAAAGTCGAGGTGTTGCTATTTAAACTTTGGCACCAAACGCATATTATCCACAACATCGATACTGCCTGGTGCAGAGTCAACAGAAGAAGAGTGCTCTGTAACTGAGCGCCGTGGAGAAAGCTTGCACTCTCAGATGAACTGTGATTTGGACTGCTCTCACTCCAATTCCATTTTTTCAGTGCTTTGCCGAATTTTCTCCAACTCAAGTTGCCTGTCCTTCGCCACCTGCCCAGGTTTGTGCAACTCAAGCAGCGTCAGCCTGTACACTTTGAACCAAAGGCTCTCCTGCTCAAACTGCATGGCCAACAACTGTGTTGACTGCTGAAAAGTCAAAAGTTGTTGTCCGGACAGTGGCATGTGCTAATGGTTGTGACAAAAAGGTTTAGTGAGTTGAAAAGGACTCCCCGTCGGGGAATTGAACCCCGGTCTCCCGCGTGACAGGCGGGGATACTGGCCACTATACTAACGAGGAGCAGATGAGCACTTTCTAGTAGGGATGTGTGAAAACGCTATGAGATTCACTTGCTATATCCCTATGTACACATTAAAATAAATAATAATACAATTATGAATAAAACATCAATAAACAGCAAGCCAGTGAGGCTGCTTCCCATGAAAAACGGCAAGCAAGGAGGGGGCGGAGCTTACAGTGAAAGATATCAGCTGCGGACATGCAACACCAGGTGTTTTTGTACCGAACAGTTCTAGGGACTCCTTGAGTGCAACTAGGAACTGTAGAGGTCCAAAGAGAACTAAAAAAAGGTAAATGTTGTTTTTCCACGACATAGATTGGCGTGATGAACAGGATTGAAGAAAAGGGACCAACGCTGCTGCTGCTGTTGCTGAACCACAAGTTCAGGTCCGGCATGGTCACACAAAGAGGGTATGATTAGTTAGAGTAAGTTGTACTTCTGAGATACTGCTTTAAGGAGAAGTCTTGGTTAATTGCTGCTTGGTCAGAAGTGAGTTTTAGTTCTTAATACCACCTGAAACAGAAACGGACTGCTTGGTGAGAAGTGAGTTTTTGCTCTAAGATACCGCTTCTTACAGAGAGGATCTGCTTGGTCAGAAAATGAATTTTGTTCGGAGATACCGCCTCTAACAGAAAGGAACTTCTTTTTCAGAGGAAAACTGAAGTCTATGATACCGCCTGAAGGAGAAAATTCTCAGGGTCTGCTTGGATAGACTGATAGGTTCCGCTATACTGCCTCAAGAAAGTGCATTTCCAGAGGGTCTGCCTGGGTAGAACTGAACTCTGTGGATACCGTTTAGCAAGAAAAGCTTGCTATGGTCTGAATGGGTAGAGTATAAAAATTGGGGGAAAATACTGCGGATATCGCTGAGCAAGTTTGCTACAATCTGAACGGGTAGAGAATTAGGAAATTAACCCTCCGGACACTGCTTGGCAAACTAAGGTCTGAATGGGGAGAGTACAAAATTAATAAATTAATGAAATCATTGAGAGTAGGAGCTCAGGGTAAGTGCCAGAAGCAACAGATATTAATTAGATTATACTATCATTGAACAGCACGGAAATCACATGAATGACTATGATATGACTGCAGTATCATTCATGAGTATGTTTTTTTTATTTTACAGAGACTGCTGTGCAGCATGAAGGGTGGCAGAATCTCACCCAGGAGAGCATCTGAACCAGGACGCTTGGAAGACAAATAATGCCATTGTTGCTGAGGCTACCTGCTGAATACTTGTGCATCAAGATCAAAGTACCATGACAGCATCACCATCAAGCTGGACTTGTTCCACTGTATGAGGCGGTTACCCCATGAGTGTGTCTCAGAGCATCACCCCCTTTACAGCTCGTTTTCACCGTTCCTGTCTGCAGCCTTTTCTGTGGTGGATCAGGAAGACCTGAAGAATCTCCAGGATGCCTATGTGTTCTGTGAAATCCAGCCTGCCAACCCCACAAAGCAGCACATTCGTGAGCACTGCAGGGTCAAGATTCCACAGCCTGAGGAACTTACTTGTCGAGTTGAGGGAGTTTTGCAGCACTTTTACCTGGCAAAAGACCCAAATAGTGTTCCTCTCTTTAAGCCCTCTATGCTTAAGGTATGGGGGATTCAGCGTATTCACATCCTGCGAGGATGCCTTAGTGATCCTGAGCTGGCAGCTGCGATCATGTACAGGTACGGTGGAACACTGCAGCTGAACTATGTCCAGGGTGAGGGGATTAAGGTTCCTGTCTGGATCCCCATCAAAGGTACATCTCAGCAGGAGGGCTACCACTTCCATCAGGCTCAGTGGGTCACCTGAATGCGAGTTTCATCAAAGCTGTTTCAAGCCCAGGGGATGACAGGGGTGGCTTGCTGGAACTATCAGCGTCTGGTAGACCTGAAAGAACCAGGTGTTCGGCTTCCCGGTGTCTCTGATCCAGTTGCTGCCCAGTTCCACTAGCCTGGGGGACGCACGGGAGCAAGACAGAGTCCATGCTTCCAGGAAATTCACCTCCACAGAGCATATGTGTACGTACATAAATACGTGTGAGGAGATGGAGGTAAAGATGAAAAATCAAAAACTTAATAAAAAAGGAAAGAAAGCAGGTGAATAAAGGGAAAGAAAAAGGATAGTATTTGCCATGTTCAAAAGGGAAGGAGAAAAATGGAGGCAGAAACAAAAGGGTAACAAGGGAAATGCTTAGTAGGGAATCAAGAATTAGAATGTGAAATGCATCAGGATTCTGTTGTTAAAGTCCCTAAATTTTCAGCACAACAATTGAGATGGTTGAGAATGTCATCTTGGGTGGGGTGAGTTTTTGCAAAGATCACGGGCCACCAATGCGACACATCTTCAGTTGTGTGCCCTGGCTTCATTGGGTGTTTCGGCCATTCATCACAAGACACCCTCTGCCGAGGTTGGCCCACTACAGGTTGATCAGACCTGAGTGTGTGTCGCACGGTGGCACCAACATGATTATTTGGCAGCCCATGTTGCGTCCCTCCGTTTCAGCCACAGCCATTGACTGCTCCGCTCGGCTGCAGTGGCAAGTTCTTTGATTGCCTTCCTTTGGGCCTGTCCTCTGATCCCTACCTCCTTCAAGAGCCTTGTGCAGCCTAACTCCACTGGCCGCACCTTCACGTTCCAACCCCGCCCCTCTGCCTCTGCTGCTAAGTTGGCATACCGCAGCCTCTTCCGTTCGAATGCCTCATCGATGGCCTCCTCCCATGGGACAGTCAGCTCAACGATAAAGACTCGCCGGCAGGACTTGGACCAGAGGACAAGATCTGGGCGCAGGTTGGTTACTGCAATTTCGGGTGGGAAAGTGAGCCTCTGGCTGAGGTCTACCCGCATTTCCCAATCCCGGGCTGCGTTCAGTGGGCCAGAGTCTGGGAGTGATGGCTTGGTCCGCCGTTTCTCCCCTTCCTGCATGAAGGTTGTTCTCCGTGGGAAGGTAGTCTGGGCATTTAGAGGCATGGCATTGGTGGTTACCCTCTTGTTCTCGATTACGGCAGCCAAGCATTTCAGCACTTGGTTGTGGCGCCAGGTGTATCTTCCTTGCGTTAAGCTGGTCCTGCAACCCACTAAGATGTGTTTGAGGGTTGCTGGGGCTGCACACTGGAGACAAGCTGGGTCCTCTCCATGCCAGAGATGTAGGTTGGTTGGGGAGGGCAGGACGTCATAAGTGGCCCTGACGATGAAACTTTGCCTATTCGACTCCATGCCCCACATCTCGCTCCATGTAATTTCCTTCTCTCCACGCCATCCCACTTCATCAAGCGGCCTTGCTGGGCTTGAGAGACGGCCTTGGCACACCTGGCTGCTTCCTCCTGGCGGCCCACCTCTTCCACAACCATGTACCGCCGTTCGGTTGGAGTAGCCTTTTGCCATGTGGGTGTTGTTGTTGCCAAGCCAAGGCCCCCTCTGCCATGTTGGACATGCCCCACTACATCCCGGTGCCTGAGGGCCGTCTTTGCTACCGCAACTGCTGCCGATGGCTTCCATTTCCTCGCCGTTGTTAGGGTTGGAGCAGCATCTCTGACAAATGGATCCCTGGATTCTGTGAGAGTCATCTCCAGCCTTGATTTGGCACATTTGTAATCCTCCACCAGGCTTGAGATTGGCAGGGAGAGGGTTCCGCTGCCATACAGGCCAATGCTGGTAAGGCATCTCAGCAGTCCAAGCCACTTCCTCACTTGTGCATTTACTAGCCTTTCTAGTCGATTGGCATGGGATAGAGTGACCTCATAGATGGAAATTGGCCACATGAGACGGGGCAACAGCCCAAACTGAAAGCACCACAGCTTCAGCTTCCCGGGGAGAGTAGTGTTGTTGATCTGCTTGAGGCCACTGATTGTATCCTGCCTGAGTTGTTCCACCTGCTTCAAGTCTTTGAGTTCTGCGCTATACCAGCGGCCAAGGCTTTTAACAGGCTTCTGCAGAACTGTTGGTATTGGCTCGTTGTTGACATGGAAATCAATCATATCAGATCCAGGGGCTTAAAGCACCGGCAGTTCCCTGCTTTTTTGGAGGAAATAAGAGTCAGCATATGAGGCTGTGCTCTACTTCACCGAGGTACATTGGCTCAGCAGGGTAAACGTCTTGAAGAGGTTTTTTGAGTTGAGAAAAGAAGTGAAAGCCTTCATGGAGAAGGATGTGATGGCTGTTCCTGTGCTAAGTGATCCCAAATGGCTCATGGACTTAGCTTTTCTTGTTGACCACACAGGAGCTGAATGTACTGAACAAGAATTTACAAGGCCAGAGGCAGCTTGTCAGTGCTGCCTATAACAACATCATAGCGGAGCATTCTCCACAAAACTTGTGTTATGGAAAGCCCAGCTCTCTCAGACAAACCTGTGTAATTTCCCAGCATGCAGGGGCGCTCATGGATGCGGGCACACCATTCAGTGGTGAGAAGTGTGCTGATGCCATTGTAAAGCTACAGGAAGAATTTGATCACAGGTTTGCAGACTTAAGACACACAGAGCCACTTACTGATGAGCATCTTCAAGCCATACTGAGAGTCTCAATTGCTTCCTTCCTCAAGCCAAATGTGGCTCAGCCGTGTCAGAGGAAGCGCTGCCAGGTCTCTGGCAGTAAGGAGTAGGTAAGAGAAGCCTATGTTTTGAAGAACCGTTCATGTTGTGAACGCTATGAGATTCACTTGCTATATCCCTATGTACACATTAAAATATATAATGATAAAATTATTAATAAAATATCAATAAACAGCGAGCCAGTGAGGCTGCTTCTCATGAAAAACGGCAAGCAAACAGGGGGCGGAGCTTATAGTGAAAGATATTAGCTCGTTCCGAACAGGCATGTTTGATGCGGACACGCAACACCAGGTGTTTTTGTACCGAACAGTTCTAGGGACTCCTTGAGTGCAACTAAGATCTGTAGAGGTCGCGCAACTGGCGCATCACCATTTTTAATAAACGTCATTTTGAAGTTCATTCCTTGGTTTCCTAATCTTTCTCTAAATTTTTTAAATGTTGTTTTTTTGATTGGCGTGATGAACAGGATTGAAGAAAAGGGACCAACGCTGCACCGCAAGTTTAGGTCCGGCATGGTCGCACAAAGAGGGTATGATTAGTTAGAGTAAGTTGTACTTCTGAGATACACGTGCTCCGCGAGTCACCATTGTCCCTCAATGGGCTGAGGGAGGAGGCTGTGTTTCATGGAGAGTTAAAGACAGCGTCCCTGGGTGGGCTTGAACCACCAACCTTTCGGTTAACAGCCGAACGCGCTAACCAATTGCGCCACAGAGACTTCTTAATGTCTAATAAAGCACTTTTTTTTTTTGCACAATTGTTTGACTGCTACTTATATTCTTTATTATATATTATATTAATATAACATTATATTTGATTTGATTTTTTTTTGGAAAAGAGAAAGCCAAGCCTCCCATTCCCATGGGCACCTACTGTTTCTGTAACATCCAAACCTATTGGTCAGGACCAGGACAGCGGGCAGCGTATGCATCTTGATAAACCCAGTTGTCTCAGCTCAGTGAAGCTGTGAGTCTTCAGTCATGTTATTTCATTGTATTTGTATCATGTATTTCAAGCAAACTTAGAGAAGCAGCCACAGCACACAAGCAACTGTTAGTTGCCCAAGAAAATGTTATTGCCATTCCATTTATTATATTCTAGTTCATAATGTATTCGGGCTGCTCCCTGAAAGTCGATGAGTTGAAACCTGTCAGCCCCCGCAGTCAGTGACAAGGATAAAACAGATTGACGCTGACTTTAGAAGAAGTCAGAGCATACTCTGTCTGCCTCAGAAGACTTAGGTCTTCTGGCGTGCAGGGGGCTCTGCTGAGGACCTGTGAGATATCTCAATATTTCATATTCCAACATGAAAGAATCCGATCACACTTGGCCTGTTTACCTTCTATAGAGATGAGGGACTCCTGGGGAACTGCATTGTCATGCAACCCCCATTCTGCCAGGTCAAGTTTGCAAGTAAAATTAAATGAATGAATATATAATAATACAATATTAATAAAATATCAATAAACAGCGAGCCAGTGAGGCTGCTTCCCATGAAAAATGGCAAGCAAGCAGGGGGCGGAGCTTATAGTGAAAAATATCAGCTCGTTCCAAAAAGGCATGTTTGGTGCGGACACGCAAGCTCGTGGAGCCTGGTTGCTGCCCAGTTCCACCAGCCTGGGGGAAGCATGGGTGTGGAGGAGGCCATTGCTCTGCACTGCATTATCCATCAGTAGGCCCTTTGCAGCAAATGCCTGAAGTTTGACAATGTGATGTCTGTCGTTGTGAAATGCATCAATCATAACAGATCCAGGGGCTTAAAGCCCTGGCAGTTCCATGATTTTTTGGAGGAAATAAGATGTAGCATAAGGGGATGTGCTCTTCTTCACCGAGGTACGTTAGCTCAGCAGGGGAAACGTCTTGAAGAGGTTTTTTGAGTTGAGAAAAGAAGTGAAAGCCTTCATGAAGAAGGATGGGATGGCTGTTCCTGTGATCCAAAATGGCTCATGGACTTAGCTTTTCTTGTTGACATCACATAGGAGCTGAATGTACTGAACAAGAATTTACAAAGCCAGGGGCAGCTTGTCAGTGCTGCCTATGACAACATCATAGCGGAGCTTTCTCCACAAAACTTGTGTTGAAAGCCCAGCTCTCTCAGACAAACCTCTGCAAAAAACACACAGAGCCACTTACTGATGAGCATCTTCAAGCCATACTGAGAGTCTCAATTGCTTCCTCCCTCAAGCCAAATGTGGCTCAGCTGTGTCAGAGGAAGCGCTGCCAGGTCTCTGGCAGTAAGGAGTAGGTAAGAGAAGCCTATGTTTTGAAGAACCATTCATGTTGTGAACTGTTATTAATAAAGATTGAGAAGATTGAATCAGTTGCACTTTTTTTGGAATACTTGAAACCCTTTTTATGTGGAATACTTGATGCGGCCCAGCCTCATCCAGACTCTACCTCCAGCGGCCCCCAGATAATTTGAGTTTGAGACCCCTGCCCTAAAGCAATATTTTCTATTTAAACAGCAGTGCATCGAGCTATAGCCATAATATGATTGATTATGGAGAACATAAAAATGAAATAGTTGCAAATATGAAAGAGTTGCAGTGGCTTCCTCAGTCATTCAAACATAGAAAGTGTATTTAAAAGCGATGCGTATTCACTTGATGGGGATTTGACAGATTATTTTTTTTATTTTGGAGGATTTAAGTTGAAAAAACTAAAAAGTTTAGGCAAATGTCCTGTGATTAAAAAGGAAGTTGCATTGGCCGGGAATCAAACCCGGGCCTCCCGCGTGGCAGGCGAGAATTCTACCACTGAACCACCAATGCTTGGGTCAAGGTCATCCCGATGTCACTTTCCGAAATTCCGTGTTGATTTGTGGGATTTGGAGTTTCCCTACATGGTTCACCTTTCACCAGTCCCTGAAGCATATCATCCAAATCGTCGTCAACACATAAAGCTGAACATGCCTCCAGAACTGTCCAGCATCAGCACTTTGGCAGTGTCAAAAGTCGAGGTGTTGCTATTTAAACTTTGGCACCAAACGCATATTATCCACAACATCGATACTGCCTGGTGCAGAGTCAACAGAAGAAGAGTGCTCTGTAACTGAGCGCCGTGGAGAAAGCTTGCACTCTCAGATGAACTGTGATTTGGACTGCTCTCACTCCAATTCCATTTTTTCAGTGCTTTGCCGAATTTTCTCCAACTCAAGTTGCCTGTCCTTCGCCACCTGCCCAGGTTTGTGCAACTCAAGCAGCGTCAGCCTGTACACTTTGAACCAAAGGCTCTCCTGCTCAAACTGCATGGCCAACAACTGTGTTGACTGCTGAAAAGTCAAAAGTTGTTGTCCGGACAGTGGCATGTGCTAATGGTTGTGACAAAAAGGTTTAGTGAGTTGAAAAGGACTCCCCGTCGGGGAATTGAACCCCGGTCTCCCGCGTGACAGGCGGGGATACTGGCCACTATACTAACGAGGAGCAGATGAGCACTTTCTAGTAGGGATGTGTGAAAACGCTATGAGATTCACTTGCTATATCCCTATGTACACATTAAAATAAATAATAATACAATTATGAATAAAACATCAATAAACAGCAAGCCAGTGAGGCTGCTTCCCATGAAAAACGGCAAGCAAGGAGGGGGCGGAGCTTACAGTGAAAGATATCAGCTGCGGACATGCAACACCAGGTGTTTTTGTACCGAACAGTTCTAGGGACTCCTTGAGTGCAACTAGGAACTGTAGAGGTCCAAAGAGAACTAAAAAAAGGTAAATGTTGTTTTTCCACGACATAGATTGGCGTGATGAACAGGATTGAAGAAAAGGGACCAACGCTGCTGCTGCTGTTGCTGAACCACAAGTTCAGGTCCGGCATGGTCACACAAAGAGGGTATGATTAGTTAGAGTAAGTTGTACTTCTGAGATACTGCTTTAAGGAGAAGTCTTGGTTAATTGCTGCTTGGTCAGAAGTGAGTTTTAGTTCTTAATACCACCTGAAACAGAAACGGACTGCTTGGTGAGAAGTGAGTTTTCGCTCTAAGATACCGCTTCTTACAGAGAGGATCTGCTTGGTCAGAAAATGAATTTTGTTCGGAGATACCGCCTCTAACAGAAAGGAACTTCTTTTTCAGAGGAAAACTGAAGTCTATGATACCGCCTGAAGGAGAAAATTCTCAGGGTCTGCTTGGATAGACTGATAGGTTCCGCTATACTGCCTCAAGAAAGTGCATTTCCAGAGGGTCTGCCTGGGTAGAACTGAACTCTGTGGATACCGTTTAGCAAGAAAAGCTTGCTATGGTCTGAATGGGTAGAGTATAAAAATTGGGGGAAAATACTGCGGATATCGCTGAGCAAGTTTGCTACAATCTGAACGGGTAGAGAATTAGGAAATTAACCCTCCGGACACTGCTTGGCAAACTAAGGTCTGAATGGGGAGAGTACAAAATTAATAAATTAATGAAATCATTGAGAGTAGGAGCTCAGGGTAAGTGCCAGAAGCAACAGATATTAATTAGATTATACTATCATTGAACAGCACGGAAATCACATGAATGACTATGATATGACTGCAGTATCATTCATGAGTATGTTTTTTTTATTTTACAGAGACTGCTGTGCAGCATGAAGGGTGGCAGAATCTCACCCAGGAGAGCATCTGAACCAGGACGCTTGGAAGACAAATAATGCCATTGTTGCTGAGGCTACCTGCTGAATACTTGTGCATCAAGATCAAAGTACCATGACAGCATCACCATCAAGCTGGACTTGTTCCACTGTATGAGGCGGTTACCCCATGAGTGTGTCTCAGAGCATCACCCCCTTTACAGCTCGTTTTCACCGTTCCTGTCTGCAGCCTTTTCTGTGGTGGATCAGGAAGACCTGAAGAATCTCCAGGATGCCTATGTGTTCTGTGAAATCCAGCCTGCCAACCCCACAAAGCAGCACATTCGTGAGCACTGCAGGGTCAAGATTCCACAGCCTGAGGAACTTACTTGTCGAGTTGAGGGAGTTTTGCAGCACTTTTACCTGGCAAAAGACCCAAATAGTGTTCCTCTCTTTAAGCCCTCTATGCTTAAGGTATGGGGGATTCAGCGTATTCACATCCTGCGAGGATGCCTTAGTGATCCTGAGCTGGCAGCTGCGATCATGTACAGGTACGGTGGAACACTGCAGCTGAACTATGTCCAGGGTGAGGGGATTAAGGTTCCTGTCTGGATCCCCATCAAAGGTACATCTCAGCAGGAGGGCTACCACTTCCATCAGGCTCAGTGGGTCACCTGAATGCGAGTTTCATCAAAGCTGTTTCAAGCCCAGGGGATGACAGGGGTGGCTTGCTGGAACTATCAGCGTCTGGTAGACCTGAAAGAACCAGGTGTTCGGCTTCCCGGTGTCTCTGATCCAGTTGCTGCCCAGTTCCACTAGCCTGGTGGACGCACGGGAGCAAGACAGAGTCCATGCTTCCAGGAAATTCACCTCCACAGAGCATATGTGTACGTACATAAATACGTGTGAGGAGATGGAGGTAAAGATGAAAAATCAAAAACTTAATAAAAAAGGAAAGAAAGCAGGTGAATAAAGGGAAAGAAAAAGGATAGTATTTGCCATGTTCAAAAGGGAAGGAGAAAAATGGAGGCAGAAACAAAAGGGTAACAAGGGAAATGCTTAGTAGGGAATCAAGAATTAGAATGTGAAATGCATCAGGATTCTGTTGTTAAAGTCCCTAAATTTTCAGCACAACAATTGAGATGGTTGAGAATGTCATCTTGGGTGGGGTGAGTTTTTGCAAAGATCACGGGCCACCAATGCGACACATCTTCAGTTGTGTGCCCTGGCTTCATTGGGTGTTTCACCCATTCATCACAAGACACCCTCTGCCGAGGTTGGCCCACTACAGGTTGATCAGACCTGAGTGTGTGTCGCACGGTGGCACCAACATGATTATTTGGCAGCCCATGTTGCGTCCCTCCGTTTCAGCCACAGCCATTGACTGCTCCGCTCGGCTGCAGTGGCAAGTTCTTTGATTGCCTTCCTTTGGGCCTGTCCTCTGATCCCTACCTCCTTCAAGAGCCTTGTGCAGCCTAACTCCACTGGCCGCACCTTCACGTTCCAACCCCGCCCCTCTGCCTCTGCTGCTAAGTTGGCATACCGCAGCCTCTTCCGTTCGAATGCCTCATCGATGGCCTCCTCCCATGGGACAGTCAGCTCAACGATAAAGACTCGCCGGCAGGACTTGGACCAGAGGACAAGATCTGGGCGCAGGTTGGTTACTGCAATTTCGGGTGGGAAAGTGAGCCTCTGGCTGAGGTCTACCCGCATTTCCCAATCCCGGGCTGCGTTCAGTGGGCCAGAGTCTGGGAGTGATGGCTTGGTCCGCCGTTTCTCCCCTTCCTGCATGAAGGTTGTTCTCCGTGGGAAGGTAGTCTGGGCATTTAGAGGCATGGCATTGGTGGTTACCCTCTTGTTCTCGATTACGGCAGCCAAGCATTTCAGCACTTGGTTGTGGCGCCAGGTGTATCTTCCTTGCGTTAAGCTGGTCCTGCAACCCACTAAGATGTGTTTGAGGGTTGCTGGGGCTGCACACTGGAGACAAGCTGGGTCCTCTCCATGCCAGAGATGTAGGTTGGTTGGGGAGGGCAGGACGTCATAAGTGGCCCTGACGATGAAACTTTGCCTATTCGACTCCATGCCCCACATCTCGCTCCATGTAATTTCCTTCTCTCCACGCCATCCCACTTCATCAAGCGGCCTTGCTGGGCTTGAGAGACGGCCTTGGCACACCTGGCTGCTTCCTCCTGGCGGCCCACCTCTTCCACAACCATGTACCGCCGTTCGGTTGGAGTAGCCTTTTGCCATGTGGGTGTTGTTGTTGCCAAGCCAAGGCCCCCTCTGCCATGTTGGACATGCCCCACTACATCCCGGTGCCTGAGGGCCGTCTTTGCTACCGCAACTGCTGCCGATGGCTTCCATTTCCTCGCCGTTGTTAGGGTTGGAGCAGCATCTCTGACAAATGGATCCCGGGATTCTGTGAGAGTCATCTCCAGCCTTGATTTGGCACATTTGTAATCCTCCACCAGGCTTGAGATTGGCAGGGAGAGGGTTCCGCTGCCATACAGGCCAATGCTGGTAAGGCATCTCAGCAGTCCAAGCCACTTCCTCACTTGTGCATTTACTAGCCTTTCTAGTCGATTGGCATGGGATAGAGTGACCTCATAGATGGAAATTGGCCACATGAGACGGGGCAACAGCCCAAACTGAAAGCACCACAGCTTCAGCTTCCCGGGGAGAGTAGTGTTGTTGATCTGCTTGAGGCCACTGATTTTATCCTGCCTGAGTTGTTCCACCTGCTTCAAGTCTTTGAGTTCTGCGCTATACCAGCGGCCAAGGCTTTTAACAGGCTTCTGCAGAACTGTTGGTATTGGCTCGTTGTTGACATGGAAATCAATCATATCAGATCCAGGGGCTTAAAGCACCGGCAGTTCCCTGCTTTTTTGGAGGAAATAAGAGTCAGCATATGAGGCTGTGCTCTACTTCACCGAGGTACATTGGCTCAGCAGGGTAAACGTCTTGAAGAGGTTTTTTGAGTTGAGAAAAGAAGTGAAAGCCTTCATGGAGAAGGATGTGATGGCTGTTCCTGTGCTAAGTGATCCCAAATGGCTCATGGACTTAGCTTTTCTTGTTGACCACACAGGAGCTGAATGTACTGAACAAGAATTTACAAGGCCAGAGGCAGCTTGTCAGTGCTGCCTATAACAACATCATAGCGGAGCATTCTCCACAAAACTTGTGTTATGGAAAGCCCAGCTCTCTCAGACAAACCTGTGTAATTTTCCAGCATGCAGGGGCGCTCATGGATGCGGGCACACCATTCAGTGGTGAGAAGTGTGCTGATGCCATTGTAAAGCTACAGGAAGAATTTGATCACAGGTTTGCAGACTTAAGACACACAGAGCCACTTACTGATGAGCATCTTCAAGCCATACTGAGAGTCTCAATTGCTTCCTTCCTCAAGCCAAATGTGGCTCAGCCGTGTCAGAGGAAGCGCTGCCAGGTCTCTGGCAGTAAGGAGTAGGTAAGAGAAGCCTATGTTTTGAAGAACCGTTCATGTTGTGAACGCTATGAGATTCACTTGCTATATCCCTATGTACACATTAAAATATATAATGATAAAATTATTAATAAAATATCAATAAACAGCGAGCCAGTGAGGCTGCTTCTCATGAAAAACGGCAAGCAAACAGGGGGCGGAGCTTATAGTGAAAGATATTAGCTCGTTCCGAACAGGCATGTTTGATGCGGACACGCAACACCAGGTGTTTTTGTACCGAACAGTTCTAGGGACTCCTTGAGTGCAACTAAGATCTGTAGAGGTCGCGCAACTGGCGCATCACCATTTTTAATAAACGTCATTTTGAAGTTCATTCCTTGGTTTCCTAATCTTTCTCTAAATTTGTTAAATGTTGTTTTTTTGATTGGCGTGATGAACAGGATTGAAGAAAAGGGACCAACGCTGCTGCTGCACCGCAAGTTTAGGTCCGGCATGGTCGCACAAAGAGGGTATGATTAGTTAGAGTAAGTTGTACTTCTGAGATACACGTGCTCCGCGAGTCACCATTGTCCCTCAATGGGCTGAGGGAGGAGGCTGTGTTTCATGGAGAGTTAAAGACAGCGTCCCTGGGTGGGCTTGAACCACCAACCTTTCGGTTAACAGCCGAACGCGCTAACCAATTGCGCCACAGAGACTTCTTAATGTCTAATAAAGCACTTTTTTTTTTTGCACAATTGTTTGACTGCTACTTATATTCTTTATTATATATTATATTAATATAACATTATATTTGATTTGATTTTTTTTTGGAAAAGAGAAAGCCAAGCCTCCCATTCCCATGGGCACCTACTGTTTCTGTAACATCCAAACCTATTGGTCAGGACCAGGACAGCGGGCAGCGTATGCATCTTGATAAACCCAGTTGTCTCAGCTCAGTGAAGCTGTGAGTCTTCAGTCATGTTATTTCATTGTATTTGTATCATGTATTTCAAGCAAACTTAGAGAAGCAGCCACAGCACACAAGCAACTGTTAGTTGCCCAAGAAAATGTTATTGCCATTCCATTTATTATATTCTAGTTCATAATGTATTCGGGCTGCTCCCTGAAAGTCGATGAGTTGAAACCTGTCAGCCCCCGCAGTCAGTGACAAGGATAAAACAGATTGACGCTGACTTTAGAAGAAGTCAGAGCATACTCTGTCTGCCTCAGAAGACTTAGGTCTTCTGGCGTGCAGGGGGCTCTGCTGAGGACCTGTGAGATATCTCAATATTTCATATTCCAACATGAAAGAATCCGATCACACTTGGCCTGTTTACCTTCTATAGAGATGAGGGACTCCTGGGGAACTGCATTGTCATGCAACCCCCATTCTGCCAGGTCAAGTTTGCAAGTAAAATTAAATGAATGAATATATAATAATACAATATTAATAAAATATCAATAAACAGCGAGCCAGTGAGGCTGCTTCCCATGAAAAATGGCAAGCAAGCAGGGGGCGGAGCTTATAGTGAAAAATATCAGCTCGTTCCAAAAAGGCATGTTTGGTGCGGACACGCAAGCTCGTGGAGCCTGGTTGCTGCCCAGTTCCACCAGCCTGGGGGAAGCATGGGTGTGGAGGAGGCCATTGCTCTGCACTGCATTATCCATCAGTAGGCCCTTTGCAGCAAATGCCTGAAGTTTGACAATGTGATGTCTGTCGTTGTGAAATGCATCAATCATAACAGATCCAGGGGCTTAAAGCCCTGGCAGTTCCATGATTTTTTGGAGGAAATAAGATGTAGCATAAGGGGATGTGCTCTTCTTCACCGAGGTACGTTAGCTCAGCAGGGGAAACGTCTTGAAGAGGTTTTTTGAGTTGAGAAAAGAAGTGAAAGCCTTCATGAAGAAGGATGGGATGGCTGTTCCTGTGATCCAAAATGGCTCATGGACTTAGCTTTTCTTGTTGACATCACATAGGAGCTGAATGTACTGAACAAGAATTTACAAAGCCAGGGGCAGCTTGTCAGTGCTGCCTATGACAACATCATAGCGGAGCTTTCTCCACAAAACTTGTGTTGAAAGCCCAGCTCTCTCAGACAAACCTCTGCAAAAAACACACAGAGCCACTTACTGATGAGCATCTTCAAGCCATACTGAGAGTCTCAATTGCTTCCTCCCTCAAGCCAAATGTGGCTCAGCTGTGTCAGAGGAAGCGCTGCCAGGTCTCTGGCAGTAAGGAGTAGGTAAGAGAAGCCTATGTTTTGAAGAACCATTCATGTTGTGAACTGTTATTAATAAAGATTGAGAAGATTGAATCAGTTGCACTTTTTTTGGAATACTTGAAACCCTTTTTATGTGGAATACTTGATGCGGCCCAGCCTCATCCAGACTCTACCTCCAGCGGCCCCCAGATAATTTGAGTTTGAGACCCCTGCCCTAAAGCAATATTTTCTATTTAAACAGCAGTGCATCGAGCTATAGCCATAATATGATTGATTATGGAGAACATAAAAATGAAATAGTTGCAAATATGAAAGAGTTGCAGTGGCTTCCTCAGTCATTCAAACATAGAAAGTGTATTTAAAAGCGATGCGTATTCACTTGATGGGGATTTGACAGATTATTTTTTTTATTTTGGAGGATTTAAGTTGAAAAAACTAAAAAGTTTAGGCAAATGTCCTGTGATTAAAAAGGAAGTTGCATTGGCCGGGAATCGAACCCGGGCCTCCCGCGTGGCAGGCGAGAATTCTACCACTGAACCACCAATGCTTGGGTCAAGGTCATCCCGATGTCACTTTCCGAAATTCCGTGTTGATTTGTGGGATTTGGAGTTTCCCTACATGGTTCACCTTTCACCAGTCCCTGAAGCATATCATCCAAATCGTCGTCAACACATAAAGCTGAACATGCCTCCAGAACTGTCCAGCATCAGCACTTTGGCAGTGTCAAAAGTCGAGGTGTTGCTATTTAAACTTTGGCACCAAACGCATATTATCCACAACATCGATACTGCCTGGTGCAGAGTCAACAGAAGAAGAGTGCTCTGTAACTGAGCGCCGTGGAGAAAGCTTGCACTCTCAGATGAACTGTGATTTGGACTGCTCTCACTCCAATTCCATTTTTTCAGTGCTTTGCCGAATTTTCTCCAACTCAAGTTGCCTGTCCTTCGCCACCTGCCCAGGTTTGTGCAACTCAAGCAGCGTCAGCCTGTACACTTTGAACCAAAGGCTCTCCTGCTCAAACTGCATGGCCAACAACTGTGTTGACTGCTGAAAAGTCAAAAGTTGTTGTCCGGACAGTGGCATGTGCTAATGGTTGTGACAAAAAGGTTTAGTGAGTTGAAAAGGACTCCCCGTCGGGGAATTGAACCCCGGTCTCCCGCGTGACAGGCGGGGATACTGGCCACTATACTAACGAGGAGCAGATGAGCACTTTCTAGTAGGGATGTGTGAAAACGCTATGAGATTCACTTGCTATATCCCTATGTACACATTAAAATAAATAATAATACAATTATGAATAAAACATAAATAAACAGCAAGCCAGTGAGGCTGCTTCCCATGAAAAACGGCAAGCAAGGAGGGGGCGGAGCTTACAGTGAAAGATATCAGCTGCGGACATGCAACACCAGGTGTTTTTGTACCGAACAGTTCTAGGGACTCCTTGAGTGCAACTAGGAACTGTAGAGGTCCAAAGAGAACTAAAAAAAGGTAAATGTTGTTTTTCCACGACATAGATTGGCGTGATGAACAGGATTGAAGAAAAGGGACCAACGCTGCTGCTGCTGTTGCTGAACCACAAGTTCAGGTCCGGCATGGTCACACAAAGAGGGTATGATTAGTTAGAGTAAGTTGTACTTCTGAGATACTGCTTTAAGGAGAAGTCTTGGTTAATTGCTGCTTGGTCAGAAGTGAGTTTTAGTTCTTAATACCACCTGAAACAGAAACGGACTGCTTGGTGAGAAGTGAGTTTTTGCTCTAAGATACCGCTTCTTACAGAGAGGATCTGCTTGGTCAGAAAATGAATTTTGTTCGGAGATACCGCCTCTAACAGAAAGGAACTTCTTTTTCAGAGGAAAACTGAAGTCTATGATACCGCCTGAAGGAGAAAATTCTCAGGGTCTGCTTGGATAGACTGATAGGTTCCGCTATACTGCCTCAAGAAAGTGCATTTCCAGAGGGTCTGCCTGGGTAGAACTGAACTCTGTGGATACCGTTTAGCAAGAAAAGCTTGCTAGGGTCTGAATGGGTAGAGTATAAAAATTGGGGGAAAAAACTGCGGATATCGCTGAGCAAGTTTGCTACAATCTGAACGGGTAGAGAATTAGGAAATTAACCCTCCGGACACTGCTTGGCAAACTAAGGTCTGAATGGGGAGATTACAAAATTAATAAATTAATTAAATCATTGAGAGTAGGAGCTCAGGGTAAGTGCCAGAAGCAACAGATATTAATTAGATTATACTATCATTGAACAGCACGGAAATCACATGAATGACTATGATATGACTGCAGTATCATTCATGAGTATGTTTTTTTTATTTTACAGAGACTGCTGTGCAGCATGAAGGGTGGCAGAATCTCACCCAGGAGAGCAGCTGAACCAGGACGCTTGGAAGACAAATAATGCCATTGTTGCTGAGGCTACCTGCTGAATACTTGTGCATCAAGATCAAAGTACCATGACAGCATCACCATCAAGCTGGACTTGTTCCACTGTATGAGGCGGTTACCCCATGAGTGTGTCTCAGAGCATCACCCCCTTTACAGCTCGTTTTCACCGTTCCTGTCTGCAGCCTTTTCTGTGGTGGATCAGGAAGACCTGAAGAATCTCCAGGATGCCTATGTGTTCTGTGAAATCCAGCCTGCCAACCCCACAAAGCAGCACATTCGTGAGCACTGCAGGGTCAAGATTCCACAGCCTGAGGAACTTACTTGTCGAGTTGAGGGAGTTTTGCAGCACTTTTACCTGGCAAAAGACCCAAATAGTGTTCCTCTCTTTAAGCCCTCTATGCTTAAGGTATGGGGGATTCAGCGTATTCACATCCTGCGAGGATGCCTTAGTGATCCTGAGCTGGCAGCTGCGATCATGTACAGGTACGGTGGAACACTGCAGCTGAACTATGTCCAGGGTGAGGGGATTAAGGTTCCTGTCTGGATCCCCATCAAAGGTACATCTCAGCAGGAGGGCTACCACTTCCATCAGGCTCAGTGGGTCACCTGAATGCGAGTTTCATCAAAGCTGTTTCAAGCCCAGGGGATGACAGGGGTGGCTTGCTGGAACTATCAGCGTCTGGTAGACCTGAAAGAACCAGGTGTTCGGCTTCCCGCTGTCTTTGATCCAGTTCTGATTTCAGACCTCAATGCAGTCTACAAACGAGTGTTTGGGGATGAGATGTATCCTGCCCTTCACCTTTCCAGCAGAGACACCGGAGAGAGGTTAAGTCTGGAGTATGTGGAGCCTGGTTGCTGCCCAGTTCCACTAGCCTGGGGGAAGCACGGGAGCAAGACAGAGTCCATGCTTCCATGAAATTCACCTCCACAGAGCATATGTGTACGTACATAAATACGTGTGAGGAGATGGAGGTAAAGATGAAAAATCAAAAACTTAATAAAAAAGGAAAGAAAGCAGGAGAAAAAAGGGAAAGAGAAAGGATACTGTTTGCCATGTTCAAAAGGGAAGGAGAAAAATGGAGGCAGAACCAAAAGGGTAACAAGGGAAATGCTTAGTAGGGAACTAAGAATTAGAATCACCACCCCCTTCCCACATTACAATGACAAAGCTGTCATTGAAGGTTAGAGCATTGAATGTTCTTTGTCTTTTTTTTTAAGGAAATATGCAAGCCAAATCAGGAAATCAATAGAACCGGCAAATGTTTGCAGAGACAGAATGATCTTATACAGGGGTTCCCAACCTTTTTTGCTCAGGACCCCGATTTTAGCTCTCAACATTTTTGCAACACCATCTTTTCAAAATATGGACATTTCATTACATTGCTGGAATAACAACCGACGGAGTGCCATTAATGACAGGGAGGAGAAATGGACTGGTGGCACTTGTTCAAAGAAAACTGGAAGAGGAGGGTCTGGAGGAGGCCATTGCTCTGTACTGCATTATCCATCAGTAGGCCCTTTGCAGCAAATGGCTGAGTTTGACAATGTGATGTCTGTCGTTGTGAAATGCATCAATCATAACAGATCCACGGGCTTAAAGCACCGGCAGTTCCGTGCTTTATTGGAGGAAATAAGAGTCAGCATATGAGGATGTGCTCTACTTCACCGAGGTACGTTGGCTCAGCAGGGGAAACGTCTTGAAGAGGTTTTTTGAGTGGAGAAAAGAAGTGAAAGCCTTCCTGGAGAAGGATGGGATGGCTGTTCCTGTGCTAAGTGATCCCAAATAGCTCATGGACTTAGCTTTCCTTCTTGACATCACACAGGAGCTGAATGTACTGAACAAGAATTTACAAGGCCAGGGGCAGCTTGTCAGTGCTGCCTATGACAACATCAGAGCATTCTCCACAAAACTTGTGTTATGGAAAGCCCAGCTCTCTCAGACAAACCTGTGTAATTTTCCAGCATGCAAGGCACTCATGGATGCGGGCACACCATTCAGTGGTGAGAAGTGTGCTGATGCCATTGTAAAGCTACAGGAGGAATTTGATCACAGGTTTGCAGACTTCAAGACACACAGAGCCACTTACTGATGAGCATCTTCAAGCCATACTGAGAGTTTCAATTGCTTCCTCCCTCAAGCCAAATGTGGCTCAGCTGTGTCAGAGGAAGCGCTGCCAGGTCTCTGGCAGTAAGGAGTAGGTAAGAGAAGCCTATGTTTTGAAGAACCGTTCATGTTGTGAACTGTTATTCATAAAGATTGAGAAGATTGGATCAGTTGCACTTTTTTTTTGAATACTTGAAACCCTTTTTATGTGGAATACTTGATGCGGCCCAGCCTCATCCAGACTCTACCTCCAGCGGCCCCCAGATAATTTGAGTTTGAGACCCCTGCCCTAAAGCAATATTTTCTATTTAAACAGCAGTGCATCGAGCTATAGCCATAATATGATTGATTATGGAGAACATAAAAATGAAATAGTTGCAAATATGAAAGAGTTGCAGTGGCTTCCTCAGTCATTCAAACATAGAAAGTGTATTTAAAAGCGATGCGTTTTCACTTGATGGGGATTTGACTGATTATTTTTTTTATTTTGGAGGATTTAAGTTGAAAAAACTAAGAAGTTTAGGCAAATGTCCTGTGATTAAAAAGGAAGTTGCATTGGCCGGGAATCGAACCCGGGCCTCCCGCGTGGCAGGCGAGAATTCTACCACTGAACCACCAATGCTTGGGTCAAGGTCATCCCGATGTCACTTTCCGAAATTCCGTGTTGATTTGTGGGATTTGGAGTTTCCCTACATGGTTCACCTTTCACCAGTCCCTGAAGCATATCATCCAAATCGTCGTCAACACATAACCCAAATAGTATTCCTCTCTTTAAGCCCTCTATGCTTAAGGTATGGGGGATTCAGCATATTCACATCCTGCGAGGATGCCTTAGTGCTCCTGAGCTGGCAGCTGCGATCATGTACAGGTACGGTGGAACACTGCAGCTGAACTATGTCCAGGGTGAGGGGATTAAGGTTCCTGTCTGGATCCCCATCAAAGGTACATCTCAGCAGGAGGGCTACCACTTCCATCAGGCTCAGTGGGTCACCTGAATGCGAGTTTCATCAAAGCTGTTTCAAGCCCAGGGGATGACAGGGGTGGCTTGCTGGAACTATCAGCGTCTGGTAGACCTGAAAGAACCAGGTGTTCGGCTTCCCGGTGTCTCTGATCCAGTTGCTGCCCAGTTCCACTAGCCTGGGGGACGCACGGGAGCAAGACAGAGTCCATGCTTCCAGGAAATTCACCTCCACAGAGCATATGTGTACGTACATAAATACGTGTGAGGAGATGGAGGTAAAGATGAAAAATCAAAAACTTAATAAAAAAGGAAAGAAAGCAGGTGAATAAAGGGAAAGAAAAAGGATAGTATTTGCCATGTTCAAAAGGGAAGGAGAAAAATGGAGGCAGAAACAAAAGGGTAACAAGGGAAATGCTTAGTAGGGAATCAAGAATTAGAATGTGAAATGCATCAGGATTCTGTTGTTAAAGTCCCTAAATTTTCAGCACAACAATTGAGATGGTTGAGAATGTCATCTTGGGTGGGGTGAGTTTTTGCAAAGATCACGGGCCACCAATGCGACACATCTTCAGTTGTGTGCCCTGGCTTCATTGGGTGTTTCGGCCATTCATCACAAGACACCCTCTGCCGAGGTTGGCCCACTACAGGTTGATCAGACCTGAGTGTGTGTCGCACGGTGGCACCAACATGATTATTTGGCAGCCCATGTTGCGTCCCTCCGTTTCAGCCACAGCCAGTGACTGCTCCGCTCGGCTGCAGTGGCAAGTTCTTTGATTGCCTTCCTTTGGGCCTGTCCTCTGATCCCTACCTCCTTCAAGAGCCTTGTGCAGCCTAACTCCACTGGCCGCACCTTCACGTTCCAACCCCGCCCCTCTGCCTCTGCTGCTAAGTTGGCATACCGCAGCCTCTTCCGTTCGAATGCCTCATCGATGGCCTCCTCCCATGGGACAGTCAGCTCAACGATAAAGACTCGCCGGCAGGACTTGGACCAGAGGACAAGATCTGGGCGCAGGTTGGTAACTGCAATTTCGGGTGGGAAAGTGAGCCTCTGGCTGAGGTCTACCCGCATTTCCCAATCCCGGGCTGCGTTCAGTGGGCCAGAGTCTGGGAGTGATGGCTTGGTCCGCCGTTTCTCCCCTTCCTGCATGAAGGTTGTTCTCCGTGGGAAGGTAGTCTGGGCATTTAGAGGCATGGCATTGGTGGTTACCCTCTTGTTCTCGATTACGGCAGCCAAGCATTTCAGCACTTGGTTGTGGCGCCAGGTGTATCTTCCTTGCGTTAAGCTGGTCCTGCAACCCACTAAGATGTGTTTGAGGGTTGCTGGGGCTGCACACTGGAGACAAGCTGGGTCCTCTCCATGCCAGAGATGTAGGTTGGTTGGGGAGGGCAGGACGTCATAAGTGGCTCTGACGATGAAACTTTGCCTATTCGACTCCATGCCCCACATCTCGCTCCATGTAATTTCCTTCTCTCCACGCCATCCCACTTCATCAAGCGGCCTTGCTGGGCTTGAGAGACGGCCTTGGCACACCTGGCTGCTTCCTCCTGGCGGCCCACCTCTTCCACAACCATGTACCGCCGTTCGGTTGGAGTAGCCTTTTGCCATGTGGGTGTTGTTGTTGCCAAGCCAAGGCCCCCTCTGCCATGTTGGACATGCCCCACTACATCCCGGTGCCTGAGGGCCGTCTTTGCTACCGCAACTGCTGCCGATGGCTTCCATTTCCTCCCCGTTGTTAGGGTTGGAGCAGCATCTCTGACAAATGGATCCCGGGATTCTGTGAGAGTCATCTCCAGCCTTGATTTGGCACATTTGTAATCCTCCACCAGGCTTGAGATTGGCAGGGAGAGGGTTCCGCTGCCATACAGGCCAATGCTGGTAAGGCATCTCAGCAGTCCAAGCCACTTCCTCACTTGTGCATTTACTAGCCTTTCTAGTCGATTGGCATGGGATAGAGTGACCTCATAGATGGAAATTGGCCACATGAGACGGGGCAACAGCCCAAACTGAAAGCACCACAGCTTCAGCTTCCCGGGGAGAGTAGTGTTGTTGATCTGCTTGAGGCCACTGATTGTATCCTGCCTGAGTTGTTCCACCTGCTTCAAGTCTTTGAGTTCTGCGCTATACCAGCGGCCAAGGCTTTTAACAGGCTTCTGCAGAACTGTTGGTATTGGCTCGTTGTTGACATGGAAATCAATCATATCAGATCCAGGGGCTTAAAGCACCGGCAGTTCCCTGCTTTTTTGGAGGAAATAAGAGTCAGCATATGAGGCTGTGCTCTACTTCACCGAGGTACATTGGCTCAGCAGGGTAAACGTCTTGAAGAGGTTTTTTGAGTTGAGAAAAGAAGTGAAAGCCTTCATGGAGAAGGATGTGATGGCTGTTCCTGTGCTAAGTGATCCCAAATGGCTCATGGACTTAGCTTTTCTTGTTGACCACACAGGAGCTGAATGTACTGAACAAGAATTTACAAGGCCAGAGGCAGCTTGTCAGTGCTGCCTATAACAACATCATAGCGGAGCATTCTCCACAAAACTTGTGTTATGGAAAGCCCAGCTCTCTCAGACAAACCTGTGTAATTTTCCAGCATGCAGGGGCGCTCATGGATGCGGGCACACCATTCAGTGGTGAGAAGTGTGCTGATGCCATTGTAAAGCTACAGGAAGAATTTGATCACAGGTTTGCAGACTTAAGACACACAGAGCCACTTACTGATGAGCATCTTCAAGCCATACTGAGAGTCTCAATTGCTTCCTTCCTCAAGCCAAATGTGGCTCAGCCGTGTCAGAGGAAGCGCTGCCAGGTCTCTGGCAGTAAGGAGTAGGTAAGAGAAGCCTATGTTTTGAAGAACCGTTCATGTTGTGAACGCTATGAGATTCACTTGCTATATCCCTATGTACACATTAAAATATATAATGATAAAATTATTAATAAAATATCAATAAACAGCGAGCCAGTGAGGCTGCTTCTCATGAAAAACGGCAAGCAAACAGGGGGCGGAGCTTATAGTGAAAGATATTAGCTCGTTCCGAACAGGCATGTTTGATGCGGACACGCAACACCAGGTGTTTTTGTACCGAACAGTTCTAGGGACTCCTTGAGTGCAACTAAGATCTGTAGAGGTCGCGCAACTGGCGCATCACCATTTTTAATAAACGTCATTTTGAAGTTCATTCTTTGGTTTCCTAATCTTTCTCTAAATTTGTTAAATGTTGTTTTTTTGATTGGCGTGATGAACAGGATTGAAGAAAAGGGACCAACGCTGCTGCTGCACCGCAAGTTTAGGTCCGGCATGGTCGCACAAAGAGGGTATGATTAGTTAGAGTAAGTTGTACTTCTGAGATACACGTGCTCCGCGAGTCACCATTGTCCCTCAATGGGCTGAGGGAGGAGGCTGTGTTTCATGGAGAGTTAAAGACAGCGTCCCTGGGTGGGCTTGAACCACCAACCTTTCGGTTAACAGCCGAACGCGCTAACCAATTGCGCCACAGAGACTTCTTAATGTCTAATAAAGCACTTTTTTTTTTTGCACAATTGTTTGACTGCTACTTATATTCTTTATTATATATTATATTAATATAACATTATATTTGATTTGATTTTTTTTTGGAAAAGAGAAAGCCAAGCCTCCCATTCCCATGGGCACCTACTGTTTCTGTAACATCCAAACCTATTGGTCAGGACCAGGACAGCGGGCAGCGTATGCATCTTGATAAACCCAGTTGTCTCAGCTCAGTGAAGCTGTGAGTCTTCAGTCATGTTATTTCATTGTATTTGTATCATGTATTTCAAGCAAACTTAGAGAAGCAGCCACAGCACACAAGCAACTGTTAGTTGCCCAAGAAAATGTTATTGCCATTCCATTTATTATATTCTAGTTCATAATGTATTCGGGCTGCTCCCTGAAAGTCGATGAGTTGAAACCTGTCAGCCCCCGCAGTCAGTGACAAGGATAAAACAGATTGACGCTGACTTTAGAAGAAGTCAGAGCATACTCTGTCTGCCTCAGAAGACTTAGGTCTTCTGGCGTGCAGGGGGCTCTGCTGAGGACCTGTGAGATATCTCAATATTTCATATTCCAACATGAAAGAATCCGATCACACTTGGCCTGTTTACCTTCTATAGAGATGAGGGACTCCTGGGGAACTGCATTGTCATGCAACCCCCATTCTGCCAGGTCAAGTTTGCAAGTAAAATTAAATGAATGAATATATAATAATACAATATTAATAAAATATCAATAAACAGCGAGCCAGTGAGGCTGCTTCCCATGAAAAATGGCAAGCAAGCAGGGGGCGGAGCTTATAGTGAAAAATATCAGCTCGTTCCAAAAAGGCATGTTTGGTGCGGACACGCAAGCTCGTGGAGCCTGGTTGCTGCCCAGTTCCACCAGCCTGGGGGAAGCATGGGTGTGGAGGAGGCCATTGCTCTGCACTGCATTATCCATCAGTAGGCCCTTTGCAGCAAATGCCTGAAGTTTGACAATGTGATGTCTGTCGTTGTGAAATGCATCAATCATAACAGATCCAGGGGCTTAAAGCCCTGGCAGTTCCATGATTTTTTGGAGGAAATAAGATGTAGCATAAGGGGATGTGCTCTTCTTCACCGAGGTACGTTAGCTCAGCAGGGGAAACGTCTTGAAGAGGTTTTTTGAGTTGAGAAAAGAAGTGAAAGCCTTCATGAAGAAGGATGGGATGGCTGTTCCTGTGATCCAAAATGGCTCATGGACTTAGCTTTTCTTGTTGACATCACATAGGAGCTGAATGTACTGAACAAGAATTTACAAAGCCAGGGGCAGCTTGTCAGTGCTGCCTATGACAACATCATAGCGGAGCTTTCTCCACAAAACTTGTGTTGAAAGCCCAGCTCTCTCAGACAAACCTCTGCAAAAAACACACAGAGCCACTTACTGATGAGCATCTTCAAGCCATACTGAGAGTCTCAATTGCTTCCTCCCTCAAGCCAAATGTGGCTCAGCTGTGTCAGAGGAAGCGCTGCCAGGTCTCTGGCAGTAAGGAGTAGGTAAGAGAAGCCTATGTTTTGAAGAACCATTCATGTTGTGAACTGTTATTAATAAAGATTGAGAAGATTGAATCAGTTGCACTTTTTTTGGAATACTTGAAACCCTTTTTATGTGGAATACTTGATGCGGCCCAGCCTCATCCAGACTCTACCTCCAGCGGCCCCCAGATAATTTGAGTTTGAGACCCCTGCCCTAAAGCAATATTTTCTATTTAAACAGCAGTGCATCGAGCTATAGCCATAATATGATTGATTATGGAGAACATAAAAATGAAATAGTTGCAAATATGAAAGAGTTGCAGTGGCTTCCTCAGTCATTCAAACATAGAAAGTGTATTTAAAAGCGATGCGTATTCACTTGATGGGGATTTGACAGATTATTTTTTTTATTTTGGAGGATTTAAGTTGAAAAAACTAAAAAGTTTAGGCAAATGTCCTGTGATTAAAAAGGAAGTTGCATTGGCCGGGAATCGAACCCGGGCCTCCCGCGTGGCAGGCGAGAATTCTACCACTGAACCACCAATGCTTGGGTCAAGGTCATCCCGATGTCACTTTCCGAAATTCCGTGTTGATTTGTGGGATTTGGAGTTTCCCTACATGGTTCACCTTTCACCAGTCCCTGAAGCATATCATCCAAATCGTCGTCAACACATAAAGCTGAACATGCCTCCAGAACTGTCCAGCATCAGCACTTTGGCAGTGTCAAAAGTCGAGGTGTTGCTATTTAAACTTTGGCACCAAACGCATATTATCCACAACATCGATACTGCCTGGTGCAGAGTCAACAGAAGAAGAGTGCTCTGTAACTGAGCGCCGTGGAGAAAGCTTGCACTCTCAGATGAACTGTGATTTGGACTGCTCTCACTCCAATTCCATTTTTTCAGTGCTTTGCCGAATTTTCTCCAACTCAAGTTGCCTGTCCTTCGCCACCTGCCCAGGTTTGTGCAACTCAAGCAGCGTCAGCCTGTACACTTTGAACCAAAGGCTCTCCTGCTCAAACTGCATGGCCAACAACTGTGTTGACTGCTGAAAAGTCAAAAGTTGTTGTCCGGACAGTGGCATGTGCTAATGGTTGTGACAAAAAGGTTTAGTGAGTTGAAAAGGACTCCCCGTCGGGGAATTGAACCCCGGTCTCCCGCGTGACAGGCGGGGATACTGGCCACTATACTAACGAGGAGCAGATGAGCACTTTCTAGTAGGGATGTGTGAAAACGCTATGAGATTCACTTGCTATATCCCTATGTACACATTAAAATAAATAATAATACAATTATGAATAAAACATCAATAAACAGCAAGCCAGTGAGGCTGCTTCCCATGAAAAACGGCAAGCAAGGAGGGGGCGGAGCTTACAGTGAAAGATATCAGCTGCGGACATGCAACACCAGGTGTTTTTGTACCGAACAGTTCTAGGGACTCCTTGAGTGCAACTAGGAACTGTAGAGGTCCAAAGAGAACTAAAAAAAGGTAAATGTTGTTTTTCCACGACATAGATTGGCGTGATGAACAGGATTGAAGAAAAGGGACCAACGCTGCTGCTGCTGTTGCTGAACCACAAGTTCAGGTCCGGCATGGTCACACAAAGAGGGTATGATTAGTTAGAGTAAGTTGTACTTCTGAGATACTGCTTTAAGGAGAAGTCTTGGTTAATTGCTGCTTGGTCAGAAGTGAGTTTTAGTTCTTAATACCACCTGAAACAGAAACGGACTGCTTGGTGAGAAGTGAGTTTTTGCTCTAAGATACCGCTTCTTACAGAGAGGATCTGCTTGGTCAGAAAATGAATTTTGTTCGGAGATACCGCCTCTAACAGAAAGGAACTTCTTTTTCAGAGGAAAACTGAAGTCTATGATACCGCCTGAAGGAGAAAATTCTCAGGGTCTGCTTGGATAGACTGATAGGTTCCGCTATACTGCCTCAAGAAAGTGCATTTCCAGAGGGTCTGCCTGGGTAGAACTGAACTCTGTGGATACCGTTTAGCAAGAAAAGCTTGCTATGGTCTGAATGGGTAGAGTATAAAAATTGGGGGAAAATACTGCGGATATCGCTGAGCAAGTTTGCTACAATCTGAACGGGTAGAGAATTAGGAAATTAACCCTCCGGACACTGCTTGGCAAACTAAGGTCTGAATGGGGAGAGTACAAAATTAATAAATTAATGAAATCATTGAGAGTAGGAGCTCAGGGTAAGTGCCAGAAGCAACAGATATTAATTAGATTATACTATCATTGAACAGCACGGAAATCACATGAATGACTATGATATGACTGCAGTATCATTCATGAGTATGTTTTTTTTATTTTACAGAGACTGCTGTGCAGCATGAAGGGTGGCAGAATCTCACCCAGGAGAGCATCTGAACCAGGACGCTTGGAAGACAAATAATGCCATTGTTGCTGAGGCTACCTGCTGAATACTTGTGCATCAAGATCAAAGTACCATGACAGCATCACCATCAAGCTGGACTTGTTCCACTGTATGAGGCGGTTACCCCATGAGTGTGTCTCAGAGCATCACCCCCTTTACAGCTCGTTTTCACCGTTCCTGTCTGCAGCCTTTTCTGTGGTGGATCAGGAAGACCTGAAGAATCTCCAGGATGCCTATGTGTTCTGTGAAATCCAGCCTGCCAACCCCACAAAGCAGCACATTCGTGAGCACTGCAGGGTCAAGATTCCACAGCCTGAGGAACTTACTTGTCGAGTTGAGGGAGTTTTGCAGCACTTTTACCTGGCAAAAGACCCAAATAGTGTTCCTCTCTTTAAGCCCTCTATGCTTAAGGTATGGGGGATTCAGCGTATTCACATCCTGCGAGGATGCCTTAGTGATCCTGAGCTGGCAGCTGCGATCATGTACAGGTACGGTGGAACACTGCAGCTGAACTATGTCCAGGGTGAGGGGATTAAGGTTCCTGTCTGGATCCCCATCAAAGGTACATCTCAGCAGGAGGGCTACCACTTCCATCAGGCTCAGTGGGTCACCTGAATGCGAGTTTCATCAAAGCTGTTTCAAGCCCAGGGGATGACAGGGGTGGCTTGCTGGAACTATCAGCGTCTGGTAGACCTGAAAGAACCAGGTGTTCGGCTTCCCGGTGTCTCTGATCCAGTTGCTGCCCAGTTCCACTAGCCTGGGGGACGCACGGGAGCAAGACAGAGTCCATGCTTCCAGGAAATTCACCTCCACAGAGCATATGTGTACGTACATAAATACGTGTGAGGAGATGGAGGTAAAGATGAAAAATCAAAAACTTAATAAAAAAGGAAAGAAAGCAGGTGAATAAAGGGAAAGAAAAAGGATAGTATTTGCCATGTTCAAAAGGGAAGGAGAAAAATGGAGGCAGAAACAAAAGGGTAACAAGGGAAATGCTTAGTAGGGAATCAAGAATTAGAATGTGAAATGCATCAGGATTCTGTTGTTAAAGTCCCTAAATTTTCAGCACAACAATTGAGATGGTTGAGAATGTCATCTTGGGTGGGGTGAGTTTTTGCAAAGATCACGGGCCACCAATGCGACACATCTTCAGTTGTGTGCCCTGGCTTCATTGGGTGTTTCGGCCATTCATCACAAGACACCCTCTGCCGAGGTTGGCCCACTACAGGTTGATCAGACCTGAGTGTGTGTCGCACGGTGGCACCAACATGATTATTTGGCAGCCCATGTTGCGTCCCTCCGTTTCAGCCACAGCCATTGACTGCTCCGCTCGGCTGCAGTGGCAAGTTCTTTGATTGCCTTCCTTTGGGCCTGTCCTCTGATCCCTACCTCCTTCAAGAGCCTTGTGCAGCCTAACTCCACTGGCCGCACCTTCACGTTCCAACCCCGCCCCTCTGCCTCTGCTGCTAAGTTGGCATACCGCAGCCTCTTCCGTTCGAATGCCTCATCGATGGCCTCCTCCCATGGGACAGTCAGCTCAACGATAAAGACTCGCCGGCAGGACTTGGACCAGAGGACAAGATCTGGGCGCAGGTTGGTTACTGCAATTTCGGGTGGGAAAGTGAGCCTCTGGCTGAGGTCTACCCGCATTTCCCAATCCCGGGCTGCGTTCAGTGGGCCAGAGTCTGGGAGTGATGGCTTGGTCCGCCGTTTCTCCCCTTCCTGCATGAAGGTTGTTCTCCGTGGGAAGGTAGTCTGGGCATTTAGAGGCATGGCATTGGTGGTTACCCTCTTGTTCTCGATTACGGCAGCCAAGCATTTCAGCACTTGGTTGTGGCGCCAGGTGTATCTTCCTTGCGTTAAGCTGGTCCTGCAACCCACTAAGATGTGTTTGAGGGTTGCTGGGGCTGCACACTGGAGACAAGCTGGGTCCTCTCCATGCCAGAGATGTAGGTTGGTTGGGGAGGGCAGGACGTCATAAGTGGCCCTGACGATGAAACTTTGCCTATTCGACTCCATGCCCCACATCTCGCTCCATGTAATTTCCTTCTCTCCACGCCATCCCACTTCATCAAGCGGCCTTGCTGGGCTTGAGAGACGGCCTTGGCACACCTGGCTGCTTCCTCCTGGCGGCCCACCTCTTCCACAACCATGTACCGCCGTTCGGTTGGAGTAGCCTTTTGCCATGTGGGTGTTGTTGTTGCCAAGCCAAGGCCCCCTCTGCCATGTTGGACATGCCCCACTACATCCCGGTGCCTGAGGGCCGTCTTTGCTACCGCAACTGCTGCCGATGGCTTCCATTTCCTCGCCGTTGTTAGGGTTGGAGCAGCATCTCTGACAAATGGATCCCTGGATTCTGTGAGAGTCATCTCCAGCCTTGATTTGGCACATTTGTAATCCTCCACCAGGCTTGAGATTGGCAGGGAGAGGGTTCCGCTGCCATACAGGCCAATGCTGGTAAGGCATCTCAGCAGTCCAAGCCACTTCCTCACTTGTGCATTTACTAGCCTTTCTAGTCGATTGGCATGGGATAGAGTGACCTCATAGATGGAAATTGGCCACATGAGACGGGGCAACAGCCCAAACTGAAAGCACCACAGCTTCAGCTTCCCGGGGAGAGTAGTGTTGTTGATCTGCTTGAGGCCACTGATTGTATCCTGCCTGAGTTGTTCCACCTGCTTCAAGTCTTTGAGTTCTGCGCTATACCAGCGGCCAAGGCTTTTAACAGGCTTCTGCAGAACTGTTGGTATTGGCTCGTTGTTGACATGGAAATCAATCATATCAGATCCAGGGGCTTAAAGCACCGGCAGTTCCCTGCTTTTTTGGAGGAAATAAGAGTCAGCATATGAGGCTGTGCTCTACTTCACCGAGGTACATTGGCTCAGCAGGGTAAACGTCTTGAAGAGGTTTTTTGAGTTGAGAAAAGAAGTGAAAGCCTTCATGGAGAAGGATGTGATGGCTGTTCCTGTGCTAAGTGATCCCAAATGGCTCATGGACTTAGCTTTTCTTGTTGACCACACAGGAGCTGAATGTACTGAACAAGAATTTACAAGGCCAGAGGCAGCTTGTCAGTGCTGCCTATAACAACATCATAGCGGAGCATTCTCCACAAAACTTGTGTTATGGAAAGCCCAGCTCTCTCAGACAAACCTGTGTAATTTCCCAGCATGCAGGGGCGCTCATGGATGCGGGCACACCATTCAGTGGTGAGAAGTGTGCTGATGCCATTGTAAAGCTACAGGAAGAATTTGATCACAGGTTTGCAGACTTAAGACACACAGAGCCACTTACTGATGAGCATCTTCAAGCCATACTGAGAGTCTCAATTGCTTCCTTCCTCAAGCCAAATGTGGCTCAGCCGTGTCAGAGGAAGCGCTGCCAGGTCTCTGGCAGTAAGGAGTAGGTAAGAGAAGCCTATGTTTTGAAGAACCGTTCATGTTGTGAACGCTATGAGATTCACTTGCTATATCCCTATGTACACATTAAAATATATAATGATAAAATTATTAATAAAATATCAATAAACAGCGAGCCAGTGAGGCTGCTTCTCATGAAAAACGGCAAGCAAACAGGGGGCGGAGCTTATAGTGAAAGATATTAGCTCGTTCCGAACAGGCATGTTTGATGCGGACACGCAACACCAGGTGTTTTTGTACCGAACAGTTCTAGGGACTCCTTGAGTGCAACTAAGATCTGTAGAGGTCGCGCAACTGGCGCATCACCATTTTTAATAAACGTCATTTTGAAGTTCATTCCTTGGTTTCCTAATCTTTCTCTAAATTTTTTAAATGTTGTTTTTTTGATTGGCGTGATGAACAGGATTGAAGAAAAGGGACCAACGCTGCACCGCAAGTTTAGGTCCGGCATGGTCGCACAAAGAGGGTATGATTAGTTAGAGTAAGTTGTACTTCTGAGATACACGTGCTCCGCGAGTCACCATTGTCCCTCAATGGGCTGAGGGAGGAGGCTGTGTTTCATGGAGAGTTAAAGACAGCGTCCCTGGGTGGGCTTGAACCACCAACCTTTCGGTTAACAGCCGAACGCGCTAACCAATTGCGCCACAGAGACTTCTTAATGTCTAATAAAGCACTTTTTTTTTTTGCACAATTGTTTGACTGCTACTTATATTCTTTATTATATATTATATTAATATAACATTATATTTGATTTGATTTTTTTTTGGAAAAGAGAAAGCCAAGCCTCCCATTCCCATGGGCACCTACTGTTTCTGTAACATCCAAACCTATTGGTCAGGACCAGGACAGCGGGCAGCGTATGCATCTTGATAAACCCAGTTGTCTCAGCTCAGTGAAGCTGTGAGTCTTCAGTCATGTTATTTCATTGTATTTGTATCATGTATTTCAAGCAAACTTAGAGAAGCAGCCACAGCACACAAGCAACTGTTAGTTGCCCAAGAAAATGTTATTGCCATTCCATTTATTATATTCTAGTTCATAATGTATTCGGGCTGCTCCCTGAAAGTCGATGAGTTGAAACCTGTCAGCCCCCGCAGTCAGTGACAAGGATAAAACAGATTGACGCTGACTTTAGAAGAAGTCAGAGCATACTCTGTCTGCCTCAGAAGACTTAGGTCTTCTGGCGTGCAGGGGGCTCTGCTGAGGACCTGTGAGATATCTCAATATTTCATATTCCAACATGAAAGAATCCGATCACACTTGGCCTGTTTACCTTCTATAGAGATGAGGGACTCCTGGGGAACTGCATTGTCATGCAACCCCCATTCTGCCAGGTCAAGTTTGCAAGTAAAATTAAATGAATGAATATATAATAATACAATATTAATAAAATATCAATAAACAGCGAGCCAGTGAGGCTGCTTCCCATGAAAAATGGCAAGCAAGCAGGGGGCGGAGCTTATAGTGAAAAATATCAGCTCGTTCCAAAAAGGCATGTTTGGTGCGGACACGCAAGCTCGTGGAGCCTGGTTGCTGCCCAGTTCCACCAGCCTGGGGGAAGCATGGGTGTGGAGGAGGCCATTGCTCTGCACTGCATTATCCATCAGTAGGCCCTTTGCAGCAAATGCCTGAAGTTTGACAATGTGATGTCTGTCGTTGTGAAATGCATCAATCATAACAGATCCAGGGGCTTAAAGCCCTGGCAGTTCCATGATTTTTTGGAGGAAATAAGATGTAGCATAAGGGGATGTGCTCTTCTTCACCGAGGTACGTTAGCTCAGCAGGGGAAACGTCTTGAAGAGGTTTTTTGAGTTGAGAAAAGAAGTGAAAGCCTTCATGAAGAAGGATGGGATGGCTGTTCCTGTGATCCAAAATGGCTCATGGACTTAGCTTTTCTTGTTGACATCACATAGGAGCTGAATGTACTGAACAAGAATTTACAAAGCCAGGGGCAGCTTGTCAGTGCTGCCTATGACAACATCATAGCGGAGCTTTCTCCACAAAACTTGTGTTGAAAGCCCAGCTCTCTCAGACAAACCTCTGCAAAAAACACACAGAGCCACTTACTGATGAGCATCTTCAAGCCATACTGAGAGTCTCAATTGCTTCCTCCCTCAAGCCAAATGTGGCTCAGCTGTGTCAGAGGAAGCGCTGCCAGGTCTCTGGCAGTAAGGAGTAGGTAAGAGAAGCCTATGTTTTGAAGAACCATTCATGTTGTGAACTGTTATTAATAAAGATTGAGAAGATTGAATCAGTTGCACTTTTTTTGGAATACTTGAAACCCTTTTTATGTGGAATACTTGATGCGGCCCAGCCTCATCCAGACTCTACCTCCAGCGGCCCCCAGATAATTTGAGTTTGAGACCCCTGCCCTAAAGCAATATTTTCTATTTAAACAGCAGTGCATCGAGCTATAGCCATAATATGATTGATTATGGAGAACATAAAAATGAAATAGTTGCAAATATGAAAGAGTTGCAGTGGCTTCCTCAGTCATTCAAACATAGAAAGTGTATTTAAAAGCGATGCGTATTCACTTGATGGGGATTTGACAGATTATTTTTTTTATTTTGGAGGATTTAAGTTGAAAAAACTAAAAAGTTTAGGCAAATGTCCTGTGATTAAAAAGGAAGTTGCATTGGCCGGGAATCAAACCCGGGCCTCCCGCGTGGCAGGCGAGAATTCTACCACTGAACCACCAATGCTTGGGTCAAGGTCATCCCGATGTCACTTTCCGAAATTCCGTGTTGATTTGTGGGATTTGGAGTTTCCCTACATGGTTCACCTTTCACCAGTCCCTGAAGCATATCATCCAAATCGTCGTCAACACATAAAGCTGAACATGCCTCCAGAACTGTCCAGCATCAGCACTTTGGCAGTGTCAAAAGTCGAGGTGTTGCTATTTAAACTTTGGCACCAAACGCATATTATCCACAACATCGATACTGCCTGGTGCAGAGTCAACAGAAGAAGAGTGCTCTGTAACTGAGCGCCGTGGAGAAAGCTTGCACTCTCAGATGAACTGTGATTTGGACTGCTCTCACTCCAATTCCATTTTTTCAGTGCTTTGCCGAATTTTCTCCAACTCAAGTTGCCTGTCCTTCGCCACCTGCCCAGGTTTGTGCAACTCAAGCAGCGTCAGCCTGTACACTTTGAACCAAAGGCTCTCCTGCTCAAACTGCATGGCCAACAACTGTGTTGACTGCTGAAAAGTCAAAAGTTGTTGTCCGGACAGTGGCATGTGCTAATGGTTGTGACAAAAAGGTTTAGTGAGTTGAAAAGGACTCCCCGTCGGGGAATTGAACCCCGGTCTCCCGCGTGACAGGCGGGGATACTGGCCACTATACTAACGAGGAGCAGATGAGCACTTTCTAGTAGGGATGTGTGAAAACGCTATGAGATTCACTTGCTATATCCCTATGTACACATTAAAATAAATAATAATACAATTATGAATAAAACATCAATAAACAGCAAGCCAGTGAGGCTGCTTCCCATGAAAAACGGCAAGCAAGGAGGGGGCGGAGCTTACAGTGAAAGATATCAGCTGCGGACATGCAACACCAGGTGTTTTTGTACCGAACAGTTCTAGGGACTCCTTGAGTGCAACTAGGAACTGTAGAGGTCCAAAGAGAACTAAAAAAAGGTAAATGTTGTTTTTCCACGACATAGATTGGCGTGATGAACAGGATTGAAGAAAAGGGACCAACGCTGCTGCTGCTGTTGCTGAACCACAAGTTCAGGTCCGGCATGGTCACACAAAGAGGGTATGATTAGTTAGAGTAAGTTGTACTTCTGAGATACTGCTTTAAGGAGAAGTCTTGGTTAATTGCTGCTTGGTCAGAAGTGAGTTTTAGTTCTTAATACCACCTGAAACAGAAACGGACTGCTTGGTGAGAAGTGAGTTTTCGCTCTAAGATACCGCTTCTTACAGAGAGGATCTGCTTGGTCAGAAAATGAATTTTGTTCGGAGATACCGCCTCTAACAGAAAGGAACTTCTTTTTCAGAGGAAAACTGAAGTCTATGATACCGCCTGAAGGAGAAAATTCTCAGGGTCTGCTTGGATAGACTGATAGGTTCCGCTATACTGCCTCAAGAAAGTGCATTTCCAGAGGGTCTGCCTGGGTAGAACTGAACTCTGTGGATACCGTTTAGCAAGAAAAGCTTGCTATGGTCTGAATGGGTAGAGTATAAAAATTGGGGGAAAATACTGCGGATATCGCTGAGCAAGTTTGCTACAATCTGAACGGGTAGAGAATTAGGAAATTAACCCTCCGGACACTGCTTGGCAAACTAAGGTCTGAATGGGGAGAGTACAAAATTAATAAATTAATGAAATCATTGAGAGTAGGAGCTCAGGGTAAGTGCCAGAAGCAACAGATATTAATTAGATTATACTATCATTGAACAGCACGGAAATCACATGAATGACTATGATATGACTGCAGTATCATTCATGAGTATGTTTTTTTTATTTTACAGAGACTGCTGTGCAGCATGAAGGGTGGCAGAATCTCACCCAGGAGAGCATCTGAACCAGGACGCTTGGAAGACAAATAATGCCATTGTTGCTGAGGCTACCTGCTGAATACTTGTGCATCAAGATCAAAGTACCATGACAGCATCACCATCAAGCTGGACTTGTTCCACTGTATGAGGCGGTTACCCCATGAGTGTGTCTCAGAGCATCACCCCCTTTACAGCTCGTTTTCACCGTTCCTGTCTGCAGCCTTTTCTGTGGTGGATCAGGAAGACCTGAAGAATCTCCAGGATGCCTATGTGTTCTGTGAAATCCAGCCTGCCAACCCCACAAAGCAGCACATTCGTGAGCACTGCAGGGTCAAGATTCCACAGCCTGAGGAACTTACTTGTCGAGTTGAGGGAGTTTTGCAGCACTTTTACCTGGCAAAAGACCCAAATAGTGTTCCTCTCTTTAAGCCCTCTATGCTTAAGGTATGGGGGATTCAGCGTATTCACATCCTGCGAGGATGCCTTAGTGATCCTGAGCTGGCAGCTGCGATCATGTACAGGTACGGTGGAACACTGCAGCTGAACTATGTCCAGGGTGAGGGGATTAAGGTTCCTGTCTGGATCCCCATCAAAGGTACATCTCAGCAGGAGGGCTACCACTTCCATCAGGCTCAGTGGGTCACCTGAATGCGAGTTTCATCAAAGCTGTTTCAAGCCCAGGGGATGACAGGGGTGGCTTGCTGGAACTATCAGCGTCTGGTAGACCTGAAAGAACCAGGTGTTCGGCTTCCCGGTGTCTCTGATCCAGTTGCTGCCCAGTTCCACTAGCCTGGGGGACGCACGGGAGCAAGACAGAGTCCATGCTTCCAGGAAATTCACCTCCACAGAGCATATGTGTACGTACATAAATACGTGTGAGGAGATGGAGGTAAAGATGAAAAATCAAAAACTTAATAAAAAAGGAAAGAAAGCAGGTGAATAAAGGGAAAGAAAAAGGATAGTATTTGCCATGTTCAAAAGGGAAGGAGAAAAATGGAGGCAGAAACAAAAGGGTAACAAGGGAAATGCTTAGTAGGGAATCAAGAATTAGAATGTGAAATGCATCAGGATTCTGTTGTTAAAGTCCCTAAATTTTCAGCACAACAATTGAGATGGTTGAGAATGTCATCTTGGGTGGGGTGAGTTTTTGCAAAGATCACGGGCCACCAATGCGACACATCTTCAGTTGTGTGCCCTGGCTTCATTGGGTGTTTCACCCATTCATCACAAGACACCCTCTGCCGAGGTTGGCCCACTACAGGTTGATCAGACCTGAGTGTGTGTCGCACGGTGGCACCAACATGATTATTTGGCAGCCCATGTTGCGTCCCTCCGTTTCAGCCACAGCCATTGACTGCTCCGCTCGGCTGCAGTGGCAAGTTCTTTGATTGCCTTCCTTTGGGCCTGTCCTCTGATCCCTACCTCCTTCAAGAGCCTTGTGCAGCCTAACTCCACTGGCCGCACCTTCACGTTCCAACCCCGCCCCTCTGCCTCTGCTGCTAAGTTGGCATACCGCAGCCTCTTCCGTTCGAATGCCTCATCGATGGCCTCCTCCCATGGGACAGTCAGCTCAACGATAAAGACTCGCCGGCAGGACTTGGACCAGAGGACAAGATCTGGGCGCAGGTTGGTTACTGCAATTTCGGGTGGGAAAGTGAGCCTCTGGCTGAGGTCTACCCGCATTTCCCAATCCCGGGCTGCGTTCAGTGGGCCAGAGTCTGGGAGTGATGGCTTGGTCCGCCGTTTCTCCCCTTCCTGCATGAAGGTTGTTCTCCGTGGGAAGGTAGTCTGGGCATTTAGAGGCATGGCATTGGTGGTTACCCTCTTGTTCTCGATTACGGCAGCCAAGCATTTCAGCACTTGGTTGTGGCGCCAGGTGTATCTTCCTTGCGTTAAGCTGGTCCTGCAACCCACTAAGATGTGTTTGAGGGTTGCTGGGGCTGCACACTGGAGACAAGCTGGGTCCTCTCCATGCCAGAGATGTAGGTTGGTTGGGGAGGGCAGGACGTCATAAGTGGCCCTGACGATGAAACTTTGCCTATTCGACTCCATGCCCCACATCTCGCTCCATGTAATTTCCTTCTCTCCACGCCATCCCACTTCATCAAGCGGCCTTGCTGGGCTTGAGAGACGGCCTTGGCACACCTGGCTGCTTCCTCCTGGCGGCCCACCTCTTCCACAACCATGTACCGCCGTTCGGTTGGAGTAGCCTTTTGCCATGTGGGTGTTGTTGTTGCCAAGCCAAGGCCCCCTCTGCCATGTTGGACATGCCCCACTACATCCCGGTGCCTGAGGGCCGTCTTTGCTACCGCAACTGCTGCCGATGGCTTCCATTTCCTCGCCGTTGTTAGGGTTGGAGCAGCATCTCTGACAAATGGATCCCGGGATTCTGTGAGAGTCATCTCCAGCCTTGATTTGGCACATTTGTAATCCTCCACCAGGCTTGAGATTGGCAGGGAGAGGGTTCCGCTGCCATACAGGCCAATGCTGGTAAGGCATCTCAGCAGTCCAAGCCACTTCCTCACTTGTGCATTTACTAGCCTTTCTAGTCGATTGGCATGGGATAGAGTGACCTCATAGATGGAAATTGGCCACATGAGACGGGGCAACAGCCCAAACTGAAAGCACCACAGCTTCAGCTTCCCGGGGAGAGTAGTGTTGTTGATCTGCTTGAGGCCACTGATTTTATCCTGCCTGAGTTGTTCCACCTGCTTCAAGTCTTTGAGTTCTGCGCTATACCAGCGGCCAAGGCTTTTAACAGGCTTCTGCAGAACTGTTGGTATTGGCTCGTTGTTGACATGGAAATCAATCATATCAGATCCAGGGGCTTAAAGCACCGGCAGTTCCCTGCTTTTTTGGAGGAAATAAGAGTCAGCATATGAGGCTGTGCTCTACTTCACCGAGGTACATTGGCTCAGCAGGGTAAACGTCTTGAAGAGGTTTTTTGAGTTGAGAAAAGAAGTGAAAGCCTTCATGGAGAAGGATGTGATGGCTGTTCCTGTGCTAAGTGATCCCAAATGGCTCATGGACTTAGCTTTTCTTGTTGACCACACAGGAGCTGAATGTACTGAACAAGAATTTACAAGGCCAGAGGCAGCTTGTCAGTGCTGCCTATAACAACATCATAGCGGAGCATTCTCCACAAAACTTGTGTTATGGAAAGCCCAGCTCTCTCAGACAAACCTGTGTAATTTTCCAGCATGCAGGGGCGCTCATGGATGCGGGCACACCATTCAGTGGTGAGAAGTGTGCTGATGCCATTGTAAAGCTACAGGAAGAATTTGATCACAGGTTTGCAGACTTAAGACACACAGAGCCACTTACTGATGAGCATCTTCAAGCCATACTGAGAGTCTCAATTGCTTCCTTCCTCAAGCCAAATGTGGCTCAGCCGTGTCAGAGGAAGCGCTGCCAGGTCTCTGGCAGTAAGGAGTAGGTAAGAGAAGCCTATGTTTTGAAGAACCGTTCATGTTGTGAACGCTATGAGATTCACTTGCTATATCCCTATGTACACATTAAAATATATAATGATAAAATTATTAATAAAATATCAATAAACAGCGAGCCAGTGAGGCTGCTTCTCATGAAAAACGGCAAGCAAACAGGGGGCGGAGCTTATAGTGAAAGATATTAGCTCGTTCCGAACAGGCATGTTTGATGCGGACACGCAACACCAGGTGTTTTTGTACCGAACAGTTCTAGGGACTCCTTGAGTGCAACTAAGATCTGTAGAGGTCGCGCAACTGGCGCATCACCATTTTTAATAAACGTCATTTTGAAGTTCATTCCTTGGTTTCCTAATCTTTCTCTAAATTTGTTAAATGTTGTTTTTTTGATTGGCGTGATGAACAGGATTGAAGAAAAGGGACCAACGCTGCTGCTGCACCGCAAGTTTAGGTCCGGCATGGTCGCACAAAGAGGGTATGATTAGTTAGAGTAAGTTGTACTTCTGAGATACACGTGCTCCGCGAGTCACCATTGTCCCTCAATGGGCTGAGGGAGGAGGCTGTGTTTCATGGAGAGTTAAAGACAGCGTCCCTGGGTGGGCTTGAACCACCAACCTTTCGGTTAACAGCCGAACGCGCTAACCAATTGCGCCACAGAGACTTCTTAATGTCTAATAAAGCACTTTTTTTTTTTGCACAATTGTTTGACTGCTACTTATATTCTTTATTATATATTATATTAATATAACATTATATTTGATTTGATTTTTTTTTGGAAAAGAGAAAGCCAAGCCTCCCATTCCCATGGGCACCTACTGTTTCTGTAACATCCAAACCTATTGGTCAGGACCAGGACAGCGGGCAGCGTATGCATCTTGATAAACCCAGTTGTCTCAGCTCAGTGAAGCTGTGAGTCTTCAGTCATGTTATTTCATTGTATTTGTATCATGTATTTCAAGCAAACTTAGAGAAGCAGCCACAGCACACAAGCAACTGTTAGTTGCCCAAGAAAATGTTATTGCCATTCCATTTATTATATTCTAGTTCATAATGTATTCGGGCTGCTCCCTGAAAGTCGATGAGTTGAAACCTGTCAGCCCCCGCAGTCAGTGACAAGGATAAAACAGATTGACGCTGACTTTAGAAGAAGTCAGAGCATACTCTGTCTGCCTCAGAAGACTTAGGTCTTCTGGCGTGCAGGGGGCTCTGCTGAGGACCTGTGAGATATCTCAATATTTCATATTCCAACATGAAAGAATCCGATCACACTTGGCCTGTTTACCTTCTATAGAGATGAGGGACTCCTGGGGAACTGCATTGTCATGCAACCCCCATTCTGCCAGGTCAAGTTTGCAAGTAAAATTAAATGAATGAATATATAATAATACAATATTAATAAAATATCAATAAACAGCGAGCCAGTGAGGCTGCTTCCCATGAAAAATGGCAAGCAAGCAGGGGGCGGAGCTTATAGTGAAAAATATCAGCTCGTTCCAAAAAGGCATGTTTGGTGCGGACACGCAAGCTCGTGGAGCCTGGTTGCTGCCCAGTTCCACCAGCCTGGGGGAAGCATGGGTGTGGAGGAGGCCATTGCTCTGCACTGCATTATCCATCAGTAGGCCCTTTGCAGCAAATGCCTGAAGTTTGACAATGTGATGTCTGTCGTTGTGAAATGCATCAATCATAACAGATCCAGGGGCTTAAAGCCCTGGCAGTTCCATGATTTTTTGGAGGAAATAAGATGTAGCATAAGGGGATGTGCTCTTCTTCACCGAGGTACGTTAGCTCAGCAGGGGAAACGTCTTGAAGAGGTTTTTTGAGTTGAGAAAAGAAGTGAAAGCCTTCATGAAGAAGGATGGGATGGCTGTTCCTGTGATCCAAAATGGCTCATGGACTTAGCTTTTCTTGTTGACATCACATAGGAGCTGAATGTACTGAACAAGAATTTACAAAGCCAGGGGCAGCTTGTCAGTGCTGCCTATGACAACATCATAGCGGAGCTTTCTCCACAAAACTTGTGTTGAAAGCCCAGCTCTCTCAGACAAACCTCTGCAAAAAACACACAGAGCCACTTACTGATGAGCATCTTCAAGCCATACTGAGAGTCTCAATTGCTTCCTCCCTCAAGCCAAATGTGGCTCAGCTGTGTCAGAGGAAGCGCTGCCAGGTCTCTGGCAGTAAGGAGTAGGTAAGAGAAGCCTATGTTTTGAAGAACCATTCATGTTGTGAACTGTTATTAATAAAGATTGAGAAGATTGAATCAGTTGCACTTTTTTTGGAATACTTGAAACCCTTTTTATGTGGAATACTTGATGCGGCCCAGCCTCATCCAGACTCTACCTCCAGCGGCCCCCAGATAATTTGAGTTTGAGACCCCTGCCCTAAAGCAATATTTTCTATTTAAACAGCAGTGCATCGAGCTATAGCCATAATATGATTGATTATGGAGAACATAAAAATGAAATAGTTGCAAATATGAAAGAGTTGCAGTGGCTTCCTCAGTCATTCAAACATAGAAAGTGTATTTAAAAGCGATGCGTATTCACTTGATGGGGATTTGACAGATTATTTTTTTTATTTTGGAGGATTTAAGTTGAAAAAACTAAAAAGTTTAGGCAAATGTCCTGTGATTAAAAAGGAAGTTGCATTGGCCGGGAATCGAACCCGGGCCTCCCGCGTGGCAGGCGAGAATTCTACCACTGAACCACCAATGCTTGGGTCAAGGTCATCCCGATGTCACTTTCCGAAATTCCGTGTTGATTTGTGGGATTTGGAGTTTCCCTACATGGTTCACCTTTCACCAGTCCCTGAAGCATATCATCCAAATCGTCGTCAACACATAAAGCTGAACATGCCTCCAGAACTGTCCAGCATCAGCACTTTGGCAGTGTCAAAAGTCGAGGTGTTGCTATTTAAACTTTGGCACCAAACGCATATTATCCACAACATCGATACTGCCTGGTGCAGAGTCAACAGAAGAAGAGTGCTCTGTAACTGAGCGCCGTGGAGAAAGCTTGCACTCTCAGATGAACTGTGATTTGGACTGCTCTCACTCCAATTCCATTTTTTCAGTGCTTTGCCGAATTTTCTCCAACTCAAGTTGCCTGTCCTTCGCCACCTGCCCAGGTTTGTGCAACTCAAGCAGCGTCAGCCTGTACACTTTGAACCAAAGGCTCTCCTGCTCAAACTGCATGGCCAACAACTGTGTTGACTGCTGAAAAGTCAAAAGTTGTTGTCCGGACAGTGGCATGTGCTAATGGTTGTGACAAAAAGGTTTAGTGAGTTGAAAAGGACTCCCCGTCGGGGAATTGAACCCCGGTCTCCCGCGTGACAGGCGGGGATACTGGCCACTATACTAACGAGGAGCAGATGAGCACTTTCTAGTAGGGATGTGTGAAAACGCTATGAGATTCACTTGCTATATCCCTATGTACACATTAAAATAAATAATAATACAATTATGAATAAAACATAAATAAACAGCAAGCCAGTGAGGCTGCTTCCCATGAAAAACGGCAAGCAAGGAGGGGGCGGAGCTTACAGTGAAAGATATCAGCTGCGGACATGCAACACCAGGTGTTTTTGTACCGAACAGTTCTAGGGACTCCTTGAGTGCAACTAGGAACTGTAGAGGTCCAAAGAGAACTAAAAAAAGGTAAATGTTGTTTTTCCACGACATAGATTGGCGTGATGAACAGGATTGAAGAAAAGGGACCAACGCTGCTGCTGCTGTTGCTGAACCACAAGTTCAGGTCCGGCATGGTCACACAAAGAGGGTATGATTAGTTAGAGTAAGTTGTACTTCTGAGATACTGCTTTAAGGAGAAGTCTTGGTTAATTGCTGCTTGGTCAGAAGTGAGTTTTAGTTCTTAATACCACCTGAAACAGAAACGGACTGCTTGGTGAGAAGTGAGTTTTTGCTCTAAGATACCGCTTCTTACAGAGAGGATCTGCTTGGTCAGAAAATGAATTTTGTTCGGAGATACCGCCTCTAACAGAAAGGAACTTCTTTTTCAGAGGAAAACTGAAGTCTATGATACCGCCTGAAGGAGAAAATTCTCAGGGTCTGCTTGGATAGACTGATAGGTTCCGCTATACTGCCTCAAGAAAGTGCATTTCCAGAGGGTCTGCCTGGGTAGAACTGAACTCTGTGGATACCGTTTAGCAAGAAAAGCTTGCTAGGGTCTGAATGGGTAGAGTATAAAAATTGGGGGAAAAAACTGCGGATATCGCTGAGCAAGTTTGCTACAATCTGAACGGGTAGAGAATTAGGAAATTAACCCTCCGGACACTGCTTGGCAAACTAAGGTCTGAATGGGGAGATTACAAAATTAATAAATTAATTAAATCATTGAGAGTAGGAGCTCAGGGTAAGTGCCAGAAGCAACAGATATTAATTAGATTATACTATCATTGAACAGCACGGAAATCACATGAATGACTATGATATGACTGCAGTATCATTCATGAGTATGTTTTTTTTATTTTACAGAGACTGCTGTGCAGCATGAAGGGTGGCAGAATCTCACCCAGGAGAGCAGCTGAACCAGGACGCTTGGAAGACAAATAATGCCATTGTTGCTGAGGCTACCTGCTGAATACTTGTGCATCAAGATCAAAGTACCATGACAGCATCACCATCAAGCTGGACTTGTTCCACTGTATGAGGCGGTTACCCCATGAGTGTGTCTCAGAGCATCACCCCCTTTACAGCTCGTTTTCACCGTTCCTGTCTGCAGCCTTTTCTGTGGTGGATCAGGAAGACCTGAAGAATCTCCAGGATGCCTATGTGTTCTGTGAAATCCAGCCTGCCAACCCCACAAAGCAGCACATTCGTGAGCACTGCAGGGTCAAGATTCCACAGCCTGAGGAACTTACTTGTCGAGTTGAGGGAGTTTTGCAGCACTTTTACCTGGCAAAAGACCCAAATAGTGTTCCTCTCTTTAAGCCCTCTATGCTTAAGGTATGGGGGATTCAGCGTATTCACATCCTGCGAGGATGCCTTAGTGATCCTGAGCTGGCAGCTGCGATCATGTACAGGTACGGTGGAACACTGCAGCTGAACTATGTCCAGGGTGAGGGGATTAAGGTTCCTGTCTGGATCCCCATCAAAGGTACATCTCAGCAGGAGGGCTACCACTTCCATCAGGCTCAGTGGGTCACCTGAATGCGAGTTTCATCAAAGCTGTTTCAAGCCCAGGGGATGACAGGGGTGGCTTGCTGGAACTATCAGCGTCTGGTAGACCTGAAAGAACCAGGTGTTCGGCTTCCCGCTGTCTTTGATCCAGTTCTGATTTCAGACCTCAATGCAGTCTACAAACGAGTGTTTGGGGATGAGATGTATCCTGCCCTTCACCTTTCCAGCAGAGACACCGGAGAGAGGTTAAGTCTGGAGTATGTGGAGCCTGGTTGCTGCCCAGTTCCACTAGCCTGGGGGAAGCACGGGAGCAAGACAGAGTCCATGCTTCCATGAAATTCACCTCCACAGAGCATATGTGTACGTACATAAATACGTGTGAGGAGATGGAGGTAAAGATGAAAAATCAAAAACTTAATAAAAAAGGAAAGAAAGCAGGAGAAAAAAGGGAAAGAGAAAGGATACTGTTTGCCATGTTCAAAAGGGAAGGAGAAAAATGGAGGCAGAACCAAAAGGGTAACAAGGGAAATGCTTAGTAGGGAACTAAGAATTAGAATCACCACCCCCTTCCCACATTACAATGACAAAGCTGTCATTGAAGGTTAGAGCATTGAATGTTCTTTGTCTTTTTTTTTAAGGAAATATGCAAGCCAAATCAGGAAATCAATAGAACCGGCAAATGTTTGCAGAGACAGAATGATCTTATACAGGGGTTCCCAACCTTTTTTGCTCAGGACCCCGATTTTAGCTCTCAACATTTTTGCAACACCATCTTTTCAAAATATGGACATTTCATTACATTGCTGGAATAACAACCGACGGAGTGCCATTAATGACAGGGAGGAGAAATGGACTGGTGGCACTTGTTCAAAGAAAACTGGAAGAGGAGGGTCTGGAGGAGGCCATTGCTCTGTACTGCATTATCCATCAGTAGGCCCTTTGCAGCAAATGGCTGAGTTTGACAATGTGATGTCTGTCGTTGTGAAATGCATCAATCATAACAGATCCACGGGCTTAAAGCACCGGCAGTTCCGTGCTTTATTGGAGGAAATAAGAGTCAGCATATGAGGATGTGCTCTACTTCACCGAGGTACGTTGGCTCAGCAGGGGAAACGTCTTGAAGAGGTTTTTTGAGTGGAGAAAAGAAGTGAAAGCCTTCCTGGAGAAGGATGGGATGGCTGTTCCTGTGCTAAGTGATCCCAAATAGCTCATGGACTTAGCTTTCCTTCTTGACATCACACAGGAGCTGAATGTACTGAACAAGAATTTACAAGGCCAGGGGCAGCTTGTCAGTGCTGCCTATGACAACATCAGAGCATTCTCCACAAAACTTGTGTTATGGAAAGCCCAGCTCTCTCAGACAAACCTGTGTAATTTTCCAGCATGCAAGGCACTCATGGATGCGGGCACACCATTCAGTGGTGAGAAGTGTGCTGATGCCATTGTAAAGCTACAGGAGGAATTTGATCACAGGTTTGCAGACTTCAAGACACACAGAGCCACTTACTGATGAGCATCTTCAAGCCATACTGAGAGTTTCAATTGCTTCCTCCCTCAAGCCAAATGTGGCTCAGCTGTGTCAGAGGAAGCGCTGCCAGGTCTCTGGCAGTAAGGAGTAGGTAAGAGAAGCCTATGTTTTGAAGAACCGTTCATGTTGTGAACTGTTATTCATAAAGATTGAGAAGATTGGATCAGTTGCACTTTTTTTTTGAATACTTGAAACCCTTTTTATGTGGAATACTTGATGCGGCCCAGCCTCATCCAGACTCTACCTCCAGCGGCCCCCAGATAATTTGAGTTTGAGACCCCTGCCCTAAAGCAATATTTTCTATTTAAACAGCAGTGCATCGAGCTATAGCCATAATATGATTGATTATGGAGAACATAAAAATGAAATAGTTGCAAATATGAAAGAGTTGCAGTGGCTTCCTCAGTCATTCAAACATAGAAAGTGTATTTAAAAGCGATGCGTTTTCACTTGATGGGGATTTGACTGATTATTTTTTTTATTTTGGAGGATTTAAGTTGAAAAAACTAAGAAGTTTAGGCAAATGTCCTGTGATTAAAAAGGAAGTTGCATTGGCCGGGAATCGAACCCGGGCCTCCCGCGTGGCAGGCGAGAATTCTACCACTGAACCACCAATGCTTGGGTCAAGGTCATCCCGATGTCACTTTCCGAAATTCCGTGTTGATTTGTGGGATTTGGAGTTTCCCTACATGGTTCACCTTTCACCAGTCCCTGAAGCATATCATCCAAATCGTCGTCAACACATAACCCAAATAGTATTCCTCTCTTTAAGCCCTCTATGCTTAAGGTATGGGGGATTCAGCATATTCACATCCTGCGAGGATGCCTTAGTGCTCCTGAGCTGGCAGCTGCGATCATGTACAGGTACGGTGGAACACTGCAGCTGAACTATGTCCAGGGTGAGGGGATTAAGGTTCCTGTCTGGATCCCCATCAAAGGTACATCTCAGCAGGAGGGCTACCACTTCCATCAGGCTCAGTGGGTCACCTGAATGCGAGTTTCATCAAAGCTGTTTCAAGCCCAGGGGATGACAGGGGTGGCTTGCTGGAACTATCAGCGTCTGGTAGACCTGAAAGAACCAGGTGTTCGGCTTCCCGGTGTCTCTGATCCAGTTGCTGCCCAGTTCCACTAGCCTGGGGGACGCACGGGAGCAAGACAGAGTCCATGCTTCCAGGAAATTCACCTCCACAGAGCATATGTGTACGTACATAAATACGTGTGAGGAGATGGAGGTAAAGATGAAAAATCAAAAACTTAATAAAAAAGGAAAGAAAGCAGGTGAATAAAGGGAAAGAAAAAGGATAGTATTTGCCATGTTCAAAAGGGAAGGAGAAAAATGGAGGCAGAAACAAAAGGGTAACAAGGGAAATGCTTAGTAGGGAATCAAGAATTAGAATGTGAAATGCATCAGGATTCTGTTGTTAAAGTCCCTAAATTTTCAGCACAACAATTGAGATGGTTGAGAATGTCATCTTGGGTGGGGTGAGTTTTTGCAAAGATCACGGGCCACCAATGCGACACATCTTCAGTTGTGTGCCCTGGCTTCATTGGGTGTTTCGGCCATTCATCACAAGACACCCTCTGCCGAGGTTGGCCCACTACAGGTTGATCAGACCTGAGTGTGTGTCGCACGGTGGCACCAACATGATTATTTGGCAGCCCATGTTGCGTCCCTCCGTTTCAGCCACAGCCAGTGACTGCTCCGCTCGGCTGCAGTGGCAAGTTCTTTGATTGCCTTCCTTTGGGCCTGTCCTCTGATCCCTACCTCCTTCAAGAGCCTTGTGCAGCCTAACTCCACTGGCCGCACCTTCACGTTCCAACCCCGCCCCTCTGCCTCTGCTGCTAAGTTGGCATACCGCAGCCTCTTCCGTTCGAATGCCTCATCGATGGCCTCCTCCCATGGGACAGTCAGCTCAACGATAAAGACTCGCCGGCAGGACTTGGACCAGAGGACAAGATCTGGGCGCAGGTTGGTAACTGCAATTTCGGGTGGGAAAGTGAGCCTCTGGCTGAGGTCTACCCGCATTTCCCAATCCCGGGCTGCGTTCAGTGGGCCAGAGTCTGGGAGTGATGGCTTGGTCCGCCGTTTCTCCCCTTCCTGCATGAAGGTTGTTCTCCGTGGGAAGGTAGTCTGGGCATTTAGAGGCATGGCATTGGTGGTTACCCTCTTGTTCTCGATTACGGCAGCCAAGCATTTCAGCACTTGGTTGTGGCGCCAGGTGTATCTTCCTTGCGTTAAGCTGGTCCTGCAACCCACTAAGATGTGTTTGAGGGTTGCTGGGGCTGCACACTGGAGACAAGCTGGGTCCTCTCCATGCCAGAGATGTAGGTTGGTTGGGGAGGGCAGGACGTCATAAGTGGCTCTGACGATGAAACTTTGCCTATTCGACTCCATGCCCCACATCTCGCTCCATGTAATTTCCTTCTCTCCACGCCATCCCACTTCATCAAGCGGCCTTGCTGGGCTTGAGAGACGGCCTTGGCACACCTGGCTGCTTCCTCCTGGCGGCCCACCTCTTCCACAACCATGTACCGCCGTTCGGTTGGAGTAGCCTTTTGCCATGTGGGTGTTGTTGTTGCCAAGCCAAGGCCCCCTCTGCCATGTTGGACATGCCCCACTACATCCCGGTGCCTGAGGGCCGTCTTTGCTACCGCAACTGCTGCCGATGGCTTCCATTTCCTCCCCGTTGTTAGGGTTGGAGCAGCATCTCTGACAAATGGATCCCGGGATTCTGTGAGAGTCATCTCCAGCCTTGATTTGGCACATTTGTAATCCTCCACCAGGCTTGAGATTGGCAGGGAGAGGGTTCCGCTGCCATACAGGCCAATGCTGGTAAGGCATCTCAGCAGTCCAAGCCACTTCCTCACTTGTGCATTTACTAGCCTTTCTAGTCGATTGGCATGGGATAGAGTGACCTCATAGATGGAAATTGGCCACATGAGACGGGGCAACAGCCCAAACTGAAAGCACCACAGCTTCAGCTTCCCGGGGAGAGTAGTGTTGTTGATCTGCTTGAGGCCACTGATTGTATCCTGCCTGAGTTGTTCCACCTGCTTCAAGTCTTTGAGTTCTGCGCTATACCAGCGGCCAAGGCTTTTAACAGGCTTCTGCAGAACTGTTGGTATTGGCTCGTTGTTGACATGGAAATCAATCATATCAGATCCAGGGGCTTAAAGCACCGGCAGTTCCCTGCTTTTTTGGAGGAAATAAGAGTCAGCATATGAGGCTGTGCTCTACTTCACCGAGGTACATTGGCTCAGCAGGGTAAACGTCTTGAAGAGGTTTTTTGAGTTGAGAAAAGAAGTGAAAGCCTTCATGGAGAAGGATGTGATGGCTGTTCCTGTGCTAAGTGATCCCAAATGGCTCATGGACTTAGCTTTTCTTGTTGACCACACAGGAGCTGAATGTACTGAACAAGAATTTACAAGGCCAGAGGCAGCTTGTCAGTGCTGCCTATAACAACATCATAGCGGAGCATTCTCCACAAAACTTGTGTTATGGAAAGCCCAGCTCTCTCAGACAAACCTGTGTAATTTTCCAGCATGCAGGGGCGCTCATGGATGCGGGCACACCATTCAGTGGTGAGAAGTGTGCTGATGCCATTGTAAAGCTACAGGAAGAATTTGATCACAGGTTTGCAGACTTAAGACACACAGAGCCACTTACTGATGAGCATCTTCAAGCCATACTGAGAGTCTCAATTGCTTCCTTCCTCAAGCCAAATGTGGCTCAGCCGTGTCAGAGGAAGCGCTGCCAGGTCTCTGGCAGTAAGGAGTAGGTAAGAGAAGCCTATGTTTTGAAGAACCGTTCATGTTGTGAACTGTTATTAATAAAGATTGAGAAGATTGTATGAGTTGTACTTTTTTAATTTGAGTTTGCGACCCCTGTCCTAAAGCAATATTTTCTACTTAAACAGCAGTGCATCGAGCTATAGCCAATGCTTGGGTCAAGGTCATCCCGATGTCACTTTCCGAAATTCCGGGTTGATTTGTGGGATTTGGAGTTTCCCTACATGGTTCACCTTTCACCAGTCCCTGAAGCATATCATCCAAATCGTCGTCAACACATAAAGCTGAACATGCCTCCAGAACTGTCCAGCATCAGCACTTTGGCAGTGTCAAAAGTCAAGGTCTTGCTATTTAAACTTTGGCAACAAACGCATATTATCCACTACATCGATACTGCCTGGTGCAGAGTCAGCAGAAGAAGAGTACTATGTAACTGAGCGCCGTGGAGAAAGCTTGCACTCTCAGATGAACTGTGATTTGGACTGCTCTCACTCCAATTCCATTTTTTCAGTGCTTTGCCGAATTTTCTCTAACTCAAGTTGCCTGTCCTTCGCCACCTGCCCAGGTTTGTGCAACTCAAGCAGCGTCAGCCTGTACAATTTATACCAAAGGCTCTCCTGCTCAAACTGCATGGCCAACAACTGTGTTGACTGCTGAAAAGTCAAAAGTTGTTGTCCGGACAGTGGCATGTGCTAATGGTTGTGACAAAAAGGTTTAGTGAGTTGAAAAGGACTCCCCGTCGGGGAATTGAACCCCGGTCTCCCGCGTGACAGGCGGGGATACTGGCCACTATACTAACGAGGAGCAGATGAGCACGATGTAGTAGGGATGTGTGAAAACGCTATGAGATTCACTTGCTATATCCCTATGTACACATTAAAATATAACATGATAAAATTATTAATAAAATATCAATAAACAGCGAGCCAGTGAGGCTGCTTCTCATGAAAATCGGCAAGCAAACAGGGGGCGGAGCTTATAGTGAAAGATATTAGCTCGTTCCGAACAGGCATGTTTGATGCGGACACGCAACACCAGGTGTTTTTGTACAGAACAGTTCTAGGGACTCCTTGAGTGCAACTAAGATCTGTAGAGGTCGCGCAACTGGCGCATCACCATTTTTAATAAACATCATTTTGAAGTTCATTCCTTGGTTTCCTAATCTTTCTCTAAATTTGTTAAATGTTGTTTTTTTGATTGGCGTGATGAACAGGATTGAAGAAGAGGGACCAACGCTGCTGCTGCACCGCAAGTTTAGGTCCGGCATGGTCGCACAAAGAGGGTATGATTAGTTAGAGTAAGTTGTACTTCTGAGATACACGTGCTCCGCGAGTGACCATTGTCCCTCAATGGGCTGAGGGAGGAGGCTGTGTTTCATGGAGAGTTAAAGACAGCGTCCCTGGGTGGGCTTGAACCACCAACCTTTCGGTTAACAGCCGAACGCGCTAACCAATTGCGCCACAGAGACTTCATAATGGCTAATAAAGCACTTTTTTTTTTTTGCACAATTGTTTGACTGCTACTTATATTCTTTATTATATATTATATTAATATAACATTATATTTGATTTGATTTTTTTTTGGAAAAGAGAAAGCCAAGCCTCCCATTCCCATGGGCACCTACTGTTTCTGTAACATCCAAACCTATTGGTCAGGACCAGGACAGCGGGCAGCGTATGCATCTTGATAAACCCAGTTGTCTCAGCTCAGTGAAGCTGTGAGTCTTCAGTCATGTTATTTCATTGTATTTGTATCATGTATTTCAAGCAAACTTAGAGAAGCAGCCACAGCACACAAGCAACTGTTAGTTGCCCAAGAAAATGTTATTGCCATTCCATTTATTATATTCTAGTTCATAATGTATTCGGGCTGCTCCCTGAAAGTCGATGAGTTGAAACCTGTCAGCCCCCGCAGTCAGTGACAAGGATAAAACAGATTGACGCTGACTTTAGAAGAAGTCAGAGCATACTCTGTCTGCCTCAGAAGACTTAGGTCTTCTGGCGTGCAGGGGGCTCTGCTGAGGACCTGTGAGATATCTCAATATTTCATATTCCAACATGAAAGAATCCGATCACACTTGGCCTGTTTACCTTCTATAGAGATGAGGGACTCCTGGGGAATTGCATTGTCATGCAACCCCCATTCTGCCAGGTCAAGTTTGCAAGTAAAATTAAATGAATGAATATATAATAATACAATATTAATAAAATATCAATAAACAGCGAGCCAGTGAGGCTGCTTCCCATGAAAAATGGCAAGCAAGCAGGGGGCGGAGCTTACAGTGAAAAATATCAGCTGGTTCCGAAAAGGCATGTTTGGTGCGGACACGCAAGCTCGTGGAGCCTGGTTGCTGCCCAGTTCCACCAGCCTGGGGGAAGCATGGGTGTGGAGGAGGCCATTGCTCTGCACTGCATTATCCATCAGTAGGCCCTTTGCAGCAAATGCCTGAAGTTTGACAATGTGATGTCTGTCGTTGTGAAATGCATCAATCATAACAGATCCAGGGGCTTAAAGCCCTGGCAGTTCCATGATTTTTTGGAGGAAATAAGATGTAGCATAAGGGGATGTGCTCTTCTTCACCGAGGTACGTTAGCTCAGCAGGGGAAACGTCTTGAAGAGGTTTTTTGAGTTGAGAAAAGAAGTGAAAGCCTTCATGAAGAAGGATGGGATGGCTGTTCCTGTGATCCAAAATGGCTCATGGACTTAGCTTTTCTTGTTGACATCACATAGGAGCTGAATGTACTGAACAAGAATTTACAAAGCCAGGGGCAGCTTGTCAGTGCTGCCTATGACAACATCATAGCGGAGCTTTCTCCACAAAACTTGTGTTGAAAGCCCAGCTCTCTCAGACAAACCTCTGCAAAAAACACACAGAGCCACTTACTGATGAGCATCTTCAAGCCATACTGAGAGTCTCAATTGCTTCCTCCCTCAAGCCAAATGTGGCTCAGCTGTGTCAGAGGAAGCGCTGCCAGGTCTCTGGCAGTAAGGAGTAGGTAAGAGAAGCCTGTGTTTTGAAGAACCATTCATGTTGTGAATTGTTATTAATAAAGATTGAGAAGATTGAATCAGTTGCACTTTTTTTGGAATACTTGAAACCCTTTTTATGTGGAATACTTGATGCGGCCCAGCCTCATCCAGACTCTACCTCCAGCGGCCCCCAGATAATTTGAGTTTGAGACCCCTGCCCTAAAGCAATATTTTCTATTTAAACAGCAGTGCATCGAGCTATAGCCATAATATGATTGATTATGGAGAACATAAAAATGAAATAGTTGCAAATATGAAAGAGTTGCAGTGGCTTCCTCAGTCATTCAAACATAGAAAGTGTATTTAAAAGCGATGCGTATTCACTTGATGGGGATTTGACAGATTATTTTTTTTATTTTGGAGGATTTAAGTTGAAAAAACTAAAAAGTTTAGGCAAATGTCCTGTGATTAAAAAGGAAGTTGCATTGGCCGGGAATCGAACCCGGGCCTCCCGCGTGGCAGGCGAGAATTCTACCACTGAACCACCAATGCTTGGGTCAAAGTCATCCCGATGTCACTTTCCGAAATTCCGTGTTGATTTGTGGGATTTGGAGTTTCCCTACATGGTTCACCTTTCACCAGTCCCTGAAGCATATCATCCAAATCGTCGTCAACACATAAAGCTGAACATGCCTCCAGAACTGTCAAGCATCAGCACTTTGGCAGTGTCAAAAGTCGAGGTCTTGCTATTTAAACTTTGGCACCAAACGCATATTATCCACAACATCGATACTGCCTGGTGCAGAGTCAACAGAAGAAGAGTGCTCTGTAACTGAGCGCCGTGCAGAAAGCTTGCACTCTCAGATGAACTGTGATTTGGACTGCTCTCACTCCAATTCCATTTTTTCAGTGCTTTGCCGAATTTTCTCCAACTCAAGTTGCCTGTCCTTCGCCACCTGCCCAGGTTTGTGCAACTCAAGCAGCGTCAGCCTGTACACTTTGAACCAAAGGCTCTCCTGCTCAAACTGCATGGCCAACAACTGTGTTGACTGCTGAAAAGTCAAAAGTTGTTGTCCGGACAGTGGCATGTGCTAATGGTTGTGACAAAAAGGTTTAGTGAGTTGAAAAGGACTCCCCGTCAGGGAATTGATCCCCAGTCTCCCGCGTGACTGGCGGGTATACTGGCCACTATACTAACGAGGAGCAGATGAGCATGTTGTAGTAGGGATGTGTCAAAACGCTATGAGATTCACTTGCTATATCCCTATGTACACATTAAAATATATAATAATACAATTATGAATAAAACATCAATAAACAGCCAGCCAGTGAGGCTGCTTCCCATGAAAAACGGCAAGCAAGCAGGGGGCGGAGCTTACAGTGAAAGATATCAGCTGCGGACATGCAACACCAGGTGTTTTTGTACCGAACAGTTCTAGGGACTCCTTGAGTGCAACTAGGAACTGTAGAGGTCCAAAGAGAACTAAAAAAAGGTAAATGTTGTTTTTCCACGACATAGATTGGCGTGATGAACAGGATTGAAGAAAAGGGACCAACGCTGCTGCTGCTGTTGCTGAACCACAAGTTCAGGTCCGGCATGGTCACACAAAGAGGGTATGATTAGTTAGAGTAAGTTGTACTTCTGAGATACTGCTTTAAGGAGAAGTCTTGTTTAATTGCTGCTTGGTCAGAAGTGAGTTTTAGTTCTTAATACCGCCTGTAACAGAAACAGACTGCTTGGTGAGAAGTGAGTTTTCGTTCTGAGATACCGCTTCTAACAGAGAGGATCTGCTTGGTCAGAAAATTAGTTCTGTTCGGAGATACTGCCTCTAACAGAAAGGAACTTCTTTGTCAGAGGAAAACTGAAGTCTATGATACTGCCTGAAAGAGAAAAGTCTCAGGGTCTGCTTGGATAAACTGATAGGTTCTGCTATACTGCCTCAAGAAAGTGCATTTCTAGAGGATCTGCCTGGGTATAACTGAACTCTGCGAATACCGTTTAGCAAGAAAAGCTTGCTAATGTCGGAGTGGGATTTGGAGTTTCCCTACATGGTTCACCTTTCACCAGTCCCTGAAGCATATCATCCAGCGTCAGCCTGTACACTTTGAACCAAAGGCTCTTCTGCTCAAACTGCATGGCCAACAACTGTGTTGACTGCTGAAAAGTCAAAAGTTGTTGTCCGGACAGTGGCATGTGCTAATGGTTGTGACAAAAAGGTTTAGTGAGTTGAAAAGGACTCCCCGTCGGGGAATTGAACCCCGGTCTCCCGCGTGACAGGCGGGGATACTGGCCACTATACTAACGAGGAGCAGATGAGCACTTTCTAGTAGGGATGTGTGATAACGCTATGAGATTCACTTGCTATATCCCTATGTACACATTAAAATATATAATGATAAAATTATGAATAAAACATCAATAAACAGCGAGCCAGTGAGGCTGCTTCCCATGAAAAACGGCAAGCAAGCAGGGGGCGGAGCTTATAGTGAAAGATATCAGCTCGTTCCGAAAAGGCATGTTTGGTGCGGACACGCAACACCAGGTGTTTTTGTACCGAACAGTTCTAGGTACTCCTTGAGTGCAACGAAGGACTGTAGAGGTCGCGCAACTCACGCATCACCATTTTTAATAAACGTCATTTTGAAGTTCATTCCTTGGTTTCCTAATCTTTCTCTTAATTTCTTAAATGTTTTTCCACAACATAGATTGGCGTGATGAACAGGATTGAAGAAAAGGGACCAAGGCTGCTGCTGCTGAACCGCAAGTTTTGGTCCGGATGGTCGCACAAAGAGGGTATGATTAGTTAGAGTACGTTGTACTTCTGAGATTCACGAGCTCCGCGAGTCACCATTGTCCCTCAATGGGCTGAGGGAGGAGGCTGTGTTTCATGGAGAGTTAAAGACAGCGTCCCTGGGTGGGCTCGAACCACCAACCTTTCGGTTAACAGCCGAACGCGCTAACCAATTGCGCCACAGAGACTTCATAATGGCTAATAAAGCACTTTTTTTTTTTTGCACAATTGTTTGACTGCTACTTATATTCTTTATTATATATTATATTAATATAACATTATATTTTATTTTATTTTTTTTTGGAAAAGAGAAAGCCGAGCCTCCCATTCCCATGGGCACCTACTGTTTCTGTAACATCCAAACCTATTGGTCAGGACCAGGACAGCGGGCAGCGTATGCATCTTGATAAACCCAGTTGTCTCAGCTCAGTGAAGCTGTGAGTCTTCAGTCATGTTATTTCATTGTATTTGTATCATGTATTTCAAGCAAACTTAGAGAAGCAGCCACAGCACACAAGCAACTGTTAGTTGCCCAAGAAAATGTTATTGCCATTCCATTTATTATATTCTAGTTCATAATGTATTCGGGCTGCTCCCTGAAAGTTGATGAGTTGAAACCTGTCAGCCCCCGCAGTCAGTGACAAGGATAAAACAGATTGACGCTGACTTTAGAAGAAGTCAGAGCACACTCTGTCTGCCTCAGAAGACTTAGGTCCTCTGGAGTGCAGGGGGCTCTGCTGAGGACCTGTGAGATATCTCAATATTTCATATTCCAACATGAAAGAATCCGATCACACTTGGCTGTTTACCTTCTACAGAGATGAGGGACTCCTGGGGAACTGCATTGTCATGCAACGCCCATTCTGCCAGGTCAAGTTTGCAAGTAAAATTCAATGAATGAATATATAATAATACAATTATTAATAAAATATCAATAAACAGCGAGCCAGTGAGGCTGCTTCCCATGAAAAATGGCAAGCAAGCAGGGGGCGGAGCTTATAGTGAAAAATATCAGCTCGTTCCGAACAGGCATGTTTGGTGCGGACACGCAAGCTCGTGGAGCCTGGTTGCTGCCCAGTTCCACCAGCCTGGGGGAAGCAAGGGAGCATGGGTGTGGAGGGGGCCATTGCTCTGCACTGCATTATCCATCAGTAGGCCCTTTGCAGCAAATGCCTGAAGTTTGACAATGTGATGTCTGTCGTTGTGAAATGCATCAATCATAACAGATTCAGGGGCTTAAAGCACCGGCAGTTCCCTGCTTTATTGGAGGAAATAAGAGTCAGCATATGAGGATGTGCTCTACTTCACCGAGGTACGTTGGCTCAGCAGGGGAAACGTTTTGAAGAGGTTTTTTGAGTTGAGAGCCGAAGTGAAAGCCTTCATGGAGAAGGATGGGATGGCTGTTCCTGTGCTAAGTGATCCCAAATGGCTCATGGACTTAGCTTTTCTTGTTGACATCACACAGGAGCTGAATGTACTGAACAAGAATTTACAAGGCCAGGGGCAGCTTGTCAGTGCTGCCTATGACAACATCAGAGCATTCTCCACAAAACTTGTGTTATGGAAAGCCCAGCTCTCTCAGACAAATAATAATATGATTGATTTTGGAGAACATAAAAATGAAATAGTTGCAAATATGAAAGAGTAGCAGCGGCTTCCTCAGTCATTCAAAGATAGAAAGTGTATTTAAAAGCGTTGCGTTTGCACTTCATGGGGATTTGACTGATGAATTTTTTATTTTGGAGGATTTAAGTTGAAAAAACAAAGAAGTTTAGGCAAATGTCCTGTGATTGAGGCAAATGTCCTGTGATTGAAAAGGAAGTTGCATTGGCCGGGAATCGAACCCGGGCCTCCCGCGTGGCAGGCGAGAATTCTACCACTGAACCACCAATGCTTGGGTCAAGGTCATCCCGATGTCACTTTCCGAAATTCCGTGTTGATTTGTGGGATTTGGAGTTTCCCTACATGGTTCACCTTTCACCAGTCCCTGAAGCATATCATCCAAATCGTCGTCAACACATAAAGCTGAACATGCCTCCAGAACTGTCCAGCATCAGCACTTTGGCAGTGTCAAAATTCGAGCTCTTGCTATTTGGCTCTTGCTAGATGGCGATAGTGGCGCCGCCCCTAGCGGTCGCCTGCGCCGGCGCTCCGGTTACTTTCTTACTCTTTAGTATTTTTTTCCTTTTTTTATCACAATGTTCACCAGAAAAACAACAACAATTAACTCATACGACGGCGATGCACTCATGGATATAAAAATTTCCCTAAACGAACAACTTTGGGACTTTTTATCCGTAGGAGCAGAGTGGCCGGCGGAAATCCTACGCGGGAACACTCGCAACAACAACTACAACAACAAAAATGGAGTCGCTGTTCCACGAGCCGGCCCACGGAGGAAGCACCGAGGTAAACGCGGCGGCATTCGGGTCAGAATGAGGACGCAACCTTACCGTCCACCTCTGCCAAGCATCCTTCTTGCTAACGTCCAGTCCCTGGAGAACAAGATGGATGAACTTCGAGCGAGGATTCAATTCCAGCGAGACACGAGGAACTGTTGCGTCCTCTGCCTGACGGAAACATGGCTGACCCCACTGGTGCCGGATGAAGCCATTCGTCCAGCCGAGGCCTTCTCTGTGTTCCGCGGCGACAGAACGGGAGAGTCGGGGAAATCCAAAGGTGGAGGCGTCTGCCTAATGGTAAACAACCGCTGGTGTAACGCCAACAACACCAAATTCCTCTCCCACTCCTGCTCGCCGAACCTGGAACAGCTGACCATACTATGCCGTCCATTTTTTCTCCCCCGGGAATTCAGCACGGTCATCATTACAGCCGTTTATATCCCACCGCAAGCGGACACCGACGCAGCTCTGTCGGTTCTGCACGATGTGCTGTGCGGATTTCAGAACAGACATCCCGACGCGGCTGTGGTGGTGACTGGGGATTTTAACAGGGCCAACCTCAAAAAAGTTCTGCCGAATTTCCACCAACACATCACGTGTGCCACCAGGGGAGACAGAACTCTGGACCATTGTTACACACGTTACAAGAACGCATACAAGCCCGTCTCGCTCCCTGCTTTCGGGAAATCAGATCACGCCGCGATCTCGCTGCTTCCTGTTTACAGGCCTCTGATCACGCGGGATCTGGTGATGACGAGGGAAGTGAAGCGGTGGACGGACCAATCGGAGGCTGCGCTTAAGGACGCTCTGACTGACGTAGACTGGGACATGTTCCAAACAAGTTCAAGTAACGTCAGCGAGTTTACGGAGGCTGTAGTAAGTTTCGTGGCTACGCTCGCGGATGAAATCGTTCCCACGGTGAAAGTTCGGATATTTCCAAACCAGAAACCATGGGTTGATAAATCCATCCGCTGCGCTCTGAATGCGCGCACGGCCGCTTACAACGACGGACTTGTATCTGGCAACATGGACAATTACAAAGCGGCGTCGTACAATCTGCGGAGGGCGGTGAGGGACGCTAAACGGACGTACAGAGACACCGTGGAGCTGCAGATGGAGCGGGGGGACACAAGACGCTTGTGGGAGGGGCTGCGAACAATAACAAACTACAAGAGCAGCTCCTCCCCAGCCACGAGTGTGGACGCCTCCCTGGCCAACTAAGTGAACTCCTTTTATGCGCGGTTCGAGTCTGGCAGCAACACCGCTAGCTCGCCGGCTAATTGGAGTTAAACCGCTAGGGATGAGCGCGCACTCTCAGTGTCCGTGCACGAGGTCAGGAGGGCTCTGATGCGGGTGAACACCAGGAAAGCTGCGGGCCCAGATGGCATATCTGGGCGAGTACTGAAGACCTGTGCTAACCAGCTAGCTCCGGTGTTCACCACAATATTCAACATCTCCCTGGCTGAATCAGTGGTCCCGTCCTGCTTCAAGAGGTCCACCGTCGTTCCTGTCCCGAAGATCGCCTCTCCAACCTGCCTGAATGACTACCATCCGGTGGCCCTCACCTCGGTGGTCATGAAGTGTTTCGAGAGGCTGATTAAGGATTACCTCTGCGCCTCCCTCCCCCGCACCTTGGACCTGTTGCAGTTCGCGTACCGGCAGAACAGATCCACGGATGATGCGGTCTCCCAGGTAATGCACACCACGCTCACGCACCTGGATGGCCAGAAGGGGGCCTATGTGAGATTGCTGTTCATCGATTATAGTTCAGCTTTCAACACCATAGTTCCCACCAGACTGGCTGTCAAGCTGATGGAGCTAGGATTGAATGGTCCGCTGTGCACCTGGATCCTGGACTTCCTCACAGGCCGCCCCCAGGTGGTCAAGGTGGGGAAGTACATGTCAAGCTCCCTCACCCTGAATACAGGATCCCCCCAGGGCTGCGTCCTCAGCCCCCTACTGTACTCCCTGTACACACACGACTGTGTGGCCAGGTCCAGCTCCAACACCATCATCAAGTTTGCTGACGACACCGTGGTCGTGGGCCTGATCACCGACTGCGATGAGAAGGCCTACCGCGAGGAGGTGGCTGACCTGTCACTCTGGTGCCAGGACAACAGCCTCCACCTGAACGTCAGCAAAACCAAGGAGCTGATTGTGGACTTTAGGCGTGGATCACAATCGAGGACGCACGCGCCCTTGTGGATTAATGGGACTTCTGTTGATAGGGTGAGCAGCTTCAGATATCTGGGAGTCCACATCACAGAGGACTTAACATGGACTGTTCACACAGACACTCTGGTGAGAAAGGCGAGGCAGCGTCTCTACCACCTCAGGCAGCTGAGGAAATTCCGAGTCTCGGTGAGGATCCTCAAGTCCTTCTACTCTGGAGCAGTGGAGAGCATCCTGACAGGCAACATCACTGCCTGGTTTGGGAACTGTACTGCCCAGGACAGGCGGGCCCTGCAGAGGGTGGTGCGTTCAGCTGAACGTACCACTGGAACTACCTTCCCCCCTTGCAGGAGTTATACACCAGGAGGTGTAGTAGCAGAGCCCGTAGGATCATGAAGGATCCTCATCACCCCAACAACGGACTGTTTCAGCTGCTGCAGTCAGGCAAGCGCCTCCGCAGTCACGCAGCGAGAACAGAGAGACTGAGACGGAGTTTCTTCCCTCAAGCCATTAGAACTGTCAACGCTGACCTCACCAGGGATCCTAACTGAGCCATACACTAGGCTCCACTACCTACTGTACTGTATGTAGCATACTGTACCGCATACTGTATCACTGTTCAGGGTTGTTCGTGATGCCGTATTGCTGCGCCGTGCTGTTGTATACTGTGCTGTATTATCCCAAACACTACCTCACTCTATTCACATTCACATGCCACTTTAATTCACATGCCACTTTAAATGCACATATCTGTATATACATAGGCATATTCCTTCTATCTATTCCATTTTATTTCAATTCATTTTTATTGTATTTTATTCTATATATTTTTATCTTATTCTATACGTATTCCACTTACTGTATTACGTTTTAGGAGTCAGTTAGTCGGTCTATTAGAAAGGAATTTTCTACTTTTTATTTTATTTTCAATTTTTTCCTAGGACATATTGTGTGCTATCACCGGGTGCGTTGCATTACATTTCACTGCATATATGTATGGAAGTATGTATATGTATGTGACAAATAAAAAATCTTGAATCTTGAATCTTAAACTTTGGCACCAAACGCATATTATCCACAACATCGATACTGCCTGGTGCAGAGTCAACAGAAGAAGAGTGCTCTGTAACTGAGCGCCGTGGAGAAAGCTTGCACTCTCAGATGAACTGTGATTTGGACTGCTCTCACTCCAATTCGATTTTTTCAGTGCTTTGCCGAATTTTTTCCAACTCAAGTTGCCTGTCCTTCACCACCTGCCCAGGTTTGTGCAACTCAAGCAGCGTCAGCCTGTACAATTTATACCAATGGCTCTCCTGCTCAAACTGCATGGCCAACAACTGTGTTGACTGCTGAAAAGTCAAAAGTTGTTGTCCGGACAGTGGCATGTGCTAATGGTTGTGACAAAAAGGTTTAGTGAGTTGAAAAGGACTCCCCGTCTTGAACCCCGGTCTCCCGCGTGACAGGCGGGGATACTGGCCACTATACTAACAAGGAGCAGATGAGCAGTTTCTAGTAGGGATGTGTGAAAACGGGGGCGGAGCTTATAGTGAAAGATATCAGCTCGTTCCGAACAGGCATGTTTGGTGCGGACACGCAACACCAGGTGTTTTTGTACAAAACAGTTCTAGGGACTCCTTGAGTGGAACTAAGAACTGTAGAGGTCGCACAAAGAGGGTATGATTAGTTAGAGTAAGTTGTACTTCTGAGATACTGCTTTAAGGAGAAGTCTTGGATAATTACTGCTTGGTCAGAAGTGAGTTTTCGTCCTGAGATACCGCTGCTTACAGAGAGGATCTGCTTGGTCAGAAAATGAACTTTGTTCGGAGATACCGCCTCTAACAGAAAGGAACTTCTTTTTCAGAGGAAAACTAAAGTCTATGATACCGCCTGAAGGAGAAAAGTCTCAGGGTCTGCTTGGATAGACTGATAGGTTCCTCTATACTGCCTCAAGAAAGTGCATTTCTAGAGGGTCTGCCTGGGTAGAACTGAACTCTGTGGATACCGTTTAGCAAGAAAAGCTTGCTATGGTCTGAATGGGTAGAGTATAAAAATTGGGGCAAAAAACTGTGGATATCGCTGAGCAAGTTTGCTACAGTCTGAACGGTTAGAGAATTAGGAAATTAACTCTCCGGACACTGCTTGGCAAACTAAGGTCTGAATGGGGAGAGTACAAAATTAATGAAATCATTGAGAGTAGGAGCTCAGGGTAAGTGCCAGAAGCAACAGATATTAATTAGATTATACTATCATTGAACAGCACGGAAATCACATGAATGACTATGATATGACTGCAGTATCATTCATGAGTATGTTTTTTTTATTTTACAGAGACTGCTGTGCAGCATGAAGGGTGGCAGAATCTCACCCAGGAGAGCATCTGAACCAGGACGCTTGGAAGACAAATAATGCCATTGTTGCTGAGGCTACCTGCTGAATACTTGTGCATCAAGATCAAAGTACCATGACAGCATCACCATCAAGCTGGACTTGTTCCACTGTATGAGGCGGTTACCCCATGAGTGTGTCTCAGAGCATCACCCCCTTTACAGCTCGTTTTCACCGTTCCTGTCTGCAGCCTTTTCTGTGGTGGATCAGGAAGACCTGAAGAATCTCCAGGATGCCTATGTGTTCTGTGAAATCCAGCCTGCCAACCCCACAAAGCAGCACATTCGTGAGCACTGCAGGGTCAAGATTCCACAGCCTGAGGAACTTACTTGTCGAGTTGAGGGAGTTTTGCAGCACTTTTACCTGGCAAAAGACCCAAATAGTGTTCCTCTCTTTAAGCCCTCTATGCTTAAGGTATGGGGGATTCAGCGTATTCACATCCTGCGAGGATGCCTTAGTGATCCTGAGCTGGCAGCTGTCATCATGTACAGGTACGGTGGAACACTGCAGCTGAACTATGTCCAGGGTGAAGGGATTAAGGTTCCTGTCTGGATCCCCATCAAAGGTACATCTCAGCAGGAGGGCTACCACTTCCATCAGGCTCAGTGGGTCACCTGAACGCGAGTTTCATCTGAGCTGTTTCAAGCCCAGGGGATGACAGGGGTGGCTTGCTGGAACTATCAGCGTCTGGTAGACCTGAAAGAACCAGGTGTTCGGCTTCCCGCTGTCTTTGATCCAGTTCTGATTTCAGACCTCAATGCAGTCTACAAACGAGTGTTTGGGGATGAGAGGTATCCTGCCCTTCACCTTTCCAGCAGAGACACCGGAGAGAGGTTAAGTCTGGAGTATGTGGAGCCTGGTTGCTGCCCAGTTCCACTAGCCTGGGGGAAGCACAGGAGCAAGACAGAGTCCATGCTTCCATGAAATTCACCTCCACAGAGCATATGTGTACGTACATAAATACGTGTGAGGAGATGGAGGTAAAGATGAAAAATCAAAAACTTAATAAAAAAGGAAAGAAAGCAGGTGAATAAAGGGAAAGAAAAAGGATAGTATTTGCCATGTTCAAAAGGGAAGGAGAAAAATGGAGGCAGAAACAAAAGGGTAACAAGGGAAATGCTTAGTAGGGAATCAAGAATTAGAATGTGAAATGCATCAGGATTCTGTTGTTAAAGTCCCTACATTTTCAGCACAACAATTGAGATGGTTGAGAATGTCATCTTGGGTGGGGTGAGTTTTTGCAAAGATCACGGGCCACCAATGCGACACATCTTCAGTTGTGTGCCCTGGCTTCATTGGGTGTTTCGGCCATTCATCACAAGACACCCTCTGCCGAGGTTGGCCCACTACAGGTTGATCAGACCTGAGTGTGTGTCGCACGGTGGCACCAACATGATTATTTGGCAGCCCATGTTGCGTCCCTCCGTTTCAGCCACAGCCAGTGACTGCTCCGCTCGGCTGCAGTGGCAAGTTCTTTGATTGCCTTCCTTTGGGCCTGTCCTCTGATCCCTACCTCCTTCAAGAGCCTTGTGCAGCCTAACTCCACTGGCCGCACCTTCACGTTCCAACCCCGCCCCTCTGCCTCTGCTGCTAAGTTGGCATACCGCAGCCTCTTCCGTTCGAATGCCTCATCGATGGCCTCCTCCCATGGGACAGTCAGCTCAACGATAAAGACTCGCCGGCAGGACTTGGACCAGAGGACAAGATCTGGGCGCAGGTTGGTAACTGCAATTTCGGGTGGGAAAGTGAGCCTCTGGCTGAGGTCTACCCGCATTTCCCAATCCCGGGCTGCGTTCAGTGGGCCAGAGTCTGGGAGTGATGGCTTGGTCCGCCGTTTCTCCCCTTCCTGCATGAAGGTTGTTCTCCGTGGGAAGGTAGTCTGGGCATTTAGAGGCATGGCATTGGTGGTTACCCTCTTGTTCTCGATTACGGCAGCCAAGCATTTCAGCACTTGGTTGTGGCGCCAGGTGTATCTTCCTTGCGTTAAGCTGGTCCTGCAACCCACTAAGATGTGTTTGAGGGTTGCTGGGGCTGCACACTGGAGACAAGCTGGGTCCTCTCCATGCCAGAGATGTAGGTTGGTTGGGGAGGGCAGGACGTCATAAGTGGCTCTGACGATGAAACTTTGCCTATTCGACTCCATGCCCCACATCTCGCTCCATGTAATTTCCTTCTCTCCACGCCATCCCACTTCATCAAGCGGCCTTGCTGGGCTTGAGAGACGGCCTTGGCACACCTGGCTGCTTCCTCCTGGCGGCCCACCTCTTCCACAACCATGTACCGCCGTTCGGTTGGAGTAGCCTTTTGCCATGTGGGTGTTGTTGTTGCCAAGCCAAGGCCCCCTCTGCCATGTTGGACATGCCCCACTACATCCCGGTGCCTGAGGGCCGTCTTTGCTACCGCAACTGCTGCCGATGGCTTCCATTTCCTCCCCGTTGTTAGGGTTGGAGCAGCATCTCTGACAAATGGATCCCGGGATTCTGTGAGAGTCATCTCCAGCCTTGATTTGGCACATTTGTAATCCTCCACCAGGCTTGAGATTGGCAGGGAGAGGGTTCCGCTGCCATACAGGCCAATGCTGGTAAGGCATCTCAGCAGTCCAAGCCACTTCCTCACTTGTGCATTTACTAGCCTTTCTAGTCGATTGGCATGGGATAGAGTGACCTCATAGATGGAAATTGGCCACATGAGACGGGGCAACAGCCCAAACTGAAAGCACCACAGCTTCAGCTTCCCGGGGAGAGTAGTGTTGTTGATCTGCTTGAGGCCACTGATTGTATCCTGCCTGAGTTGTTCCACCTGCTTCAAGTCTTTGAGTTCTGCGCTATACCAGCGGCCAAGGCTTTTAACAGGCTTCTGCAGAACTGTTGGTATTGGCTCGTTGTTGACATGGAAATCAATCATATCAGATCCAGGGGCTTAAAGCGCCGGCAGTTCCCTGCTTTTTTGGAGGAAATAAGAGTCAGCATATGAGGCTGTGCTCTACTTCACCGAGGTACATTGGCTCAGCAGGGTAAACGTCTTGAAGAGGTTTTTTGAGTTGAGAAAAGAAGTGAAAGCCTTCATGGAGAAGGATGTGATGGCTGTTCCTGTGCTAAGTGATCCCAAATGGCTCATGGACTTAGCTTTTCTTGTTGACCACACAGGAGCTGAATGTACTGAACAAGAATTTACAAGGCCAGAGGCAGCTTGTCAGTGCTGCCTATAACAACATCATAGCGGAGCATTCTCCACAAAACTTGTGTTATGGAAAGCCCAGCTCTCTCAGACAAACCTGTGTAATTTTCCAGCATGCAGGGGCGCTCATGGATGCGGGCACACCATTCAGTGGTGAGAAGTGTGCTGATGCCATTGTAAAGCTACAGGAAGAATTTGATCACAGGTTTGCAGACTTAAGACACACAGAGCCACTTACTGATGAGCATCTTCAAGCCATACTGAGAGTCTCAATTGCTTCCTTCCTCAAGCCAAATGTGGCTCAGCCGTGTCAGAGGAAGCGCTGCCAGGTCTCTGGCAGTAAGGAGTAGGTAAGAGAAGCCTATGTTTTGAAGAACCGTTCATGTTGTGAACTGTTATTAATAAAGATTGAGAAGATTGTATGAGTTGTACTTTTTTAATTTGAGTTTGCGACCCCTGTCCTAAAGCAATATTTTCTACTTAAACAGCAGTGCATCGAGCTATAGCCAATGCTTGGGTCAAGGTCATCCCGATGTCACTTTCCGAAATTCCGGGTTGATTTGTGGGATTTGGAGTTTCCCTACATGGTTCACCTTTCACCAGTCCCTGAAGCATATCATCCAAATCGTCGTCAACACATAAAGCTGAACATGCCTCCAGAACTGTCCAGCATCAGCACTTTGGCAGTGTCAAAAGTCAAGGTCTTGCTATTTAAACTTTGGCAACAAACGCATATTATCCACTACATCGATACTGCCTGGTGCAGAGTCAGCAGAAGAAGAGTACTATGTAACTGAGCGCCGTGGAGAAAGCTTGCACTCTCAGATGAACTGTGATTTGGACTGCTCTCACTCCAATTCCATTTTTTCAGTGCTTTGCCGAATTTTCTCTAACTCAAGTTGCCTGTCCTTCGCCACCTGCCCAGGTTTGTGCAAATCAAGCAGCGTCAGCCTGTACAATTTATACCAAAGGCTCTCCTGCTCAAACTGCATGGCCAACAACTGTGTTGACTGCTGAAAAGTCAAAAGTTGTTGTCCGGACAGTGGCATGTGCTAATGGTTGTGACAAAAAGGTTTAGTGAGTTGAAAAGGACTCCCCGTCGGGGAATTGAACCCCGGTCTCTATACTATAGAGACCGGATACTGGCCACTATACTAACGAGGAGCAGATGAGCAGGTTGTAGTAGGGATGTGTGAAAACGCTATGAGATTCACTTGCTATATCCCTATGTACACATTAAAATATATAATGATAAAATTATTAATAAAATATCAATAAACAGCGAGCCAGTGAGGCTGTTGAAAAGGACTCCCCGTCGGGGAATTGAACCCCGGTCTCCCGCGTGACAGGCGGGGATACTGGCCACTATACTAACGAGGAGCAGATGAGCGGTTTCTAGTAGGGATGTGTGAAAACGGGGGCGGAGCTTATAGTGAAAGATATCAGCTCGTTCCGAACAGGTATGTTTGATGCGGACACGCAACACCAGGTGTTTTTGTACCGAACAGTTCTAGGGACTCCTTGAGTGCAACTAAGAACTGTAGAGGTCGCGCAACTGGCGCATCACCATTTTTAATAAACGTCATTTTGAAGTTCATTCCTTGGTTTCCAAATCTTTCTCTAAATTTGTTAAATGTTGTTTTTTTGATTGGCGTGATGAACAGGATTGAAGATAAGGGACCAACGCTGCTGCTGCTGCTGAACCGCAAGTTTAGGTCCGGCATGGTCGCACAAAGAGGGTATGATTAGTTAGAGTACGTTGTACTTCTGAGATACACGTGCTCCGCGAGTCACCATTGTCCCTCAATGGGCTGAGGGAGGAGGCTGTGTTTCATGGAGAGGTAAAAGACAGCGTCCCTGGGTGGGCTTGAACCACCAACCTTTCGGTTAACAGCCGAACGCGCTAACCAATTGCGCCACAGAGACTTCATAATGGCTAATAAAGCACTTTTTTTTTTGCACAATTGCACAAATACTTATATTCTTTATTATATATTATATTAATATAACATTATATTTTATTTGATTTTTTTTTGGAAAAGAGAAAGCCGAGCCTCCCATTCCCATGGGCACCTACTGTTTCTGTAACATTTTGTTTGCTGGAATAACAACCGACGGAGCGCCATTAATGACAGGGAGGAGAAATGGACTGGTGGCACTTGTTCAAAGAAAACTGGAAGAGGAGGGTGTGGAGGAGGCCATTGCTCTGCACTGCATTATCCATCAGTAGGCCCTTTCCAGCAAATGCCTGAAGTTTGACAATGTGATGTCTGTCGTTGTGAAATGCATCAATCATAACAGATCCAGGGGCTTAAAGCACCGGCAGTTCCCTGCTTTCTTGGAGGAAATAAGAGTCAGCATATGAGGATGAGCTCTAGAGCTCTGTAGAGGTCCCACGAGAACTAAAAAAAGGTATTCCTCACTCAACGACCTACCTGGTTAACGACTGCTCGTAGCAGCTCTTTGATTAGTGGGTATTGTGTGCTGCGTACAATACCGCGGCCTGCGCACTACGTCTCAGCGTCAAGCATCTCATCGCGCATCACCATTTTTAATAAACGTCATTTTGAAGTTCATTCCTTGGTTTCCTAATATTTCTCTTAATTTCTTAAATGTTGTTTTTCCATGTTTCCAAGTTCAGGTCCGGCATGGTCGCACAAAGAGGGTATGATTGGTTAGAGTAAGTTGTACTTCTGATATACTGCTTTAAGGAGAAGTCTTGGTTAATTGCTGCTTGGTCAGAAGTGAGTTTTAGTTCTTAATACCGCCTGTAACAGAAACGGACTGCTTGGTGAGAAGTGAGTTTTCGTTCTGAGATACCGCTTCTAACAGAGAGGATCTGCTTGGTCAGAAAAGAGAAAAGAGAAAAGAGAAAGGTCTCTTCTGTTACAGGCGGTATCTCAGAACTAAAATTCACTTCTGACCAAGCAGCAATTAACCAAGACTTCTCCTTAAAGCAGTATCTCAGAACTACAACTTACTCTAACCAATCAAACCCTCTTTGTGCGACCATGCCGGACCTGAACTTGCGGTTCAGCAGCAGCAGCAGCGTTGGTCCCTTTTCTTCAATCCTGTTCATCACGCCAATCTATGTCGTGGAAAAACAACATTTAAGAAATTAAGAGAAATATTAGGAAACCAAGGAATGAACTTCAAAATGACGTTTGTTAAAAATGGTGATGCGCGATGAGATGCTTGATGCTGAGACGTAGCGCGCAGGCCGCGGTATTGTACGCAGCACACAATACCCACTATTCAAAGAGCTGCTATGAGCAGTCGTTAACCAGGTAGGTCGTTGAGTGAGGAATACCTTTTTTTAGTTCTCGTGGGACCTCTACAGTTCTTAGTTCAATCACAGGACATTTGCCTAAACTTCTTAGTTTTTTCAACTTAAATCCTCCAAAATAAAAAAATAATCTGTCAAATCCCCATTAAGTGCCAACGCACCGCTTTTAAATACACTTTCTATGTTTGAATGACTGAGGAAGCCGCTGCAACTCTTTCATATTTGCAACTATTTCATTTTTATGTTCTCCATAATCAATCATATTATCGCTATAGCTCGATGCACTGCTGTTTAAATAGAAAATATTGGTAGAATTTCTCGCCTGCCACGCGGGAGGCCCGGGTTCGATTCCCGGCCAATGCAACTTCCCTTTCAATCAAAGTTGCTTGTGTGCTGTGGCTGCTTCTCTAAGTTTGCTTGAAATACATGATACAAATACAATGAAATAACACGACTGAAGACTCACAGCTTCACTGAGCTGAGACAACTGGGTTTATCAAGATGCATACGCTGCCCGCTGTCCTGGTCCTGACCAATAGGTTTGGATGTTACAGAAACAGTAGGTGCCCATGGGAATGGGAGGCTCTCGGCTTTCTCTTTTCCAAAAAAAAATCAAATCAAATATAATGTTATATTAATATAATATATAATAAAGAATATAAGTAGCAGTCAAACAATTGTGCAAAAAAAAAAAGTGCTTTATTAGACATTAAGAAGTCTCTGTGGCGCAATTGGTTAGCGCGTTCGGCTGTTAACCGAAAGGTTGGTGGTTCAAGCCCACCCAGGGACGCTGTCTTTAACTCTCCATGAAACACAGCCTCCTCCCTCAGCCCATTGAGGGACAATGGTGACTCGCGGAGCACGTGTATCTCAGAAGTACAACTTACTCTAACTAATCATTAAAAACGACCTCCACAGTTCTTAGTTCCACTCAAGGAGTCCCTAGAACTGTTTTGTACAAAAACACCTGGTGTTGCGTGCGCGCACCAAACATGCCTGTTCGGAACGAGCTGATATCTTTCACTATAAGCTCCGCCCCCGTTTCACACATCCCTACTACAACCTACTCATCTGCTCCTCGTTAGTATAGTGGCCAGTATCCCCGCCTGTCACGCGGGAGACCGGGGTTCAATTCCCCGACGGGGAGTCCTTTTCAACTCACTAAACCTTTTTGTCACAACCATTAGCACATGCCACTGTCCGGACAACAACTTTTGACTTTTCAGCAGTCAACACAGTTGTTGGCCATGCAGTTTGAGCAGGAGAGCCTTTGGTTCAAAGTGTACAGGCTGACGCTGCTTGATTTGCACAAACCTGGGCAGGTGGCGAAGGACAGGCAACTTGAGTTGGAGAAAATTCGGCAAAGCACTGAAAAAATGGAATTGGAGTGAGAGCAGTCCAAATCACAGTTCATCTGAGAGTGCAAGCTTTCTCCACGGCGCTCAGTTACAGAGCACTCTTCTTCTGTTGACTCTGCACCAGGCAGTATCGATGTTGTGGATAATATGCGTTTGGTGCCAAAGTTTAAATAGCAACACCTCGACTTTTGACACTGCCAAAGTGCTGATGCTGGACAGTTCTGGAGGCATGTTCAGCTTTATGTGTTGACGACGATTTGGATGATATGCTTCAGGGACTGGTGAAAGGTGAACCATGTAGGGAAACTCCAAATCCCACAAATCAACCCGGAATTTTGGAAAGTGACATCGGGATGACCTTGACCTAAGCATTGGTGGTTCAGTGGTAGAATTCTCGCCTGCCACGCGGGAGGCCCGGGTTCGATTCCCGGCCAATGCATCTCACTTTTTAATCACAGGGCATTTGCCTAAACATCTTTCTTTTCTCAACTGAAATCCTCCAAAATAAAAAATTAATCCGTCAAATCCCCATCAAGTGCAAACGCATAGCAGTGATATGAAAAACCATGCGAGCGGGTGATCGGGCCCAGCGAGGTGGTGTATATGGCAAAGAGGAGAGGTCCCAGAACAGAGCCTTGGGGCACCCCTGTGGTGAGGTGGGGAGGCACAGACAACTGGCCTCGCCATGTCACACTGAAGGAATTCCCAGTGAGGTAGGATTCGAACCATGAAAGTGCACTGCCAGAGATGCCCATACTTGAGAGTATGGACGGGAGAATGCTGTGATTGACAGTGTCAAAAGCAGCTGATAAGTCTTTCAGAATGAGAACCGAGGATTGGGCAGCAGATCTAGCAGTTTTTAAGGCCTCCATCACAGACAACAGGGCTGTTTCAGTGGAGTGTCTGCTTTTGAAGCCAGATTGAAGTGGATCAAGAAGGTTGTTTCTTGACAGGAATTCTGTAACCTGTCGAGAGACCGCCCTCTCAATGGTTTTGGAAAGGAATGGGAGGAGTGAGACCGGCCGATAGTTTGCATTGCACGGAAATCGAACGCGGCCTAACGCATGGCAGGCGAGAATTCTACCACATTTTGCGACCATTTTTGGAGACAGCGCTACTAAATTTTGTAATTATGGGCTCCGTCGCGACTTGAAAATACGCCCTTATTTTTATTCAAATCATCATATATCATGTGAAGCATTTGGAGGGAGCGAGATGTCATATTGCAGACACTGAATGCAAGATGTGATTTGACACTTGTTTCCATCCCTGCCGCCACACACTTCCTCGCGTACACAGAGCGTGAACTTGTGCCGCTTGTGCTAAAAGTGTGCTCCGCGAGTCACCATTGTCCCTCAATGGGCTGAGGCTGTGTTTCATGGAGAGGTAATAGACAGCGTCCCTGGGTGGGCTTGAACCACCAACCTTTCGGTTAACAGCCGAACGCGCTAACCGATTGCGCCACAGAGACTTGATAAGGGCTGATAAAGCACTTTTTTTTTTTTGCACAATTGTTTGACTGCTACTTATATTCTTTATTATATATTATATTAATATAACATTATATTTTATTTGATGTTTTTTTGGAAAAGAGAAAGCCGAGCCTCCCATTCCCATGGGCACCTCCCATGGGCACCTACTGTTTCTGTAACATCCAAACCTAGTGAAGCTGTGAGTCTTCGCTCGTGTTCAGTCGTGTTATTTCATTGTATTTGTATCATGTGTTTCAAGCAAACTTAGAGAAGCAGCCACAGCACACAAGCAACTGTTAGTTGCCCAAGAAAATGTTATTGCCATTCCATTTATTATATTCTAGTTCATAATGTATTCGGGCTGCTCCCTGAAAGTCGATGAGTTGAAATCTGTCAGCCCCCCCAGTCAGTGACAAGGATAAAACAGATTAACGCTGACTTTAGAAGAAGTCAGAGCATACTCTGTCTGCCTCAGAAGACTTAGGTCCTCTGGAGTGCAGGGGGCTCTGCTGAGGACCCTCTCGGACTGCTCACTGCATCACTGCTCTAGAGGAGATCTGCATGGAGGAATGGGCCAAAATACCAATAACAGTGTGTGAAAACCTTGTGAAGACTTACAGAAAACATTTGACCTCTGTCATTGCAAACAAAGGGTATATAACAAAGTATTGAGATGAACTTTTGTTATTGACCAAATACTTATTTTCCAGCTCTGTCCTGGGGGGCCCCCTGGACCCGGTGTAGGTGGCGGGAGAAAGGAGGATGACCGCTCAGCTGTCATCCATGATGGAGAACAAATCCCCCGGCACTGGAGAGCTCCTTCAGCGACCAGGAGCTGCTTCACCCAAAGTGTGGGAAGGAGCGCCATCGCAGGTCCTCCCTTCCTGCGGCTGTCGCTGTATAACCAACAGCGCAGCCAGTAGACCACACACACACATAACTGTGAAAAAATCCAAGTGCAATTTTTTTTATATAAAAAAAAAAAAGAAAGAAAGAAAGACAACAAAGTGCAATCCCTGATGTGCAAATGTGTCAAGATATATGCAATACACTTAGTACTCTGGTTCCTATTTATGGTGATTTTTTTTTTTCATGTTTCTATGTATTTGATATTGTTTATAGTGTGTACCTGGATTACGCTCTCTATTTTCTGCAAGTGGAACAATGTAAATTTCCCCGTTGTGGGACGAATAAGGTTTATCTTATCTTGCCTTACAAGATGCACTTGTACTGTAATCACATGGTTGGGTGATGTCGGAGCGGGAGATGGCTGCGCTAAATGCGCCCCATCGAGCCTCTCGGAGGAGCGGGGGCCCTGTGCCAACAACATCCACCTCTGGTCAAGCTTCAAAAGGAACATCGGCCGTCCCTGGGTGGGCTCGAACCACCAACCTTTCGGTTAACAGCCGAACGCGCTAACCGATTGCGCCACAGAGACATGACCCACCGCGGCGGACAGCAGGTGCTGTGCTCTAGGAGATCAACCTGGCAACGGCATGGCTGGAATGGAGGCTGTTGAAACAACACAAATTCGCTCCCCGACAGGCCCGGCTAGCTCAGTCGGTAGAGCATGAGACTCTTAATCTCAGGGTCGTGGGTTCGAGCCCCACGTTGGGCGCTACATTTTAGCCTCTGTAAGTGGCGTAGTGGCAGCATAGCTCCCTTCCAGCCAACACAAATACCATGTTTTTTTAATGAAAGGCCTTCATCGTTTGATAAACATGGCTGGATGCTTCAACGGCAGCAAGCGCCAACCGTCGGGTCAGGGTGGGAAGATAAAAGGGCGGACAACACGAAGACCCTGGGTAAGAAGCTGCTTCCTTCTACGTGGAAGCCTAAACTTTCTGAGCGAGGGGAGAAAGCTTTGTTTTTCATCGGGACAACCCAAAGGATACTGCCAGAGCAAAGCTGGAGTGGATGAAAGGAAGAAGTATGAACGTATGATAAGTATGGGTCTCCCTTCGTACGAATACAAAAGCAATCCTGAAAACAAATTGAAATCTGTGAAACAACAGAAACCCTAAAATAATTTAAATACTGCAACAGAGACAGGCAACAATGGATTCTCAGCCTCCTTCATGGCAAAGGGTTAGGTTGCACAATCGCTTGTGCACCGCACTTTCTAAATGGCCGCAAGGGAGGTGCAAAACAAGGATGAGGATATGTTGCTTTGGTGACGTACAAAGAATATTATTATATACACTACTCACAAAAAGTTAGGGATATTCGGCTTTCGGGTGAAATTTCAGGATGAACCTAAAATGCACTATAACCTTTACAGGTGAACTTAATTTGACCTTCTATAAACTTTTGAATGCACATGTCCAACTGTTCAATGTTTCAGTTCTTTTTGCACAACTTGCTGTTTTCTAACAAGGAGATGAACGGTAAAATTCACAACAGGTGTTTGATCCATGAATGGACCAATACATGTCCTGGTTCAATTAGAATTGGTATTTAAAGTCCTCTTCATCATGCTGTTCACATTTTGACATCATGAGACCAAGACGACACCTAACAACTGATCAACAGTACCTCGCATTTGCAAGGCTTCAAACAGGATGTTGTCAGAGGGAAGTGGCCACTGAGCTTAGAGCGTCACAGAGTGTCATCAGCAGGTTGCAACAGAGATACAGAGACTGGAAGAGTCACAGAAAGGCATAGAAGTGGACGTGCTTTGGCCACATCCCACACTGATGAGCGCTTCATTGTGAACAGTGCCCTGCGGAACCGGATGATGATGCCACTCAACTCCAGGCACATTTAAGGGAGGTGAGAGGCACCAAGTGTCACGTCAGACCATTCAAAACCATTTACATCAGCGTGGTCTGCGTGCTAGACGACCTGCAAGGCTACCTGACCACACCACCAGGCACAGGCATCATCGTCTTGCACGGGCCAGGGAGCATTTATGCTGGAGGAGGGACCAGTGGCCTCAGTGCTGTTCTCTGATGAAAGTCCATTCACACTGAGCAGAAATGATGGCCGCCAACGATGTTGGAGACGTCAAGGAGAGCGCTACGCATCAGCCACTGTTGTCACCAGACGAGCCTTTGGTGGTGGTGGTGTTACAGTGTGGGCAGGTGTGTCTAGTCAGAACTGCCCGAGTACTTTAAAAACACTGCTCTCCGGACCTGGAACTCCTAACTTATTTCTTTCAATGTCATGAAATGACACTATTAAAAAATACGAAGATCGAGAAGTCATGGCGGGAAATATTGCAGAACAAGAACAAACACAACATACAAGTCATTAACAAGTGCACCAGAATTATCCTAAAAGCTATGACCATCAACCTTCAACTATGGGAAAATTAATCTCCGGTCAACATCAACTCCGATTTAAAAAGATAAAACGCCACGTCCCTGGGTGGGCTCGAACCACCAACCTTTCGGTTAACAGCCGAACGCGCTAACCGATTGCGCCACAGAGACATGACGCACTCCAAGGCTGGCGGTGTACAAGTAGTAGGAAGGAACAGGAATTTCTATTCCAGAAGGGTTGAGAGGGTTGAGGGAGACCGCTGACGTAGAATGAGGAAACAGGGGTCAACCGGGGCCAGGGTGGTTGACACCGTGCAGGGAATAGGGGGTTGAATGGAGCAGGAACAGGCTGGAGGGGGGGGGGGGGGGGTCAGAGTATACTATTCCGACGTAAGGTCACAAAAAAACAGGGCTCACCAGCCCGGCTAGCTCAGTCGGTAGAGCATGAGACTCTTAATCTCAGGGTCGTGGGTTCGAGCCCCACGTTGGGCGCAGGCTTTTTGCCTTTAGGGGTCGTGGGTTCGAGCCCCACACTGCGGGCGCTCAAGCTCAACAGGTCATTTGTCAGTTTTGACTTTGCGCTTGAATTTTCAACAGACGTACAGCCAATACACGTCTACTCTCTAATGCTAAACGTGGCCTCCACAAGCGTTGGTGGTATAGTGGTGAGCATAGCTGCCTTCCAAGCAGTTGACCCGGGTTCGATTCCCGGCCAACGCAGATATTCTTTATTTTATTTAAGGTCCTTTAATTTTTATGCTTTTTCAGGCTTTTTAAATGATAGACGCGCACAGTAAACATGCCTGAGGCGTTTTGACAGCAAGCATCAACCATCAAGTCAAAAACTAATGGCATAGATAAATTGTGCACAATGCAGAGACCCTGGATAAAACACCTGCCCAACCAGGTGTACTACAAAAACACCACTGGCTGTAATAGAGGCAAGAAGTGGCTCAACCAAATACTGAAGAACGGGGTCAATACTTACTTAATTGTTGGCAAATTTCGAGTGAAATCTTTCAAAATCACAATTTTGATAATTATTTATGTGAAAAAGAAAAAAAAGGCCGGGGGCTGAATACTTTCTCAAGCACTGAAAATTTCAGAATGGTACGGCATCCAGCAAAATACAGCGGTATACCGTATTTCGCTGTAATAACTCCCCCCCTTCATTTCCTGTACACAGGCACTCCTCACATAACGACCTACCCGTTTACCATTAAAGCAGTAAACCTCTGTATCAAATCATATAACGTGTGGGTGCTCAAGGAACGATGGGAACGACTTATAAAGCTTTTAGAATCACATCTTTGTCTGCATTCCGCCCATCAGTACATACTGTACTCATCTTCTTTTCCTTCATTTTATTTCCCAATTCGTTGGTTGGTCGCAAGATTTGACGGACACCAGCAAGCGATTATGGTAAAAAATAAAATAAAACAAAATAAAATAAAAAAAATTAAAACATTAAAAAGTGATGCTTTTCATGTCCTGTGGAGTGGTGTGAACTAAATGAAACGGGGGCTATTGTTGTGAAAACACTATTTGGGTTTTTGTTTTTTTTTAATGCTTGCACTTATGAAGTTTGCGAAGGTATTTCGAGAAAAAAGAGCCACGTGGAAAAAAAAAATGTTGATGTGGGGGGGAAAAAAATGCGTTTGTGGTAATAAATAAATATCAGAGCAACGAGGTCAAATCTCGGAACTCTGAAGAAACGTGAGAAAACCGGAAAAACAAAAAGGGCGGCCGCCTCCTGTAGGGGGCAGCATCGCGCCAGGAGGAAATAAAAACAAAACGCTCCACGCCGTGGCGGTTGCTCGCCCCTACCGACAGGAAGCCCAGCCCCCTCCGCCCAGAGCCGCAGCCCCGTGCGATTCGCTTTGTCGGGAAGGTCGTTGGGACGAGGCCCGTCCACCCCCACCAAATGGCGCTCGGTCCCGGGCTTCGTGTCGCCTGCGTCGCCCTGTCCGCGGTGCTTTATTTGGTGGCTTTAGTTATCAACGCACTGGCCGGAGCGGGGAAAGGTACGCGTCCCTCAGGGCTGGTGTATCGGGTGGTGCTGCGCGACTTCCGCTAATACGTATCGCTGTGATTTGTGTGTTTGTATCGGTGTAAATTGCGCCAGTTTTTGGGGATACTCTACTAACCCGTTCGGAGTTTCAGCTCCACGTTCCAGCGGTGTATCATGTTATACAAGGTGTCGCACGCAGGTGTTGTCTCTCTGGCGTCTGAGCGGCAGACACCGACAATAACAAACCTTTGGATCCCATGGAATGTGTACAAACTAACTGTAAGCACTACTAACCGTTAGTACTAATGTGTACTAACTAACCGTCAGTACTACTAACCGTTAGTACTAATGTGTACTAACTAACCGTTAGTACTAATGTGTACTAACTTACCGTCAGTACTACTAACCGTTAGTACTAATGTGTACTAACTAACCGTTAGTACTACTAACCATTAGTACTAATGTGTACTAACTCGCTGTTAGTACTACTAACCGTTAACAACCGTTCGTACTACTAACCGTGAGTACTAATGTGTACTAACTAACCGTTGGTACTAGCTAACCGTTGGTACTAACTAACCGTAACACCAATGGTTAGTACTAATGTGTACTAACTAACCGTTGGTACTAACTAACCGTTAGTATTACTAACCGTTAGTACTAACTAAGCGTTAGTATTACAACCGTTAGTACTAATGTGTACTAACTAACCGTTAGTATTATTAATTGTTAGTACTAATGTGTACTAACTAACTGTTAGTACTACTAACCTTTAGTACTGATGTGTACTAACTACCCGATAGTACTAAATAACCGTTAGTACGTTAGTACTTATGTGTACTAACTAACCGTTAGTGCTGCTACTACTACTAACAGTTAGTACTATTACTATTACATTTTAGTACTACTGCTACTAGCGTTTAGCTACTCAGTTGTTACTTTGAGAACGTTTCTCATTCTTTTGAGATATTAAATCATTATTTTCAGACGGTTTCTCATTACAATGACTGACAGGATCATTTTTTTTTCATCACTTTGGTGGAAACGCTTCCATGGAATCTCCAACTCACTTTGTGACAAAAGTATGAAAGATCATCATCTGACTTTTGTAGGCAACCAAGCATCGCCCTGGCTCCCTCGACCAAAAGCCAGTGGGATTTTTCCATTGGATTTCGGATTATTGCGGGAAATAAGCCCCGTGGCAACCACAAGTTTATGGTGCTCATGCGTTTCGTTCAGCAGGTGCTCTTCACAGATGAACTCCACTTTTATGATTTTCGACGCGTTAACACAGTCGCCTGAAGTACAATGCAGCACTTTATCGGAGTTTGCTCGGGAAGTTTGACGGTTGCTATGGGTTGCTATGGACTCTGGTGGCCATTTCCGGAGGATCACTTCCGTCCCATTTGTGCGGAGAAATAGCGAAAATATCCCAAACGTACAAAAATACAAAAAAGAAGGGTCAAGGTTTCACACCACATGGTTGCAAGATTTTCTGTGGCAGGTTTTGGCCTTTTGGTTCAAAAGTGCAGACTGACGTTCGCAGCCAATGCGAGTGATCCCCCCACATTTTCTTTTCTATTGTGGTTGTCATGGGCCGGCAGAGTCATCTCCGTCCGTATTCGGATGAGAAGAAGAAGTGTGATGCATGTCGCACATTTAGATATTGTTGTCCACGTCTGAACAGCTGTGCGTTTTTTTTTCCCGCCTGACGCTTCAACCCTGAATTGTACGCTCAGCGTCAAGCATCTCGTCACGCACCACCGCTCCCAGCCTGGGTCTCGTCCCCGCTGAGAAAGTGGCCACACCCGGGAGCCCTGAGTCCATCTATCCTTCTATCCATCCATCCATCCACCCATTGAATCCAGTCCTTAATTAATATGAGTTAATTATTTGTTTTTTTAATTGAGGTTGTCTTCTGTATTCCAGCTCCATTCCATTCCAGTACAGGTAACGTGTCGTCCCGCTATGAGACCGACATCACGCCCTCTGGCAGGACCTTCTCCATCTGGGGAGTCATCTACACGTGGCTCACTCTGATGATCTTATACATCTCAACTTTCCTGTTCCGAGGGTAGAGTACCACCAAAACATGCCTTACATACACTGCAAAGCATGGGACCTCACAGAGGACTTATTACCACCTTATATATAATAATAATAATAATAATAATAATAATAATAATAGATATAAATATAGCTGCAGGCAGAAATACACGGGGTTCAGTGTATTCGTTTTAGGTTTTCTTGATTTTTTTAAATAAAATGCATCACAATTTACTTAATGTGCAAACATCGTTGAGTTACGTCCTGCATACATGATTTTTATTTTTATTTTTTTTTAATTTCATAACTTACCTTTCATTCTGACGTGGACATGTAAATCTAATGTAGTTACGTCCATGTAATTTCATTAAACTTAACATTTTTTGGCATTACATATAAAACAGTTCCACTTTAACAGTTATAAAGAAATGTTCCAAATTGATGAGTTTCTAGTTTTGAGTTTGTAAGTGCAAAATAGATTAATTAGTACATTAGCACAACAAATGACAAAACAAGTCAGATGACTGTTTTATCAAACAGTTGTCCAAAACAGCTGGACAAAATAAGTGAACAAGTAACACAGTATTTATAAAGATCACACGTCAAATAATCAATAAATGTTATTATAATGGAAATCTTAAGAAATTAAAATAAATGAGAAATCGACAGATTGTATCAAATTGTCAAAGTAAACAGTGTTTATCAACATTGTGTTATATGTATTTTTTTTAGCTAAAGAAAACAATGTTGAGGCACTGAATCTTTATAACCACACCTTGCTTTTTGCTACTGGGTGTTTCGCAATTTTCACTTACTTGCTGTTGTCGTTGTGTACAGGTTTATTTTGGCAGAATAAATTATTACTTCTACAGGAATGCCGACAGACAGATTCAATGTTGTTGTAGTAGGCTCAGGAACTGGTCGTGCATCATATTTATTCAAAGCTATTTTCATCCTTGCGTGGGAATCTACAGTTGCATACCACCACCCCTTTTTGATTATTGCACATGTTTTACCAGAGATAGTTAATAAATATGCATCATCCTTATTGACCGTCCTTATCCTTATTCAACAGCGACTTCTTAAGTGCTCTATCAATTGGCATAGCGATATTACACAACGCAGAGTCATGGTGATCTCCACCAATGCAGCCAGGAAATGGATTTGTATACATTATTTGGAATTTTGTATTAAACATAATTTGTCTTGTTGGCAATTCTGTTAGTGCAATATAATCACTTCCTGGAACATTATCATTTATTCTACCAGAACTGTTCATATCCTGTTAAAGACTGTTCTAAAGACTATTATCATTTAATGTCCATGTGCAAACATTCTGAGTTTTGTTTTTCAGAATCTCTGTTAAACTCATAGCTGCACATTGTTTATTTCTGGAGCTTCCAAATTGTAACTCATCCTGGTGAACTGAGCGTCTTAACACCGAGACGTGTGGGGAAGCAACACCTACATTGAAAGTTTTTCTATTTGGGTTTTTTTCATCAGATTTATCTTCAGTACTGGATTTTTGGACAATGGCTTTTTATTGTCTTCGATTTTCGGCTATTTTTCGATATTTCGATATTTATCTGTAAAAATAACAAAAATAACTTTTGCAATTACTTTTCAAAACAATAGATACATTTAATTTTAAAAATATATAAATAAATGTTATTGGTAATTACTACTTTATTGTAGTTTTTGTTAGTCATGTAAAATCCAGTTTAATAGATTACTTGTCTATATTGTAATGTTTTAGCAGGGTTGGATATATTTCGGACTTGTGTATTGGCACGTCGGTCTTAAAACAGTCAGTTTTTGGTCATTTTCTTTGTAATATCGACTCTGTATGTCAATCGATTTGAATGAAACCTCAACAACGAGGTCCTTGTGACAGTGCGGTTCAAACAAGACATAGACTGTGTTGGTCTGTTATGCCGAAGTTGGTTTTCCAGATAGATTCAGGCTTAATCTTTCCGTCTTTTCCTCTTGCAATAACAATAAGGGGCTGCCATAGGGGTCCAGCTAAATAATAAATGTAGCTGCGGGCAGCGATACGTGGGGTCTTGCATCGGCAACAATTACAAATTTTAGAGTTCCAACGGAAGGCAGCATCAGTTTGTGCTGTCGCTCGTCTTTATATCATCATTACTACTAAAACGAGTTGCAGCTTAATTTCGTTTTAAACAACACGCTCCCATTCAAACGGATTAAACGCTGCACGTCCCTCAGAGACATTTCATCAACTTTTTAAACTTTCGGGACTAAAACAAAACCGACACGATTCAGACCTTTTGCTCTGGAGCTGCGCACGTGCAGTTTGCAACCACTACACAGCGATGGAGTGCACAGCACGCACTTTGCACGGAGCGAATGGGCGTCCAGAGCCTAAATATTGCTACGGGCAGCAATACGCGGTGTCCGGGGTGGCCGGCCCCTTCGTTAAAGTTCAATGGACGAGTGTGCTTCGTTTCTCTGTTCTGCTGTGTTTTGTGATGCAGAAGTTCATTCCTTCCGTCCTGGTTACCGTGTAATTCTTTGATGGGACGGTGTTTGCGGCTGTGCGTGGGTTTCCTACGTCACAACTTACGGCGGTTATCATTCTAGTAGGGCTGCATGATGATGGATAAAATGATGATCTTGATAATTTTTTTCAATATTGTGATCACGATTATTTATCACGATTATTCATATTATTCATTTTGGGGAAGTAAATTATTTTATTTTACTTTGTAAATCAACAGAAAACTGCCTTCACAATAACAATGTATTTTATAAACCTGTAACTAAATAAACTCCAATGTACAAATCTTTTAATCAAATTAAGTCTTTCTTCACGTGAATTCAGTCTTCTTAAGGCTTTATATCAATCAATCCAAACAAGACGGTCAGTTACATAACTTCTGCAGGTTTTATAATAATAATAATAATAATAATAATAATAATAATAAAAAAACTCATATTTTCATTCCTATTCAGAGGACACATGCTGCTATCGATAGGTAGAGTAGAAATAAAAATCTAATTTGTACACTTGCCGGCCACTCGACGGCCATATGTATGCAGGCATGTGCAGTGCGGGCTTGGTAGATGTTGTACGTTTTGTGCATCATTAAGACCTCGCTAAGTCAACTAATTGGATGCATTGGTGTCTCTTTATTTAGAGAATCATTTACACACGTGAGAACCAGTTATATTGGCAACTTTCCTGTAAGTTCACACAAAAAATGAACAGATAATGATGAATAATTCATGTATTTGCATTGGTATGTGGTATTTGTTTCTGTCTGGCTAATGGTTGGTTCATGATTAATCTGTATTTTCTGTCTGTCTCTCTGTCTGTCTGTCTACAGCACATGGGCTCTCTATCTGTTGCCCTACGGCTTCTATGGGAGCTGGTTGGCCAACATGCTACTGAACATGACATGGCTGCTACTGTGGGATAGAGAGTGCGTATACACACTTGTAGTACTACGTCGTACTTGCCACCACACTTCTATTTTTATTTTATTTTTTTTCAAGTCGATTTTACGTTTTTCAAGTGAAGCCTAGACTTTAGGGAGATGTTTTCTTTCTCTCGCTCTCTCTCACTCTCAGATTAATAGTGGTCGCCTTGGTGGTTTTGGTGCTGGTCGCAGTCTCAAACTACAGCGCCTTGTTCTTCTCCTGCTACGCCACAGATTACTATGGTCTGTGGCTGGAAGCGCATCATCCCAAAGACGTGACCTGCCTGAGACTACTGGTAAGTGTGTGTGTGTGTGTGTGTGTGTGTGTGTGTGTGTGTGTGTGTGTGTGTGTGTGTGTGTGTGTGTGTGTGTGTGTGTGTGTGTTGCAAATTCTTCTGATGCTCCGACGCGTTGGGGATGAAATGTGTATATATTTTAAACTGGTTGATATTGTTGAGACAGAAGCTTTAAGACTTGAGCCTCTTTGTGAGGATTCATAAGATGAACTGTCAGTCCGAGCTCCTCGGGCTTCACGTGGTCACGAGGAAGAGTGAACTGCATCGGTCGCGCCTTTCGACATTTGGTGTTTAGAGACTGCCTGTGATGTCCGTTATTTTCAGGTGCAGAATGGTTTGGCGCTCTACACCACATGGACCTCCATCGCCACTTTAATCAACTTCTCAGTGGTCCTCAACCTGTGGGGCGTGGCCAAGAGCACGGCGGGAACCGTCTCCCTCTGCATTCTCTTGGTGGAGCTCCTCGGATGGTGAGTGAAATCAGACCCCTTGCGACACTGTTCTGTTCTACTCTCACGACCCCCGCGCGGATGATTTGGAGCTTTGTGTCTCGCACTGTGTTCACAGGTTCATCTTGGAGAACGCTGTGATAGATCGCTGGGTGCGCAACATTCTCACCATTTATCCGGTGGTGATTCTAGCTCTGGTTGGGAACATCACCAGACACTTCAACCCAGAAAACCCCACCGCAAACGCTGTTTTCATGGGTAATTAAATTATTTTATGTGGCCCCATGGCGGCTTTTAGAGACGGTAAACACTGTTAATATTTTACCTCAACGGATAAGGCAAAGTCTCTGATGGCAAACAGCAGTTTATGTGTTTTACACTCACATCTAACCTTTCGCGAGTGAATAGTTTATTAAGAAGCGCTAACATCCGGCATCATGGTCTGTTGTTTGTTAGTTATGGAAAAATCATTTAGGATTTCTTCGAGTGCACAAACTTAAGCCATGGACTCATTGGCACCTCGTCTTTAATAGAAGAAGGCATCTCACCTTGCTCTCTCCTTCCTTCCCTCAGTGGTGTTGCTGGTGGTGTCGTGCCTTCTCTTCGTGGCTCGCGTGGCCTTGGTTTTGTGGAGGAACAGGAACCTGCCGCTCCGAGCCGCGTGGTCAGACCGGCAGCAGACCTCGTCCCCCTGCAACGCCCCGGGGAACACCCTCCTAGCCTGAAGAAAACGCTCCTTTTCTCCCTGTTGCCCACTCCACGCTTTTCTGTGCTGTGCTATTTTTCCTGTGATTGAGGGGAGAGGCTACCGCCCAATAACAGCGAGGCAGAAGACAAGTCAAATATTATTCTGATTATTGAAATAATCAGAAACTGATAATTGAATAATATGAACAAAAGTTCTGTTGTTGAGCATATGTTCAGTATTTACACACATATGTACAAACACTAATGTCTTAAACCGTTTTTGTATATTGTTCTATACCTTTTTTACTCTGTAATTGTCATATAACCTTTGAATACTATTTTGCTTTTTACTGTTTTTTAATGCCAAACTTACAGAAGGCCTTGAACTTTGAATAACAATATCTGCAAAAATAAAACCTAAAACACAATAGGTAACTTTTTATTGACATTGTCTCTGAAAGTGTGTGTATGTATGTCTGAATGTGTATGTATGGATGTAATTTGTAGTGTGTGTGTGTGTGTAGTGTAGTGTATGTGTGTGTATTAATGTATGTATGTGTGTATAATTTTGAAAAAAAAAAGTGGCTAAAAAAAACAACAGAATAAACATACTTTTACTAGGATGGATGTACTTCTATTTCCTCTACTTTGGTGTGCTGCTGAACAGCTCGGAGTGTTCAGTGTAAGTCAAAGGACACCTTACATCCCATTCCTTCTGAGTCTCACGAAGCAACAGTTTGGTAATAATCTGTACCAGGAGTTATCTGGATGTACAGCCTCGCATCGCATCCCAGACAAATAACAGCAAAGCTCTCATCAGCCTGTTATTTGGGCTGCAGTACCAGGTGCTGCCGCAGCGGGGGGCGCCGGAATCCCGGAAGTGAGGCTCAAGTCAGGAACCAATCGGGAGCGAGCGGGGAGGAAGGCGGAAGCGGTGTGGAACCCGCAGACGAGGCAGCGAAAACAAGCGGCTGAGGCTGACGTCATCTGCATCGAACGGTCCTCACCGCCACCACGTCCAAAAATGTCCAAAAATACAGTGTCGGACCGGTTCAGGAAGGTGGACGTGGACGAGTACGACGAGAACAAGTTCGTGGACGAGGAGGACGGGGCGGAGAACCAGGGCGGCCCGGACGAAGCGGAGGTGGAGTCCCTCATCAGACAATATCCTTTAAGGGTGGAGTACCCCTTTATTATTCTACTGGATCACAGTGGAATACACCTTTTAACCTTTTTTATACTGTGTGTGTGTGTGTGTATATCTTGAATATATATATACACACACACACACATATACACACGAGTATGGAGCCAAAAGAGGAGTCGACATGGCATCTTTTTAACGGTTTTTAAGGCACTTCGCATGGTGTTGTATGGGCTGTTTGAGTCACCAGAGCTCAGACAGGTGTGTAGGATCAGATAACATAAACAGTAAACTATTTATTTTATCTTGTGTGTGTGAATGACTCACAGGGAATGAGAAACTACGATTAAGTGTTTATGTCCGTGGTGCCGTGTTTTGTGTCCCATCCTTGACTTTTGGATTCCAAGGGGAACCTGAATGGAGCTCTCCATGCAGTGCTGAATAACCCTCCCATCAATACCAAGAACCAGAACGTTAAGGTACCGGTGCTAAGATATACCATTAACCTGTCCCGTGCCGAACCAAAACTGTGAAGAAGCACGTGTAAGAAAACAAGTCCCACTAACAAAATGACTATTTCAAATAAATGCCATTAGAAATCCAAACAAAAATCCCAAAAGCAGTACTTCATTAGCTCAACTTTGGTCATTTGCTCCGTGTAGGAGCGTGCACAGCTGCTGGTGCTGAAGGTGCTCAGCAGCTTTAAGAGCAGCGACATTGAGAAGGCCGTGGGCTCGTTGGACCGGGCGGGGCTGGACCTGCTGATGCAGTACATCTACAGGGGCTTCGAGAAGCCCTCGGACAACAGCAGCGCCGTTCTGCTTCAGTGGCACGAAAAGGTTAGTGACAGATTCTTTTTTGCCCAGGAGCTTCAGGCCCTTCCCCTCCATGAGCATACAAACACACTAGCATAGTCCAGTGATTCTCAACCTTTTCCTCATCAAGGACCCTCAGTTTGATACGCATTAGGGCCTCATTTGTAAGATTTTGTCTTGAGGGGCCCAAACTGAGCTGGATTGATTTAGTGCCGTTATTGTACATTTTCTAACGGTGCTAATGTCTTGTAAATGTAATGATTGTGAAGTTTTAACCATTAATCATTTTTCTGGCCCCTGGAACCTCTTGAAGGACCCCTGGTGCTCCCTGGACCCCACTGGCATAGTCTATATAGGCTTGTGTGTTGATGCTATATTTGTAAGAGCTATTTGGGGCGTAAGAAAAAAAAAAATGAAATAATGAAATTTTCCAATGAAATGTTTTTGTGGATCTCATTCTGCGTGGTCCTCTCAGGTTCTGGCTGCAGGAGGCGTGGGCTCCATCGTCCGCGTTCTGACAGCCAGGAAGACCGTCTGACGGCTCCCCTCGCCCCCAACCAACCCGACGCTCGACGGACCTTCTGCTGAGACAGTTGGAATTTATCTGCGGCCGAACTCTGGACCTGAGTGTGGGACTCTCTCTCTCTCTCTCTCTCTCTCTCTCTCTCTCTCTCTCTCTCTCTCTCTCTCTCTCTCTCTCTCTCTCTCTCTCTCTCTCTCTCTCTCTCTCTCTCTCTCTCTCTCTCTCTCTCTCTCTCTTCCCCCCCCCCCCCCCCCCCCCCCCCAGTGGAGGACCCCGTCCTAGCGACACTTGTGTTGTTTTGTGCATTTAAAAAAAAAAAAAAAAAACAACCTTTCATGGTGTTGATCCCAGGCTCACGAGGACCAGGGCGAGGGAGGTGCTGGCACCCGGCTCCCCTGTCGTCCGCAGCCTGTGGCAGAAACGCCCCATGAGGCTGCTGAACTCCACGCTTCATTCTGCTCGCTCTGACGTACCGGCCGACTCAACCCCTCCGAAGCCTCTCCATTCTCTGTATAAGTGAATATAACTTCTTTAAAATGAGTTTTCCTATCCGTGGTATAATGTCATTTGGGACTGGGTATTTGGCAGGATGGCATGTTTTGAATTAGATTCAACATCGATTTAATCCAGTGAGGGGGCTTGCACATAAGAATTGCCACCATTATTTCGGTGTACCACCCTGACATGCATTAGAAACATGTCAGAACAGATTCAGTCTGATACAGAAGTTAAATATTTTAATTCATTTGTGAGCGGAAAACGGTCGCATAGATTCCAAACAAATTTTCAATAATAGCATTTTATAATTTTTAAATTTATTCTAAAATCGAAAAACAGTTCTTCACCCGGCGGGCTGGATTATTTTCCGTTATCACAACAGAAATGATAAAACCCTCACGAACAACGTGCGTTGTTTTGCCGACGCTGGGAGACAGTGTAAATGAGGCTTTACTGGTTACAATGCTGGAACTGAAACCCTCCAACAGAAAGCAAATCATTTCAAATAGAAAACGTGACATTGATCGTCTCCGAGTAAGTCCGGTATTCTGTGCAGAGAGAGTGGAGCTGTGATGGAAGACGTCACTTGATGCTGGTGTTACTTAAAACCTTTGGTGTGTTTATTTTGGTGGTACCGGACACTGCATCTGCCGTTTGGACACTCCGTTCCACCCAACGTCTCAATAACCACGTCTTCATGGGCGTATGTGTGAACAGAAAATTAAGAAAAGAAAAGAAAAAAAAAAAAGACAGAGTATTTTCCGGTGTTCGGCTGAAGTGCGTGTGCTGTGTGTCCGTGCGGAAGAGGGGGAGATATTCGTAAAAGAGGCGGGGGGCCTCATTTCTAAAAGCGTCGAGTTCCAGGAACGCACTCAGCCACCGTTGCTTCACAAATCAAGACTTTTTTTGGGAACCTCGTCCATTCAGGGACGCGCTCGTCCAACGTTAAACCCTCGAGAGAAAGGTGTCGTTATAAACACTGACGTTCGGGGTGGAACGGGATGGGTTCCTCAGCGACAGGCGACAACATGTGAGGGACACCGAGACACCAGACCCAAAATTTAGTCAACTGCATGACGTCTATGGTTTCACACGTTGCTATGGTGACGAGTTTTGATACGGCCATAACTTGTTTAATGTTTTATCTACTTACGCCCGGGACCATTTGGACTCCTATCAGTTTGAAATTGAAGCGGGTCAGTAAACATAAAACTAAAACATCATAATTGTATGACATCACAGTTTAACGTGGTGCTTGACGCTTTCTTTATTGAAAATGTCAGTGGCAAAAGACATTTTATTCGGAACTCGGTCTCGAACCACAGTGCTGGTGTAGCTGCTGGTTTCACCACTCAATTCTACTCATTTTTCATGACCAATCCTTTTTTTTTTTGTTGCTGCCTCACCTGTAGTTGTCAAATTGACTTACTTTTTTTTTTTAATTCAGACCACCCTTTTTTGATTTTAACCTCTTGTTTAAAACAAACAAATTCCTGACAAAATGTGACGTTCGCGTCCCTGTCGCGGTTCCCATCGGTCGCTGGTTTCTTTGAGGTAGTTTTGGTCAGAAGCGTCTTCTCATTAAAAAAACCATCAATCAATCATAATTTTTTTAACAAGAGGCAGCGAGAGACCCTTCAGTGTAAGAAGAAAGGACGTTTAGAGATGAGGCCCGGAGGTGAGGTACTGAGATGACGTGTGTCCATGTTCAGAGAATGAACTGTTGCCTTACATTTACTGTTGGAGACGTCTTCACTTTTATACTGTGTGCTGTACATGTGTTTCCAGATGGAATAAAAACAATTCATACAACTGGTTTGTTTGTTTTGTTTGTGTGTGTATTTGGTTCCATGGAAGCATGCGTCTGGTGGCTGGAACCTCAGTGAAAGCACCATGGTTGGTTTGGTGCTATTTTGGCCGCGCAGATCTGCTGCCGTGACACTGCAGGTTGTTCTGTCAATGATAACTAAAACAATCTGTCAAATATAATTCCAGCAAGCCTACTCTCTACAATAAACTGGTGTTTATTACCCCCGAGTCGTCTGTGTCGCTGCAAGAGGAAAAACACTTGTTGTGGTGTGCGGTGGCGAAACTGCCACAAGGACGGTGTTGGGCTTGAGTCGACCGGGTAGTTGGGGGTTGGATCCTAATTCCGCCTCAGTTCCATGGTCCCATCTCTGCCGTCTGCATCATCCGCTGAAGGTCAAAGACAAAGTCAGGCATCGTTATTAATGTTGTCAAGCATCATTATTATTGTTGTCAGGGTTAAAATGGCGGAGGACACGTTTAGGGACCGCACAGAGGAGAGGTAAACGGAATCCGTGCGACAGCGACACCCGGGGATCCGACTTACTGTCGTCTGCAGGGAGTGGAGGCTGAGGGTCAGGGAGGAGCACGATGGGCATTTTGAACACAAAGTTCAAGGCACATTTCATAAAGACCCAGACCTGTGGACAGACAGGTCGTCAGCACGATGACCACAGGGCAGACTGACAGAGACACAGAGTTATAAAACAGACAAACTCCCCCTTTTGATGTTACCAGGGCAGCAATAATTCCTCCTTGATGCCGCATTTCACCATGTGATGTGTGACACGTCTGCCCGGTTACACTGGTGACTAAATGATGGTTATGAGGTCATTTCTGGTGGTGGTGAGTTTCAAAGTGCCATTTGCAAACGGTACTGATCTGACGCAGAGTAATGACAAAATGTCCAAACAGGAGTGCAGACCGGAGAAGAGGGTTTTTATTTTAACTTTATATTCAACAGAAGGAATGCTTTTTGAAACATGCCCCCTTCACACTTTGTCCACATAATGGGCCCTCAAACTCGAGACGCTGCTCCTGAACCACCCAAGGATCAAGGAATAAAACCTTTATGCTCTGCTGAGAATGAAAGCTACAAAAACAGAACCAGGCCCCGACAAAGGCAAAAACCTGACCACATGTGTACAAAAAGGACACATCAAACTATAGCTCAGCAGTTCTCAACCCTTTTTTGACACCTGACCCCATTTCTTTAGGTCCCAAAATTAAACTACAATTAGAGTGTGTGACAAATTCTCATTTTTTCTTCTTTCTCATTGTATGCGTATCAATACCCGTATAAGCAACATTTAAATGACAGAGTTTAAATAACAGAGTGAACTTGAATAAGAATCTTTCTTACTGTGCTTTCAAAACTGACAGCGCCGCACTGGTCAAAATGCCGATTTCACATATTGCATATGAGAAAACTGTGTAATGTGAATTTGAGTAGGGAGCGCGTCATGGATTATATACAAGCGATGAAATATTTCAAACGTATTTGAATAAATTTCTGGCGGGTTTTTATTGTCTGTGAATCGAAAAAACCCCAGTGTTCTCACACACACACACACACACACACACACACACACACACACACACACACACACACACACACACACACACACACACACACACACACACACACACACACACACACACAGATACGCACCGACAGGCGGTACTCCACTTTCAGGATACTGCAGTCGAGGATGGAGGGCGACGCCGTGGCCGGGAAGCTGACGACCTTCTGGAACGTCTGGTTGGTGAACGGAAGGACCTTGCCCAGATCCTCGGTCACCAGAGTTTTTGTCCTGACCTTCTTATGCGACGAATTTTTACGGGGCACAGAGGCAGTTACCTGCAGCGAAATATACAGATTATTAGGGGGAATCTTCCGTTAAACTAAAGTATCGTGACGTGACTGGTTTTCTGATTTAAAAAAAATTTGTGTCGATCAATTCAGACAATGAAAGTCTTGATTTCATCACAATGGGATGTCTCCTAAAAGACATGAAAAGATAATTATGAATTGTTGTTTGGCACTCGATAGTTTATCCCAATCAATACTACTGAGTATTCAAAATATTCTGAGGCATTTGATGTCAAATTGATATACCTCAGTAGTTTATTTCCTCTGCATCAGAAAACCTAACATTAAACCAAACAGCCCTAAATGTGTAAATGTCTAATTTAACATTCTTAATATGAAAAGTCATTTTTATTCCATTTGTATTATGTTGAGATGTTTTTATTGTAAAGCATATTATGACCTGAACCTTTAACTCTGTATTTCTTTGTCTGGAAGACAAAAATTAAATAGTTGATGGTATTGGTAGTAGTAAGCATTGTGTTGAACTGGGCGATCGCTGCCTGTATCCAAATCCTTTAGGCCATAACCACGATATCACACCAAAAGGTTGAATGTAGCTCAACCATGATGGCAAAGAAGACCGAAACGCTTGGCAGAAGGTCCCGGTCCGGTCCGCTCACCTTCCTGTAGAGGTTTAACTCGGCCCTCATAGTCGTGGACGAGTTGTTCTCTAACGACAGCACAACATCTACTCCTTTAGCTGGAGATGGACCGATTAAAAAAAACAAAAACAAAAAAACACATCATATTCAGTCAGTGGAAAATCAAAGAGTACTCATCTGTATTGTATATACTGTATGTACACACTGCCGGTCAAAAGTTTGAGAACACCTCCATTTTTCCAGTATTTATTGAAATTAATGCAGTTCAATGTCTCAATGTACTCTGAAATGAAAGCCTAGAACAAATAAATAATTGGCCATGATATAGAAATCATGGAATGGTTTAGTTGAACAAAATCTTGTCATTTTTCGATTCATCAAAGCAGCAACTTTTGGCGGATATAACAGCCGAACACACTCGAGGTGGCATTCTTTCTACAATGGAAATGAAATCAAACTGTGTTGGGAAAATTCTCCCCAACACTTGCAGAAGTTCCCACAAATGCGTTGCACTTGTAGGTTGCTTTGCTTTCGGCCTTCTGTCCAGTTGATCCCAAACCAGCTCCCTGGGGTTTAAGTCTGGAGACTGAACAGTGCCGGACATTCCATGATTTGAAGCCTACCGCCTTGTTCTTATCCTCTAAGGTAGTTCTGACACAGCCTGGAGCTGTGTTTAGGGTCATTATCTTGCTGTGGGATGAACCCCTGACCAACTAGGCGTAGACATGAGTGCACCGCATGGCGCTCAGAAATGCTGTGGTAGTCCCCTTTGGTTCAGAGTGCCGGTCACTCTGTGCAAGTCACTGACTCTGGATCAAGCAAAAGAGCCTCAGACCACCACGCCTCCTCCTCCATGTTTGACAGCTGGTGTCGCACACTGAGGAGCCATGTTTTTCGCCGACTCTGCGGTGCACAAAGACCCTGCGTGATGAACCCAACACTTCACATTTAGATGAATAAGACCTTCTTCGAGTGTTCAGTAGGCCACTGGCGGTGCTTCAAGCCTCTTTTTCAAATTTTGCCAGTTAAAGGTGAGACTTCTTTACTTGAACCAGTGTCGAGCTGTTGTCCTGTGAGCCACCTGTCACACAACCCGTTGCCTCAGAAACTTGTCTTCTGATTGTGGCTTTGGGTCGGCCGCGCCGCTTCCTGTCAAGTTTCCTCCAGGTTTGCAAGTGTCTTTTGATGGTGCAGAAAACCGTGCTCACAGACGTCTTTGCTTTCATTGCAATTTCTCTAAAGGAAAGGTCTTAAGGGTTATGATGGTCCGTCCGCCTTCCTTTGTTAACTGCCTTTTCCTCGCCATTATGATAGTAATACACTACTTCCTGCAGTGCAACACTGTTTGTATACAACCTTTATACGGACAGAGGGTTTGTAAGTAATCAACAAAAGATGGGACCTAAAGGAATTGTTTGCATCAACTTTCAAGGCGTCATTTACTTCCATTGCTGCAGAACACCTTTAAGTTGTTAACCCATTACTTGTTCCCTGAAAAAAGGCCTTTTTTTAGAACTCTGAAATTTATTTTCAGTTTTTGGTAACCTAATATTATTTTATTTATTTATATAATTTTAAGCCTCTGGAAGTTTACCGCCTACCTTTGCACCATTTCAGGTTATGCACAGGACTTGAACTGCTTAAATTTTAATAGAAACAGGAAAAATGGGGCTGTTCTGAAACTTTTGACCAGTAGCGTATATTTGAGTAGATGTTCTGAAAACCGAATCAACCAACCAGTCACCTTTGAGGTAGCCCATGTGTTCTAACTTGAGTTCAGCCTTCACCGTTCCCGAGTGGAACCACAACTTGTTCCTCGTCTTGGTTTTCTCCTGAGGACTCTGGGAGGCAGAGGACAGAGATAATCGTGAGAGAAGCACCACTGAAAGAGTTCCTAAAAAAAATAAAAAATAAAAAGTATGAATCTGGACAAACCTCAAAATATTACAAAATATTTTATTCGATTCTCACCATGAGCTCAGGGACAATGGCACTAAGGTTGCCATAGGACATGTAGTTGAGGATAGTCTTAGCTTTAGCGTCTCTCTTCAAGGCAGGTCGTTTCAGCCTCGCTGAAGCGGTGTAGGATATCATTCCTGGCTCCAACAACTCCAAAAAGGATGAAGGCATATCCCTAGAAAAGTGGAAAGATCATATTAAAAATGCACTCAGTCAACACAGTCCCAAAACATTTCTTTAGTCAGCAATGCATATTTTCAGCTGACTCCTTGGTTTTGAAATATAAGTTATAAAACAAGGACATACAAATCAGAACCTCAGCAACAAAATTCTAACTGAAATGTTGGCAGAAATGGAGAAAGAAAAGAAAAGCAGCAACTGAGTTCTTCTTGGGTGTGAAAAAGGTTAGAAAAACCCTTTGGTGTGCTCGGGAAAAAGGGCATTAGGAGTCTTAATGCTCCTTCAGTTGATCCAACGCACTCACAAAGATTATGTTAAAAATGGTCTTATTGTTGATAATCCAATATTTTAAATACTTAATTTAGTTTCATGTCACTTTATTAGGAAACAGACATTCAACGTATTTCCATTATGCATGTGATTCTATTTTTATTGTGGCGCGGTCCGCCACAAGCAAGACGGCAGCTGTGTTGAAATTGATAAATCAGTATGAACATTCACAAAAAATAACACCCTCAGATTAGACAATATCGCCACCACCTCAAGTGACCAAGAAAACCCCAAAAAATCGATCAGAAGAAACATTTTTTGTGATATCCACCGAAAATAAAAAAAATTATGGATTGCTACCTAAAAACACTAATGCCCATGGATTAATAGAGACGTTTTAACACAGTCTTCCTTGGATCAACTTAAGAATCTTTAAAAACTTTATGTGAGGCTTGGGCTACCTTCCCAGAACCAACATTCCCTCCTTTCCCAATTTTGATCAGACTTAATAACATAACAACACCATATCAACACTGGGAATTTTAAAGCAACTCCTCTCTATCGGTAACTTACTTGTCCGGGAAATTGAGGGTGAAAGGGAAAACATGTTCACCAGCAGTGAGGATGTGGTTCCCTGAAAGTCAAAGACAAAAGCCAAACATGAAATCAAGATATTTATTTTCCCTTTTACCCAGCCATGGAATGCAAGAGCGGACACCACCACCTGTTTGTTAGAGAGGAAGAAATGCAAATGCTCTCAAAAAAACTGTGAGAAGCCTCGGGAAGTGGTTTGTGGAGGAGGGAAGGCTGGCTGGGCGTGGTGGACGTGGTTTGTGGAAAACAGAAGGTTCCACCTGCACAGTATGTCCGATATCCTTCCAAGTCCAGCTTACTTTAGAAATACCATATTTTGTCATTTGTTCAGGTGGCACTTTATAAGAAATAACCATTCAGTGTCTTTGCGTTATGCGTGTGCCCCTTTATTCAATTATTGGTGGCGGGGTCCCCCTTTCCCAGCAAGAATGCACTGACATGACACGGGCAAGAGGTGAAAGGCAGCCCCAGTGAATTAAATAAACTAGCGAAGCTAGTTGTGGTCAATAAACTTTTTGAGTTGGGAAAAAAATCAACATTGCAGGCTAGAATGGAATTCTGGGACTCGTAGTGTAATCCACACAACACAGATGATCTCATGGATTTCCACTTTAAGGTTGTTTACTCACTGTGTAAACAACTAGAGGTGACACATGAGAGAATCCAACTCAGTGCTTAACTGAAGCATGTGCAGCTTGAGAGTACTTGGTTTATTTATTGGAAACAAACTATAGTGCAATTAAATACCAACATCACACACACACACACACACACACACACACACGCCACTTATATTGTGTAGCTCCCCCTCGTTCCTCTATTTGAAAAGGAATACACAGGGGCCCTTTTATTGATGTTGACAGTGTGCACCATGAACCATCCTCTCAGTTCACCTATCAACCCTTCTCTGCTAGTGATTTACTTAAATCATTGCAAGCCATTGATACCAGGAGTCAAGGAGAGGATACAATGATTTTTTTTTTTTCCGTAAACGGTCCGCTCCAATTATCGTCGAGCCATTATAACTCATATATATATATATAAATAACGCATATATTCAATCTATCACAACAGGCAGATTTCCTAGTGTTTGGAAATCGGCCCACATGATTCCTTTACATAAAGGAGGTGAAAGAGACTATTTAAATTATTACCGTACAATCTCCAAACTATCTAAACTAGCTGAGCAGAAATTCTGGGATCTTCGGTAAACGACCAACTAAAGTCTTTACTTTCAAGTCATCCAGTATAAATTCTGCCCCAATCTGGTTTTAGAGCTAAACACAGCGTTATCTCAGCTATTACATGTACTACAAATTATAATATAGTATCTGATTAGCCAAAAACAAACACTGTGCTGCCCCTTTTGAGATCTGTCAAAAGCATTTGATCGTCCTTTGCTCTTACAAAAATTACTGAAGGCATGCGACTGGTTTCAGAATGATTTGTTTGAGAGGAGTTTGTGTGTGTGAAATCAGGAAGTGCTCAGCTCAACGTTCAATTTTGGGTCTCGTCCTCTTCCCCATTTAAAATGATGTCTCTTCACTGAGCGGCTGTCAAGTCCATCTTTATGCCGATGACACCATTGTGTATTGTACTGCTGATCCTGTACAACTAGCTATGGAGAACCTGAAACTTCCATTTGATGCTCTTCAGGAAGCTCCTATTAATATTAAACTGGTACCTAATGCAAATAAAACAAAACTCATGCTGTTTACTACAGCCAGAAATATTGATTATAATGGTTTGCATATATCCACTGCAAATGGATTTAGCATTGAGTCACTGAGTATAAATATCTTGGTACCTGGCTTGATGAGAAGTTTACATTTAAATATGATGTGGTTTGCCTGCAAACTGCCACAAAAATTGGTTTCTTTTTTACCAAAACAGAACCCGCTTCCCTATTATGGAGGTGTAATTTATTGAAATGCTGCTCCTTTCACTCTTAAATTCCGAGACACGGTCTGTCATGCTGTCCTCGGCGTAATAAACATTGGTATCTGTTTATCTTTAAGCCTATTTCCGCAAAATGATCACCTTATGGTTTATCGCAATGTGCTGGATTCTAACTATGGACCCTATCTAACTGGCTTATGCTTAAGGTCCCTAGGTCACAGTCTGAACTTTGAAAGTCAGGCTTTTGTTTTAATGCTCCAGCTACTTGTAATGATCAACACATACTAAAAATAAATTCTCAACTAACTTATGGACAATTTAAAACCATGATCACAACACCCCCCCCCCCCCCCTTAATTTAAAACTGTCAATTGAGTTCATATGTGTTTCGTCTGTATTTTATTGTTTTTATTTATTGCTGCCTGATGTAATCTCGGCACCATTGAAAATGAGGGCTACCATCAATTTTATTTCTGGGAATTTAAATAAAAAGGTTGAATAAATTAATGTTTACATTAATTTCTATGGTCCTCACCTTTTCCCTCCTTGGCAGGGAGGATATCATGGCTGATGCAGAAGTGACATTCTTTGGCTTTGAAGGTTGTGTTGGAGAAAAAACCAGCTTCCAGCCAAAACACACTGGTCTTGCCTTTCAGCTTCGCAGACAGTGAAACCACTTCACAGTCATTGGCCAGTTCTAGCTTCACAACCACAGGGACGGCATCGCCGCGGGTGTAGGTGGGATATCCAGGGGACCATACTGTGAAACTCTTCACCGGTGCTGACATTGCAGAGCGCCCTTTTTTACAAACTGGGATCCGGGGACGAACTGGTGTGATGTCTGGTGAAATCAGAAGCTGAAGTGAATTGTCGTGTATTGCCAAGGCTTTCCTGGCACCTGGAACAGTCGTTGTTAAAAAAAATAAAAATAATACTGCCTATCTCATAAACTCATACAAAAATGTGTTTTTCAGCATGAATACATTTTCATTGTTTCTTCTTTCCATTAGGCATTGACTTGCTTTGTTTGAATTACTTTAAGGAAGACTTCTGTTAAAATTATTTTAAAATGATAAATGTGTATTTAAATTAAGAGCATATAATGCAGAGTAGACTTATATACTGTAAAATACGGAAAGTTGCTAAATCCACGCGTTTGAGAAAAACACACTCAAATACAGTAAAAACAAACAAAATCGGACAACAAAAGTTGATAAAAAAGTTTGAAAAATACCTTTTGTTGGAGAGCAGTATTGCTGTGGGATGTGGTGAAGGTTTAATCTTTGGGTGCTTTGAAGGTTCCTTTTCATGGACAGGATTTTGGCCGCCTGACTGCCCTCTTTATGAGTGGGACGTACAGCTTTATCTACTTTTATGATGTACTAAAAGGAAATACTCACCAACAATGGAAACAACACGACAGCATTACTGGCAGACAAAGCATCGATGTCGGTAACTACAGTAACAATAAAAATTTAAACCTGGATACGCCGACGCACACTATAAACGCCCAATATTCGCTCACACAACACTTCAGAGAAAGCCAAAATACCACTTATATGATCCCAATATGCTGCCAGTCACACTGCAGGTTACAGTAGATACCAAGACCTTTGTCACAAACTGTAAACTCTCCCATCTTTCCTGTCAAAGCTGCCAAGGTAAATAGTGACACACACGATACACCTCACAATATGGTGGCCCTTTTGGGAAAACCCAGATTATGGCTTTATGTATTGCATGCTAAATAACTATATTCAGTTCCAATATCTTGATGACCGCTGAACACCCCCTCCTGATAACTTCACTTCCTGCTTTCATCCGCCTTGAAACGGAAACCCTGGTGTGGTTAGTCATTGGAATATCCCATATTAGCGACACCACAGTAACCAGTGATAAAGAGAACTGATGTGATGATCTGCCCAGTGTAGGCCAGCATCAATGATGAAGGCTGTGTAATACATCAAAGACCACAGAACCCAGGCCTTCCTGAAAGATAAGACAAATTTCTGTTCAGATGTTTGGAGACGAACACCATCATCAGTTTCAAAAGGAAAATCATCCATCGCCTTACATCTAAACAAGTGTCAAATGGGAGCAAGCTCCTTCAATTCAGACAATTCATTTGTATCACCACTCACACTCGACACACAAACTGCAAACTGGATTTAGCCCACGCTTCATGTTGAACACACAGAGGTTTATTGTTCAAACAAAATAATGCAATTTACAGATGCCACAGAGGGACAGACAGCTATCTAGCATGAACCATTTTCACAGATTTACGGTTTTGGGCGGTGGATAACGTAGAGATGTTTTGCTTCGTTAACAGGCAGGGAGAGGGAGGGGTGGAAGGAAAAACGGGGGGCTTATCGCCTTTACGCCCTTCGTCAACCTGGATGATTCTCGTCACTGGAGTTAAGCATTTCCCTCCATCGGTGTAACCGCCGACGCAAGCCCCTTGGTGTGAAGGATGACGATGTTCCCAAAAAAAGAGGGGACATGAGGATAAAAAAAAAATAAAATGAACTGCAAATTAACCTTCCTGTATAATGGCTTCATATGGGACACACAGGTACATCTCAGGGCTCAGTGTCACCATGGGAATGTGGCCACGATGGCCCGTCGAGGGGCGAGACGACTTACCGCTGTGTTTCCACGACGACAGAACACAACCTTGAAGCGATGTTTCTGGCCTACACCCGACTCCAATCAAAGTGTCCATTTTTACTAGCCAGGATTGAATAAATGGATGTTCAGTGCACATGAAAGTTTGGTATTCCGTCTTAATACACACTGTCATTTTCTCCAATCAACACCACATGGGACATGCGTTCCCCTTAGGATGAATATCAACGCACACCAAACGAACAGTGAGTCAGTGTAAAGGCGCAATATGGAGAATGAAAGTAGCTGCGTTCACATGTTCAGCTAGACCCAAACCATCTGTCTGTCCACGGATACACGATAAAACAAAACCGCTCTACTGAGCCATAAATAGACAGTTTGGTTCAATGATACCGTGAGCACTACGGATCAGAGCGAAAAATAAAATTGTCAGTCATTTTTGACCTTTTTTTTTTTTTATTGCCACAATTGATCAGGTATTGTATTTCTGATGCTTGTCAGTTTCTATAACATGTTGTGTCTGAAATTTAACTGTGGAGACCATGTTACACCACAAGGAAGTGCAGACGTCGTAAATGTGTCCGCCGTGACATCACAGTGGCAGGAAACTGAAAACGAAATCACTCACATTGGCTTACCGGTCGCTAAGCAAAACCAACCGGCACTTTTGAGGAGCCAAACTGTCAAATTTATGGCTCTACATGTTAACACCCCCCCCCCCCCCCCCACCCCAGCCCGCCCACTCCCCAACCCCGCTACAAACATACATGTATTCAAACCGTCACACACTCACTCACTCTCACCCCTCCCCCACCCAGACCCCCACCTTACAAAACACATTTATAAAAAAGGAGAATAAGAGAGCAGCCATGGATGTTGGAAAGAGGAACAGTTTGTCTGTTCTTACAAGGTGAACAGATCAACGATGACAGGGCAGTGATTTTGGTTTTATGTTCCCAGTCGAGCTGCTGGTTGAACGGGGGAGTCTGAGGAATAAACCGGGGCACACAAATTTGCAGTTTGTTGAATCAATTATAGGGTCGTGGCCGGAAGTGGGTCACTATGGAACACCATTTGAGTTGATATTTAATAAATAAATAGGTCTAGGAAATTAATTAATAAGGCAATAAACATATAAATATAAATATATGAATGAGTAAATATAGTACAATACTTTTTTTTTATTTTAAAAAGGATGTTTTTCAAGGGACAATTTTTCTTTTCATTTCAAAGGACTGCTATTTCATGCCACTTTTATTTATTTCCTGGCACTTTTATTTCATAATGCCACTTTTATTTATTTTGTGGCACCTATCTTATAATGCCACATTTCAATTATTAAATTGAAATGAATGGGGCGTGGTTATCTCACAGACTCAGAGCCAGCGGAGACAGGGGGCAACAGTGCCATAACAGCGGTAGGATAAGGAGTGGTTGATCGGAGCTGGTCCTCAGCTCCAGATAACTCCTCGGTTGGAGCAAGCATCCGGCAGAGAGCGAGCCAGTCACGGTGGAGGGCCACCACCAGGTTCTACTTGACCAGCCGCACCCTGTAGACCGCGTCCGACAGCAGGGTGTGTAGGAGCACGCCAACGGCAGCACAGAGTACGCAGAAGGGAGCACCAACGACAGCACAGGGTTCACCGTCTCTGAATCTGTGAGATAACCACGCCCCATTCATTTGCATTTAAGGATTAGAAATGTGGCATAAAAGTGCAATTAAATAAATTAAAGTGGAATTAGGGAATAAAAGTGCCACGAAATAAATTTGTGTGGCATTCAGAAATAGTCCCCTTAAAATAATAAAAATAGTCTTTCGAAAAATGTCCCTTTGAAAATATCTTTATTTATTTAACTATATTTACACATTTACATTTATTGATTGCCTAGTTTATTTATTTCAGGATTTATTTCATACATTTATTGAATATTTATTTATCTGTTTATTTAATATTGACAGTAATGTAAAATGTGTGTGCTGACTCGTACACAACTTAAAACTCAATTTAAAAATCTCCTCATAATGTTGATAATAACTATTTCAATTGCCCAGACCTATCAACAGGTTGTGCTTTTACTGAATCCAAGCGAGAAAAGATTAGACCTCACAAAAACGACCCTTAAACTGTCTGACGGTTTGAAGAATATTGTTTGCTGAACTGAGGCAGAGTTGAGAGATAATTTTGGATGACTTGGTGACATCTGGCTTTCACCTTACAGCTGCTCGACTCCTCTGCTACCTTCTACAACTACAGAGTGAAAGAAGAGGGACACACAGAATAACATACAGGAGTGAAAAAGGAAAAAAAGAATATAAAAAAGAAAAGATCTCTTCTTTTTACACAAGTCCATTTTGGGGGTCCGCCGTCCCCTCTCCTCTCCCCCTCATGCACACTTTGTCTCCTTCGTCTGTGTGCATGGGGGGAGACCGCTGTACAAGTCCCACTTATCATGTCCTACCACCATATGAACATGTGTGTGTGAATGTGTGTGAATGTGTGTGTGTGTGTGTGTGTGTGTGTGTGTGTGTGTGCGCGCGCGCGCGTCTACTTGTGTTCTTTAGTCGGGGCGAAGTACAGCTCCATGGGCTTGTTGACCTTCCAGTACTTCTCGCTGACGAGCTCCAGGGAGAACGAGCCGTTCAGAACCTGCAGGAGCACAAAACCAGAACCTGAGTCACGACACGAGCCTGCTGACCGAGCCGATTCCGGCGGACCAGAGAAATAAGGTTCAAATAAAATGATAATGATGTAGATATAAAGGAAAAAAATGGCTATTTTGGACCGGGGTTTGGACCAAGTATCAGAGTTGAATCAAACATTTTAAAAATACATTTCGAATACAAATGTTTTAGCAAAACGGAAGACAGATTTTTGGACAGATCGACCCTCTCTTAAAGCATTGCAGATAAGTATTATGTATTTGGTTCAAGGCAGAAGGAAGCTCAAGGTAGAGCCAAGGTAAGGTATGAATAAGATGGTTATGAACTGTGTTTTGAACAGTTTAATTTAAGAAAAAGAAACAGTCTTTAATTGTCACACGACACTCCACAACACATGCTTGCACACACACACACATGCACATGCTTGATGGTGGCCGGTGAAATGGCTCCTCTGCTTTTGACCCATCCTGGCTTGTCCTTCCTCTGGGGGCACAGCCAGGAGCAGTGGGCAGCGTACGTGGACGCGCCCGGGGACCAGGTGATAAGTGTCCATCGCTGGTCAGACGATGATGGCTGCATGTTTTTGAGGGGGGTCCTTACTGACGTGAGGTGGAGGAAACCCCATGTGAGCACGGGGAGAACATGCAAACTCCAAACAGAAAGGCTCCTGTTTTTGGAAGATAACCCACCGGAGCACGGTGCCAACAGCGCCCCAGGCGGGAATCGAACCCAGGACCTTCTTGCTGTGAGGCAGCAGTGCAATGCACTGCGCCACCGTGCCACTTTAGCTCAGATTGCAAGGTAAGCAATAAGGAACTCTAACTCTACTACTTTCCACAGGACTTCGGACGGGTAAAAAAGAAAATTCAAAAAAGGCAACATTTTTATGTTGAAACTAGGACCTCGTAAATTCAAATGCAAGTCTATTTAATGACTTTAAAAAGGGCTAATATTTGTTCAACTGAATTTAAGACATTTTAGTGTCAGCACTTGCTGGAACGACAGTGTACAGTTCTATGAAAATAACAAGTAATACGATGAAACAGGGTGTCACTGTATGAGAATATTGCTAATATAGTATTTTTGGAGACTGAGATGAATGAATCACATGTCCAAGTCTGAACTCTTAAGTAAAAGTAAAGGATCTGATCCGCACAGAAACCTACACGACAAGCTTTGTCACATCTTGTTCAAGCATTGAGTGTGTGGGCCTGTGTGTGTGTGTGTGTGTGTGTGTGTGTGTGTGTGTGTGTGTGTGTGTGTGTGTGTGTGTGTGTGTGTGTGTGTGTGTGTGTGTGTGTGCACGCTCACAGTAAACTGGTTTCCAGCAGTGAGGATGTAGATGGTGTACTGTTTCTCCGAGGCAGCCTCCACGTTAACGGGACTGGCCTCAGCGTTCCTCCTCAGCTCCTCCAGCGCCAGGCGGACTGCCAGGTATTTGGACAGGTGGTCCACCGTGGCATTACCGGACGTCTTTATGTAGCGGGGGACAAATTCCACACTGGGTGGAAACACACAGAGAGAAATGGGTTAATAACAACTAAACACGATACACAGATTAATGGGAGGAATAGTAGAGATGCACCATTTGTATGGACCAAGTACAAGTACTAAGTACTCATTCGTCGGTACTTACCGACACACAGTCCTAGTACTAAAGATTAGTACTAGTATTGTGAGTTGAAAATATTATATATCTTAAAAATAAACAAAAAAAATACTCTGATCCAATTAAATCATTTACATTTTAAATCAATTCGAAAATTGTAATATAGACACTGATTTTCAATGCAAGCTAAAACATTTTTATTTTTTTATACGGAAATGATAATGTGGATTACCCCGTTAATATCTTGTCTTGATTATCACTTAATGTTTTGTGTGTCAACTGCACCCCAAGAATCAACTCCAATAGATAAAACTCCAAAAAACAAATAATATGCACATATGAAGGAGACATTTGGACAAGTTAGAATTTTGTATTTGTATTTACATTTATGTGTGTGTGTTGGCATGCATGTGTGTCGCCACCTGTTGTGGGCGTCGTCTTTCTCCATCAGAGTGGGGTGTGGCCTGAACACCAGCTCTATTTCACTCGCACCGCCGTCAATAACAGAGTCCCCGCCACCATTCTCCGCAGCATTGTCCATGTCCAAGCCGCTGTCATCGCTGGTCTTGGTGCGCTTGATGCTTGGACCTGCCTCCTAGGGATGGAGTTAAGAATGCACTGTTAGGAATGTTTGGTGATGGATATAGAATTTTTCGTTATGTGTCAACCAGCAGCTGTCATGTGTAAAGGGCAACCGAAACTGCAGTAGTGTTTGTGGTGAATCAATGCACTGAAGCCGGGAATGAAACTCCCAAAAATAAATAAAACAGTATCCAGGCACAGGTAAACATCTTAACCCACCTGGTTGCTATGGACAGATGTGTTGCTACAATGGGAGGAGTCTCCGTTGTCCTCCGCTCCACTCCCATTCTCCACGGTGTGTTTTTTACCACGCTGCAGTCTGAAGAAGAGACATGAGATAAGATAAAGATACTTCATTAATACCCAGAGGGAATTCCAGTGTTGCAGCAGCAATGACATACGTGACAAAACACACATCATTTACAAAAACACACTTTGTTTGGAATCAATTCACACACACACACACACACACACACACACACACACACACACACACACACACACACACACACACACACACACACACACACACACACACACACACACACACACACACACGTAATAACTAAATAAATAAAAAATAGGAATAATAATATAAATAAAATGGAATTAAACTTAGTGAAAGGTAAACAGTTATTTAAAATAATGGATTAGAGATAATTATCCATTACTTTTAGCCAACAGTGTGAACTTAGCTTCATGTCATTAAGACACGATTATGACATATAATCAATGTCAGGGACACCTAGCATTTTCACAAATACAGTCTTTGGCAAAACAGCAGCCACAGGTACACCACTGAGAGAAAAGGTATCGGTAAAATGGATTTAATTGTAGATCAAAGTACTGTAAATGTGAAAGTTGGTTTCATCATGCCATTTTTAAATGACTCCTATTTGTGTAATAATCATGAAGAATGTTGTCATATGTATTTTTTACCATCTTATAATAAGCCCAAAGTCGAGATTTAGAAACAAATTCCTCCAGCTGAACAGATGGCGCCGGTCCAAAGAGGACCTGGGAACAACTAGTCACATAAGCTCTCTTCATGCCAGCATGCAGTTGCTGCAACGCCCAGTTCTGGGACGATAGCAAATTCTCTACAGATGACATTAATAATAAATGCTGTTACTTGGAGCCTCAGTCATGTATTGCATGGCGTATCTTGTACAGCTGTGTGCCAGAAAATGTGTGGAAAGGGTCCAGTATAAGGAAAAAGTTGCTGCGGTTGTGTTGTTCCAAAAAGTGACGTTAATGTACAGCTTCAATAAAGTTCTTGTTTACTATTGTGGTGGCAATTTTTGTATTTAGGAGTTGAAGGGTCTTGGAAATATCACAAACGCCATTTCTTCTAAAACACTTAACCTTGTACTACTGCTTCTGGATGCACTGGAGCCCCTCTTAATAATCATATGACTCAGTAAAGTTGGACAAAGACAGCGTCTGAAGTGCCGAAATGAAGGACTTCTTTCTCTACTGATCAGTCCCTTTAGGAAATCGTGTTTTATGCAATCGCAATAATAAATGCGAATTTAACCAGTCTCTGGGCGTTATCTGGGCAGGGAGGGTATGCGGGGAGATGAAGGAGTGTTTGCGCACCTGGTCATGGCCTGTATCTTCAGCCCCTCCTCTATGCTGTGGGACAAGGCTTGCTGGTTGTTGTGTTTGCTGATCCGGGCCAAAACTCTCTCCTGGTGCGCCTCATACTCGTCACGGCTGGGATAGATCTTACCTGTGACGTCGCGGGAGAAGATATTCTTACGCACATACAAATCAGGGTCTACACGGCCACGTGTAGACAAGTACACGTTGGGTACAAGTACATTATGTAGTTTATACTGTGTTCTCCCTTATTGTGCCTTGTTTGGGAATGACTTACTGATGAGTGCATCAAAGTTTGGGTCCGGACGCAGCGATCTCTTGGACACCAGTTTTTTGCGGCAGGTAGGACACTCCTTGTTACTGTGAGTGAGCGAAAGTAGGCAGACATAAGGAAAGCGTTTTATCAGACCAAACCTTTATTTTGACTGGCAGAGATCAGGGCAATCACGATCATGAAACTTTAACTCAACAATTATCTTTTTTGTTTATTTTACGCCTCTATCATTTAAGAACCATTTATTGACAGACTTTTTTTTTTTTTTTTTTTTTTTTTTTAATCAGTTCCAGTTAATTTACTTTATCCCAACTGATGGAAATACACTTAGTTTGCATTCTATATGTTGCCAACGTTCAACCATTGGTTTAAAATTCCACTTCAATTTGGTTGGAAGTAGTAGATTGCAGCATCAAATGACTGGATTGGATCAGATAACTGCAATCAGGTAATCACTTGACACTTAACTTGATTTAGCCGAGGCTCTCACCAAAAATGACTATCAACCAACTAACCCAGATCTCAGCGCAGTGATGATGCAGTCAGCACAGAAGCGGTGTAAACATTCTTTGGTCGTCATGGTGTTCTTCAACATGTCCAGACAGATGGGACACATCAATTCACTGTGGAGGGATCTGGGTGACACAGCGATCTCCAGCCCATCTGTGATGGCCTCCTGCGGGGAAATGAGGACAAGCGGATGCAACAGTCCAAACCAAGGATTAGGTTTCTGATACCAGAGTACATTTTGTTCATCAATTTCTGTTTTATTAAGTATATTATGTTTATTGATATTAACTTAGTTTATGTCATGTATACTATAATCACTGGAAGGGGGGGGGGGGTCACGATTCCAATTCGAAAATCAATCAAAAAGAGCATTTGTTTGTCTGGTTTATTCTGTGATGTTATGGTTTTTGACAACATAAAGTAATTAATGCCCAGGAAGAACTGCTGCATAACCCAGGAGCCAATGGGAATCCAAATAAGCTAAACTACGTGGTTCTCTTTTGTTAAGGATGAGCAGAGCGTTGACAAGAGTTTAATATTAAATATAGTTACAATACAACTGATAACAAAGGCAATTTTATTTATTTGCTAAATGATCTAAAGAAAAGCACATTGTGACGCTTTGATCACATTGCACTTCCTGAGGAGGAAGAACTTTAGTTTGACACATTTAAAGGAACATTCCACTCTGACTCTCTGCGGTGGCAAGAGGACTTCTACTCTGTGAGGTAAGTACTGGAGGTTAAGGGCGCGTCCACGTATGCTGCCCACTGCTCCTGGCTGTGCCCCCGGAGGAAGGACAAGCCAGGATGGGTCAAAAGCAGAGGAGCCATTTCACCGGCCACCATCAAGCATGTGCATGTGTGTGTGTGTGTGCAAGCATGTGTTGTGGAGTGTCGTGTGACGATTAAAGACTGTTTCTTCTTCTTCTTCTTTCTAAGTTAAGATTCAAGAGGGTTATTCATCAGATACATACTTCCATACGTATATGCAGTGAAATGACAGACAATTATATAAAGAATACAAAGCCTATTATATAATTATAGAACCCAGAATCACGATTGTTTCGCCAGCCCTTGCGACCGCCTGCGCGAGCACCTCCCGTCGGTTATGCACATTTTAGTATTTTTTTTATATTCTTAGAGCTTATAGAGCTTATTGTGCGTAATCACCAGATGTCATGACATTTCACTGCATATATGTATGACCATATGTATATGTATGTGACAAATAACCTTGTGACCTTGAACTTCGAACTTGTAGAGATCACTTGCCTTAATACTTCAATACTTAATTGCGGTACTATTACATTGTTATAATAAGCACTAATACCTACAATCGACAGCCTGGCACATCACCTTAATTACACCACTGCTTATTTAGCCAAGTCTTTTTTATGCCTGAACCCGAGAGAATGTTTTTGGTCTAGCACCACAGCCTAAAGGCTTCATCTTGAGGTTGGAGCAACAGTAACTTTAATACCCTACTTGTATTAAATGTGTTGAACGTGTGCATAAGACTGTACCTGCGGAGTTCGCTGCAGTTCGTACAGACTCAGCTCCCAGGTTTTACTGAGGGGTTGAACCCCGTTGGTCTGAACTGTCTGGGTCATCACAGCGACACTGAAACACACAATCAAATTAATTCAACCATTTATTTTAGCACATGGACCAGCAACCTTGTTCTTGGGTACTAGCCAATACTGCATGCCAACAAATACCAAATACCGACACTTCCAGCTACAATGATTGTAAGCTCAGAGGCTTTTTTAAGACCATCACCATTTTTAGTCGGATGGAAGGGACACGAAAATGTCACGAAAGACTAACATACCGTACATGTACCGTATGCACGTGTTACCCTGACTTCAAGCAAGAACTCCAGGCAACCATGTCACTATAAAATTGTACCGGTGCGTACCGTCGCAGGGTCTATTTGAAAAATAAAATCAAACCAGCGTGACCCGGAAATTAAATAATAAGGCGGTTTCAACCAATAATATTATTTTATATTAGTCAAACCAGCTTAAAAAAAAAAAGAGAAAACAAAAGTATTTTTCCTTTGTAAAAGCCTTAAAGGCTGACATCTGCTATTTAGGGGTGGATTACAGGACATATTGGCTATCAGAAACTACAATGGGTGGAGTTGACAGGAACGCTCCATCCCATGTCACACCAACAAAGCCCTGCATTCCTTTATTAGATTGAATAATTTCTGCTTCGTGCTGGTGTTATAGCATTTCATATTCTGTAATAACGCTAGCCCAATGGTGTGGTCCAGTGGTGAAAAGTAATAAAGGAACTCGTTATTGGAATTAAGTTAAAAAAAAAAATTATCGAACTTACTGACATTGGTTTTTTTTTTGCTTTTACAGCACTACATTTCAGAGCAAATATCTACATGTTTAATGTTTCTAACACAGTCACGTTACTTTGGTTAAGATCGCCCGTCGGTGATTCATTCGCTCCATATCCCTGTGAGTTACAAGGACACCAGGTATGCTTTTTATTTAAATATAAATTAAAATCAGGATATTTAGGAGCACTCAACTGCTGAAAGTTAAGGTAAAGTAGTACTTATGACTAATATGACAAGTTATTTTACCATTAATAAAAGTATATTTGGCTGCTGGGATCTAGTAAAACAAAGGGAAACTGGTGATTGCGGTTTTTTGTTGTTGATAATTTGTTTTCAATCCATCAGATGTTAAAGGGTTAAGAGGAGCCCATTGTTTGTACGTACAGATACTGTATGCAAACTTGCCGTTCACCACTGTTGTCAAATTGATCGATTTGGGGTTATTTAAGGTTTACGATGTATGACCTATTTTTTTTAGTTCCGCTTCAGGATAATTGTATGTTGTCATTATTTAAAGTCTGTTGTATATTGCCAATTGTTTTATTTTCGTGGATTTTTTTTTTTTTTAGATGTATTCTATATTGTCATTTTTTTTATTGTTTATACGTTTTCTTCATTATTACTGACTATTGTTTTCATATGAGCTTCTGTAAACGCCAATATTTTCCTCCGGGGATGTAACTACTATATCTGGATGTATTAATGCTAACTACCTAGCTAGAGCTAGCTAGCTACACGTCATGCTAGCTATTCCATGTGAAATTAATAGTGAAATAGATGGGAATTAAAAAGGTTTATCCGCATTTGAGTCGCTCGGCCATTTTCTGTCTTCGGGTGGGACACATTTTTAAAATTTACAGCTAACGTTTAATTATTTCAGCGGCTTGTAAGTGAATCTGGCTAATTCTGCACAGAAGGGGAAAAAAAAAAAACAACAAGCCTCCTTCACACACACACTGGACGGAGACGTCGCAGGTGAAACACTTCCCAACCGCCGCGTTGGTTAATGTGACCCCACGCGGGGACATTTTAACACTCAAACCGTCCCCAAAACAAACATTTTTGACGAAATACTCACATTTTTCTGTTGTGAATACGAGTCTGTCTGGCCAGCGCGTTCAGACGGAGGCAATATGGCGGATTTCTCTGGCGCGGTGCACTCTGGGAAACGCTGTTTCTACACGCCAAAGAGGTGACGATGGAAAGTGAAACGTGACTACATGGAACATCGGAACAACGACCCCAAACACCAGCGGCCGGTACCGGCAGCCGGTGCCCGCCTGCGCGGGTTTGGGCCGCGGCTGAGCGGTCCCGCTGCTGCATGTTAGTTTGGCGGTAAAACAACACACACCCTGGAAATAAGGGCGTTCATTCCCACTCGTGTGTAACCAGGTGGAACAGGGCAGCTGCAGTTCACCGCTCGTACCACTAGATGTCGCTAAAGTTCAAAGCAAAGCAGTAGCATAGTTATAAATAATATAATGTAATATAATATAAAATAAAATAAAATAATGTAATACAATATAATGGAAAATAATATAACATCGTATCATATATCATATGATAAAATATAATATCATATAATATATCATATCAAATAAAATAATATAAAATATAATATAATATAATTTGATTATTATATTATGTAATGTTAGGTCATGTCGTTTCATGTCATGTAACACCATACAATACAATAGAGAACAAGAACAATCTTTAATCGTGACAGCACACCACACTACAACACATGCACGCACACACACACACACGCACACACACGCACACACGCACACACACGCACATGCTTTGGAAGGTGGCCGGTGAAATGGTTCCTCTGCATTTAATCCATCCCTGGCTTGTCCTTCCTCCGGGGGCGCAGCCAGGAGCAGTGGGCGGCATTCGTGGACGCGCCCGGGGACCTGGTGACGAGTGTCCATCGCTGGTCAGACCATGATGTGTGCATGTTTTTGGGGGGGCCCTTAGTGACGTGAGGTGGGTGTTCTCCCCATGTGAGCACGGGGAGAACATACAATCTCCACACAGAAAGGCTCCTATTTGGGAGATAAGCCTCTTGCTGAGAGGCAGCAGTGCAATGTAATGTAATGTAAGGTATATAATATCATATTATGTAATGTAATGTAGTATAATATAATGTAATGTAATGTAATATTATTATTATTATTATTATTATTATTATTGTTATTAATAAAATAATATTAATAATATATACAATATGTTATCATTATTGATAATAATATAATAATTATATGATATGATATATATGATATTATATGATATGATATTATATGATATGATATTATATTATATTCGATTATATACACATTTATTTTCTTAAATTATAAAATCCTGAATTACAATTAATGAAATTAAATCTAATAACAATAATAAACGATTCATTGCTTTTGCCAAATGCATACACGGTATTTAAATAACTTGTCAAGTTACACAGTACATGCAGACCAGATGAGGACATTGCAAGTCAATAAACAGCAGATAAGCCAGCGTTTCGTCACTGTGCATTTAAACAACACGCTGTAAGATAGGCTGCAGGAGGTCATTACACCATGGGTTACGGCGAATGCAATGAAGTGTTTACATCTCACATAACATCATTTGGACGTGATTCCTGAAGCTGGACGTCTCTGATATAAAGACAAGGCGCGCTGTGCATTAATAGCGCGGTTATAAACATCAACATGGGGAGGTTTATTACAAACCCACATCAATCTGCCTGGAGCGACACTGCAAAACGAGACCCCCTTATAATAAATAATGTGAAAGAAAGAAAGAAAGAAAGAACGAAAGAAAAAGAAGGAAACCAAATGACAGCACACCAAATATTTATTTAATCAGTCCGGGGACAACATAAACTGAGAGAAAGAGACAAACTGAGTGTGTTTATGATTTTAAGACAGGAAAAAGTTTGCGTGTGTGCGTGTGTGTGTGCGCTGGGGGGCCGCAGGGGGCGTCACCGGGCCGAAAGGGGGAGGAGAGACGGAGGAGTGGAGGAGGTGGTGGAGAAGGAGGAGGAGGAGAGGTCCGGGAGGGAGGGAGGCGCAGCGGCTCCTGAATGAACCATGTTCGGGAAGGGAAGGTCCGCTCTACCGCTCCGCTCCGCGCCGCCGCCGCCGCCTCCACCGCCGCCGCCGCTGCTGCCGCCGCTGCCGCTGCCGCTGCTGCTGCTGCTGCTGCTGCAGGTACTGGTTCCACTGGGAGCCTCCCACTGGCCCGCTAAGGTAAATGGAACAACATGGAGAACAAGCGTGAGGCTTTCTGCGGGAGTGGGAGATTAGGCTGCAGCCGCACGGTCACGGTGTTAACGGGGAGCAGGCGGGGACACCCCGCCGCTGTCAACAGTTAGTCCCGCGGAGCAACATGTCTTCCCCCGGCTCCGACTCCTCCGAGTCCGGGGCTGCCGCCGCTTTTTTGTTAATGATTTTTATTTTTTTATTTTGGGAGGTGGTGGATGTCCGAGCTGGATCCGTGTTATCCTCCTCGTGTCGCGGGGGGAACCGTGATCGCATGATGTTTTGATCGTGTAACCATCCGCCCACGGTATTTTAACGGACTTTTACCGGATCACTGTGGTGGTTGTTGTTGTGGTTGTTGTGGTTGTTGTTGTTGTTGTTGTTAATTCTTCAAAGTGTTGAAACTTTGCTTGGACCCCACGACAACAACTTGCAGATTTAAAACAAACAAAAACAAACAAACTAACAAACAAAAATGCAGTTTTTGTTTTGCAGACAGAGGACGGGACTGGCTTTTACTCTCCTCTCCTCCTTTCCTTGTCTCCTCTCCTCCTATTCCTTGTCTCCTCCCCACCTTTCCTTGTCTCCTCTCCTCCTCTCCTCCTTCCCTCCTTTCCTGTCTCCTTCCCTCCTTTCCTGTCTCCTTCCCTCCTTTCCTTGTCTCCTCTCCTTCTCTCCTCTGTCTTTCGGCCTCTGTTCCCCTCCTTTCCTCATCTCGTCTCCTCCTTTCCCGTTCCTGTCATCCTTTCCTTGTCTCCTCTCCATCTCCTCTCCTCCTCCTTTCCTTGTCTCCTCATCTCCTCTCCTCATCTGTTCTCCTCCTCTCCTCCTCTTCTCCTCTCCTCCTTTCCTCATCTCCTCTCCTCCTCTCCTCCTTTCCTCGTCTCCTCTCCTCCTCCCTTCCTTTCCTCATCTCCTCTCCCCCTCTCATTCTTTTCCTCATCTCCTCTCCTCCTTTCCTCATCTCCTCTCTTTCTCTTCTCCCTTCCTTGTCTCCTCTCCTCCTTTCCTCTCCTCCTCTCCTCTGTCTTTCTGCCTCTTTTCTCCTCCTTTCCACGTCTCCTCTCCTCCTTTCCTCATCTCCTCTCCTCCTCTCCTCCTTTCCTCGTCTCCTCTCCTCTTCCCTTCTTTTCCTCATCTCCTCTCCTCCTTTCCTCATCTCCTCTCTTTCTCTTCTCCCTTCCTTGTCTCCTCTCTTACTTTCCTCTCCTCCTCTCCTCTGTCTTTCTGCCTCTTTTCTCCTCCTTTCCACGTCTCCTCTCCTCCTTTCCTCATCTCCTCTCCTCCTCTTCTCTGTTTTTCTGCCACTGTTCTCTTACTTTCCTCATCTCCTCTCTTCCTCACCTCTCCTCCATTCCTCCTCTCCTCATTTCCTCATCTCCTCTCCTCTTCTCCTCCTTTCCCCATCTCCTCTCCCTCCTTCTCCCTCATTCTTTTCCGCATCTCCTCTCCCCCTTTCCTCATCTCCTCTCCTCCTTTCCTCGGCTCCTCTCCTCTGTTTTTTTTCCTCTGTTCTCCTTTTCTCATCTCCTCCTCTCCTCTTTTCCTCATCTCCTCTCCTCCTTTCCTCATCTCCTCTCCCCCTGTCCTCCTCTCCTGTCTGTCTGCCTCTGTTTTCCTCCTTCTCTCCTTCCTCCTCTCCGTTCATCTCCTTGTCTCCCTCAGTTCTCCTTTCCCCCTCTCCTCTGTCTACCTTCGTTGTCCTCCTTTCCTCCACCACTCCTCTCCATTCCCCTGTCTGTCTGCCTCTGCTCTCCTCGTTCCCTCCTCTCCTCCGCTCTCCCCCTCTCCTCCCCTCCTCTGTCGACCCCTGGTCTCATCCTTTCCTCCGCCTCCTCTCCCCCATCCTGTCTCTGCTCCTCTACTCCTTTCCTCCGCTCCTCCGTCTCCCCCTTTCCTCCACTCCTCCATCTGCCTCTTCTCTCCTCCTTTCCTCCACCCCTCTGTCTGCTCTCCTCCTTTCCTCCGCCGCCAGATCAAAGCGCAGTAGGGGCCTCCCCCCTCTCTCCCTCCCTCCCCGTCTGTCTCTTATTCCTTCTCTCTCTCCCTCCCTTCCTGTCTGCGTGCACGGGGCCACGTGCACGTGTCATATATACATACATTGCCTATGTCTGTGCAAGCAGTGGCTGCGGGGGGATGTTAAAGAAGGATTTTACTGCGAATGCACTCCATTTTGCCAGTGACAATGAGCTCTTTTGTGCCGGTAGTGTGTTCTAAATCAAAGGTATATCGATTGATCGATGCACCAGAAAGTTGAATTTCTAAATAAACTCTTATCACCGGCCAATCACTGATAAAGAATCTTGATTTGCCTTGTCAGAAACAGCTTGTAAAGTGGTAATGTCGTTTCAGAGCGTGTTAAGGCGCAATAACTAACAGCCACACGTGTCACTGGAGTTACAGACGAGTTTTGCGGCCAACTTCGGCAATTATGAAATATTATATCCATATCTGTGAAATCCGTCGTCATGATTCCTGTATTGGCCTTAGTACACGTCCCACTGTCTGTTGACCGAAAAAAAAGGATCAGTTTGACAATTTATCCGTGTGGATATTATTGTACTGTCCGGCCTTCAGGGTAACAGTGCCGACCTTAGACAGACTAACACAACGGATTTAAATCCAGAAGACCATCCGAAACAAGTCTCCAGTCAAACAACTAAAGAGGGACCACGGTACAGTCTCTGATCTGGCCGTTAGACTTGTATCCAAAAGCAATTTATCACAGGTAATGGTCACGGTGAGAACATGTGAAGACATCTGCGCCATTATTAGATTCCTCTGTTTTCATCACGTGCATGGAAATGCATCCCTGATATAACACGTGCATTACCACGGCGACTGCTTTATCTGTCACACGGTCAGTCTTACGAGCCCTCTAACGCTCTCTGGAGTAGGCCTACTAGACCCTCAAATACTTCATATGCCATCCTAAACAACATGCGCGGGAGACGGGACAAAGGGAAAGGCCCATGCAGAATGAGCTGAGCAAATGGAAAAGAATGGAACACAAAGACCCGTCTCACTCCAAGTCTGTCTGCAACAGAGGAGACAGTATTTGACGGACTGACCAGCTATACTACACGCCGACTGATGTGTATATCTTCATGAAGTAGCCGAGTAACTGATTGACCAACTGGTCAACTATAGCTAACCTATTGCCAGGCTGACTGCCCTCTTATCCAGTCCGTCAACAATAGCCAGGAAGAGTTATACGTCTGAGTTCTTAGAAATCGGAGACCAAATGCCAAAGAAGGACGTGGATTCTACATTTCTGCACAATTCATCAATGTAGATGATTCTGAGTAGAATAACGTATACTGGTTGGATTCCTGATCCGAATGAACGTTGTGGGAGACTCCACCCACAGTCACGGGTTCAGGGAGGGAGAGGGAGTCGGTGGGGCAGTGAGGTGCCGACAAGGCAGGTTTTTGATTCAGAGTCCAACAAAAAGGCTCGCTGGCCCACTTGGAACATGCTGTCAGGTGACCAACTGAATGAATCTCCCGCTTCGGTCCGGTCGCCATCGGCTCCGCGGGCTCCTGCTCCTGCGCCACACCCTCCTCACCGCAAGACAGACAACGCATGTGAAAACTCCCCCAGCCGGGGCGGGCAGATCGGCGCCGGTTGGACAGATTGGGCCGACCCCGGGGGAGCTGCGCCGCAGCAGGACGGAGCTGGTGCCGTCGCCCGCCGGTCGCGATATCCACGCCACCCCAACAGGTAGCTTTAGAAGCCGGGGGAACGTTCGCCGTTTGTCTTTTTAAAGGTTCGCTTCTCAGTCACGTCGAGTCTCGCCAATAAAATGCAAACACGCGCACGGCAGTGAACGAAGCAGCCTCGACCTCCCCGGCCGTGAAGCGGATGGCTGTTGAGTTTTATGTCCAGCTCAGACGGGAAACGTTACTTGGAAGCGGTAGATGGCATCAGAAACAAAGGAAAGTCAAGTCCCGGGGGGAAGAACTGACGACAATTGTATGAAGTAGAGTCGTCTGTCACGATATCTGAACACACCTTTTCACAGAAATCAGCCGTGTCGTCCGGCGTCACTCCGAGCAAACAACAGGAAACAAAAAAACATATTTACTGATATTTCGATTTTGCCAGGATGCACTCACTGTGCTGACATAGTTATTCTGAATCGGTTCCATTCCACTCAACGGTTTTAAAGAGAGACCCCTCGGTCAAACTAGAGTACTCCAGGGGGTCAAGTGAGGGTTCACCTCTGAAATGCAAGCTCATTTGAAGCAACATATGACGACAGGCCCCTTATTATTAAGACGACTGCCTCGTAAACGATGTGAGTACAAGCAGTGCGAGAGTAGATTGAGTAGAAAGGTGTATACGCAGTACAACCTTCATAGTTAAAGAAACAATATGTGATTTCTTCACCACTAGAGGGAGCACTAGTCAATTATAACCTGACCAAAACCCAGACGACCGGTTGCAGGAACTTAAGGTCAGAAGTCATCTGCTGATATCATATGACGGGAGTTAGGCAATGTCAATTCAGACAGGAGTGTCAATTATTGCATCTTTTTAAAAACAGACGTCAGTGAAGTTCACTCTCAAAAGGTGCAAAGGAACACATTCACATCCAATATTGTCTAGAAATTTGCCAAAAGTTGTATTGTCAAAAGTGCATGCGTCTGATTCTTGTGTGTACACACACCAATTGCACCCCATCCAGGTGTTTGCGAAGCT